>NC_064875.1:59972041-59992041 GCF_943734745.1 Anopheles darlingi
CCTATACGCGCTGTATCTTATAACCTCCTTGCAACTAAAGTGAACAATCTCCTAAAGCCTAACGACGAGTTACATTAAATTAAACAAAACGACATTAATCTAACGAGAGACGAGTTAAAGTGTTTACCACAAAATCTTTGCCCTTTTTCCACTCCATCATAAACTCTCGATTGGTTCTCTAGTATTCATCCCAACCCCTCCCATTGGGAATCGTGGATGAATCATCGTTGATCGAAAATTGCTTAGCATTGAAACTCATGAAATGGTTACTAAAAATAAAAAGCGTAAATAAGACGATAATCGTAAAACACCTTTAAACCAACAACACCTGCTGCTCGGGTGTCTAATAAAGCTTAACTAAACAGCCCTTCACTCCTTTCTACTCCCTCTTACATCTCTTTTGAGCATTTTGATAACTTTATCACTGTTTGATCGACGGTACCAACCCGTAAGAAAGTTCGTCATAGAATGATTGAAGTGAAATGCGTTAATAAAGTTAATAGTTTGTTGAATTTGCTTCACTAGCTGTGAAAGGAAGAGGGAAAAGGAATGGGGAGAGCGGATACACTGATCGTGCTGATTTGATTCATATCAATCCAATACCATTTTGTAGGCGGAATTTGCAAAACCAAAAGTAGTTGAAAATGTGGAAAAGAAAAAAATAACGAAACATGGGCCACAAGCCACACAAATTGTTCCTGAATAGGGCTGACAGTAAAATGAAGAAGTGCAAAATCGGAACTGTTGAAATATCGTTGCACGATTAAAAGAAAACGAGGAACGATTAACAAGTTTTTGAAAAATGAACGATCAAACGAACGTGTTAAGTGTGAAGGCATTTGTTTAAAAATGCGTATAAAGTTTGTGTACTTTTACTGAAAGATTATAGTAATTTATTGCTGGTTCGGCAGATGCGCCTCCCCCTGGAGTGGTTCAATCACTCTCACTCAATCACTCCGTAGCAGTCCTCGTTGTAGCGCCATAGGGAGGACGACAAATACACAGTCCGCAATGCCGCCGGTACTCTTGGACTCCTCCATTCCACTGAAAGCTGTGGGGTAGTGTGGTTGCGCTAGGGCCAGCGGTTCCATAGTTTGCAAATTTTTTAAATATCCGCAAATGATCGAATCGAATGGAGACGAACATGCCTGTCTGCGCGAGAAATGCGATCTGCGGTCAGGTAATTAGAATTGTGTTTTAGCTTCCGTATTGACCGTGATTCCATGATCTTTGGCACTGATTAGATTGTTTGTAGAAGTTATAACATGTTCCAGAAGAATAACCCCTTTTGATAACTGTCTCTATCCGATTACCTGTTGCTATCTATTTCAACAACCGAAAAAGAGGAAAAGCCGTTGGCTGATGGTTTGAAGAAAGAATTTGCTTTCGGTGGCCTATGCAACGAACGATTCACAAGATACAAAGCCAGAGAAACAAACAATCAAAACTCTAGAACACGTAGAACGTGGAATAGAGACTATGCAGCATGATGTTGATCACCATACATTAACGAATCAATGGAAATAATGAAGATGTACTAGACAATGGTAGCCGTAGCAGCAGATATCGAGCATCAGCTGGAAATGGAGGAATTCGAAACTCCACTTTGATCAGTGAATCATTTGACCTCTCTCCTAATATGTGTTTCTGGTTCAACAATAGGTCAACTCTGGATTAATTTTAAACAATCGTGGAAAACTACTACCGAGTAAATCCCCACTAAAGCAAAAGGAAAACATAAAAAAGAAAACGTCAAACGTTGGTGTGCACAAAAGGTTAACATATTTGTCGACAGTAGTAGACGAAGGTAACATTCTAGAGAAATTAGCAGCAACAAACGGCGGCCAGGCCAACCACATTAAAGAAAAAACTGTTCCCCAAAGGACAAGGAGGAAGTGGAAGGGAAATCAAATTCCTCAACTTTCGACTCAGATCAAACCAATAAGCATACGACAGAGCCGTTAATTGAACCATGGCAAAGCAAATAGAGCGAACAGTCGAACGCAAGGTTATACAAATTGGACAAATGAACACACAGCCACCATTGGATTAAAAGACGATAGACGTTTTGATTACATTAATCAAGAGTTTCCCGAGTTTCGGAAGAGACTAACTAGAGCAAAAACATATGTAACAAAAAGTGAATGCACGATCGATCGATCGATTCGGTCGGTCGGCGAGCAAAAGAAGACAAAACTTAATAAATGCGGATCCAAACAAACATGAGAGAAAACCAATGTCAAATATTTATAAATTATATTTGCACCCAATACGCTTTCTATACTTTTATGTTTTTGAAATGAACATATTGAAAACGTAGGCCTTACCTTCGCGGGGTTTCAATCCATCGAATCTTGATCTCAATAACGGGAACGTGGTGCTGCTCGCAGCAAGGTACGTAGCTATTCTCGCCATTTTCTCGATTTTCGCCATTTGCGTCTTTTTATTACAATGCTGCAGAGCTTAACAATTCAAAATCACCTCAAACTGGGTAGAGAGAACTTAAAAATTACTAAAATATTGCCACAAACAACATTCGTTCGCTTGTTCGAACTCGATCTCTTCCTCCTTCGGCCACCGATAGGGTAAATGCCTGTGACCACTAGATTGGCTACCATTCGATTGGTTCCTATAGGAAGACACACACGCACGCTCACTTTCACACACACACATACACACACACACACTCGTTCAGATGCGCGATAGTACGCTCTTTCCGGTTTTTCTTCAACCTAAATTCTCGCTTTATTGGTTACCAAAAATGGCTGGGTGTAGAATCCAGAAAAAACGAGCTTACAATATAAACAAATTCCTTCAAAAGGAATCGCGGAAGTTCCGGTAAAAAGAAAAAGAAAAGGTTTTAACAAACAACACTCCGCGTTTCCGATTCAGAATTCACATGGATTTAGTTCCTCTTCGCTCTTCAATACCCTCTTCAGCAATTCAATTCGAATTCGATTTCCATTCCCTATTTTCAACGCTTCCCTGCATTCCTCCTCTCTTTACCACGTCAACAGAGTACTACTGCTACTACTGTACACTCTAGAGTTCCGGATTGCCGGCCATAATAGTCGAGGCGTAATTTCGTAAGTTACCATCTCTATTGCTGCTGGCTTCACAAGTCTTCACAATAGGTATAAGGATGTATATAAGTATTGTTTTCTTTGTGCGCTATTGATTTGGCCTTTTACCGTTCCCTCACTTCCTCTCTCTCTCTCTGGTCTAACGCTTTGTATCTCTTCCAATAAATAAATTGTTATAAAATAGTTTGTGTGGTTGTGTGGTTGTGTGGTTGTGTGGTTGTGTGTTTGTGTTTGTGTGTGTGTGTGTGTGTGTGGTTTCTGCACTTTCCGATACGATTCCGATTTGTCGGCGATAAAGCTGGCGCGCACATCGCTATATGTATATGCAGCTACATACATACCTATACGTTTGTGTGTATATATATAATTGTGTTTCCTAGAAAAAGCTCCCCTTTCCAGCTGCAGTCATTAGACGAGATATCCCGCTGGGCCCATCTCGTTTGGCATATCTAATTTGTGGATGCCTCTAAAGGCATTCAATACAACACTTTCACATCCAATCCAACTATTCCCCCGCTGCCCACGAGCGGTTCCATAGTGAGCGTCGCATTTGCCCCTTCCTCGACCCCGTCGCAGGCAGCGGGGGGTTCGTTTTCTGCCACCTCAGCCTTCCTCTCGCTACGTCGCAGACAGAGGGGTCTTTTTGCTGCTCACTGGGTTGTAGCCACCGTTTTACAATATAAGCAATACTTTCAATTATAATATAATTAAATCATTATACCCTTTTAATGGTTTCGATTTCAGCCAGATAAGCATGATGTGCGCGTTCGACGTAAGATCATGCGAAACTACTATCTACTCGCTATCTACGGCTGTTTCGCTACACAGCTGGTGCCTCTTTTTCACCTACAATTTAGTTGGCTTTGGAATTGATTGTTACCATCGACTGTTCGAACGCATGAAATTCTACTCTTTAACCCGTTTAACACGAAGCGCTAAGAAGATTGTGTGTAACGTATGCCAATTGCAGCATTGATTTTTTAAAAATTCTGTGCAATTATGCAGAGCTCTGCACACTCCCTGTTCTTTCCAGTTCCCTGGGATACCATTAAGCTGCTGCCGATGTCCGTCGGAAATGCGCTGTCCTGCTCCTGGCGTCCGGTGTTCAGATTGAACAGCGAATAGTGCACACGGTTACCCGTTTTCATGATCGCATGTATGCCCTTCGAGTCGCCAGCGATCGTCAGCATTTGTGAGGTCACATTACCGCCGCCTCCGTTGCTGCTGCTGCTGCTGGCAGTTGCCTCAGTGCCGGTAGTTGGTGGTGTCGGGTTGAGCACGATGATCTGGAAGCAATCCGGGACTCGGGGCGTTGTGGCCGCCTTGATCACCTGTAGCTCGTCCTTACGCACCAGCCTGCAGTCCTGCCACGCTTCGATGCTGTCGTCGAACTTATCCTTGCTATTACTACCTCCGTTGCTGTTGGAGCATGATGTCGACGACGCAGAGCCAGGTGGTGGTGGGAACTTGACCGCGGCATATTCCCCATCCACCTTGACAACACGACCTATCGGAACGGATCGTACGTCTTCGACGAAAATCACTTCCCTAAAAAAGAAACCAATGAAAGAATAATCATGCTGGATCTCGTTGCGCTCAGAGTGGTAGAGAGAGCTGCTGTTCACTTACTTCAGTAGCCACTGTTTTTCATCCTTCTTCGTATCTGGTTCCTCTTTCGGAGCCATACGCTTGGGACGTTTATGAGAGTTCGAGACGTTGCCCGTATCGCTGCAAGTGCTCGAGGCCGGTGAAGGAGGCCTCCGTGCCTCCTGTCCCCCTAGCTATTAAGATTATAGAATGTAAGCAGCTATTGTCAAGCCAACGGCGAACAATATTGAAATATATGAAATGAAATGAAATGAAATGACTAATAATGAATAATAAATGTAATATAATAACAATAATGTAATATATATATGACGTTCATACATTTAGTACGTTTGGGACGAAACAGCTGATCTATAAATGAGCCCTTTGTTTTTCGTTTTT
The DNA here is from genome assembly GCF_943734745.1 of Anopheles darlingi. NCBI lineage: Eukaryota > Metazoa > Arthropoda > Insecta > Diptera > Culicidae > Anopheles > Anopheles darlingi. The sequence continues at coordinate 59,977,114 of NC_064875.1, forward strand.
AGCTACATCTCCTTGTATGTACGGAAGGTTGAGTTGGCGACAACCCAACTTTGAAAGAGACAAAGTTGAGCGTACCGACAACCTTCCGTTTAGCAACTAGTTGAACTACGGTCGCCTATGTGCTGAACAGCACGAACTTCCGGGAAGCCGGCAGACCGGTAGGAGCGCATGTGGTGGTAAAATGGCGGTCCCCCAAACATGCACGCAGCTGATGGACAGTGAAAACCGGTGACGGTGTTAATCAAAGACGCAGACTTCGGTCAGCTCGGGCTCGACAGGAGGACAGGAGTGATCTCCACGTCCGCCTCATTCTGACCGTGCTCGTTCTTGGCCTGCACCTTGTACACACCGCTGTGCTTCCACAGACTGTCCTTGATCGTGAACTTGGTGTTGTAGTCCTTGTTGATGATCTCGTAGTTTGCTTCCGCCAGCACCGGTTTCTTCTTCACGATCCAGGTGATCTCCGGTTCCGGTTCGCCCTGCACTTTCACATCGTAGTGCACCATCTTCGGTTTCAGTTTCGTGCGATCGACTGGCTTCACTGTCACTTGTAGTTGTACTCGAGGATCTATGCTTACTCCTTTCGATGTGTCTGTATAGATGAATTTGTAGGTTACTTTTTGTGTCGAAAGCCTTCTCGCAGACCTCGCACTTAAACTGTCCTTCCTTATTGTGGATCAATTGGTGTTCCTTTAGGGTACTTCTTGTGTCGAAGGCCTTCTCGCAGACCTCGCACTTAAACTGTCCTTCCTTATTGTTAGCGAGCGGCGCAGGCAATGAACCTGCGACCGCTCCCCCTAGCCCTCGCCGCAGCAAGGGGAGGGGTTGTTCTTTGGGAACCAGCCCAAAGGAGCTCCCAGGAGCGAGGGAGGAGGTGGACGCGGCCCTTCCGATAGCAACTTTACAATAACAAATAAAGACGGGACACGCTACTATAGTGGAGAAGACCGACGCCAACTTTATTACGCGGTCGGCGGCCGAAGCCATCCCGCCGCTTCTTGTTCCTCTTGCGAGGTTTATAATTATTTTTCGTCCTACCTATGGGCCCCTTGGAGTGTGATATCAGTCCACTCAGAATAGCGCCCGTGCGCTAGGTTAGACAGTGTGCGCGCGTACCGATTCTCTCCGGTGAGAGCGACAGCGTCCGTGCGCTGCGCGCGCGATCCGTTCTTTACCGAGAGAGCGATAGCGTCCGTACGCTTCGCGCGTGTTCCATCCTTTACCGAATGCGTCAGCGCCCGTGCGCTGCGCTTAAGTGGTGTGTGCGTGTGCCGAGTCTCTCCGGTGAGAGCGACAGCATCCGTACGTTGCGCGCGCGTTTCGTCCTTTGCCTGAGATTATTATTTCTATAGAGCATGCAAGAGCGTCAGCGCCCGTGCGCTTCGCTCGCTGCCTTTGCTCGTTTCGCTAACGTGTGGCCTTGGTAGTCGGCACGATGGCTCTGGCGACGACACCAAGTGTCCAGCTCATAGATACTTTTGAACCCTTGAATGTATTGCGTCGTTTCCGGTTTGAAATCTATAGATTGGGCCATACGTTTGTTGAATGTGTTTAGACCAGTTCTAATACAATTTGTTCTGTATCTTTGTATTACTTTCCTCATCGCCCCAGTGTAAAACAAATGCCGTTGGTCGGAAATTGTCACCCGTTTTATGCAGTTAAAGTTTTTTAAATGCAACAGCGGTGATTCATCGGCCTGCAGTTTTGTGCAATGAGCCTGGTATTTCCCCTGCCTCAAGTCCGAGAGGTTTCGGGGGGGTCCTTTTATCTTGGGATATTCTCCATTTTCGTTTGCCTGAATATCGGCCTTTCTACATGCATCTGTGCCGCAATGCTGTGCCACGTTGAGCGCTCTAGCCTGCCCGTCTAAATCAGCGATTACCGTGTGTAATGTTACCTGCCGCATACGTCCTAGCAGCATAACAGGTCCATCGTGCGTTCTGTTAAAATCTGCTACAATGGAAGATAGAAATTTCGCATTTGGTTGGCACTTACGATAATATCCTCCAAACTTTAGTGGACCCAGATGGACCGCTTCGCGAACGTGGCCCATTAATAACCATAAATGATATGGCACGATTGGCACTCCATCAAAATGGAGTGTTACATTTATATGATCCAAATCCGTTTCATATACCAATGCCTTTTCTAAAGTTTGCAGCAAGCCTGTTGGGGTAAAATAAATGGAAGAATTAAATGATATCATCGCACAAATGCGCATAGCTGCAAAATGATATCATCGCACAATGATAAGTCCCGATCGCGGCAGTCGAAATTTTTCTAAGTCCCAGAATGCACCAGCCGGGACTTAGAAAATTTCAGAGTCGGCGTTGTTTTGGGACTTAGCCGATTTTTGCTCGTCCGCACTGTTTTGTAAGTGCCAATGTGATCAAACATTTTCGTGCAAAGTGTGTATTTCGTGCGGTATGTGAAAATAGCAGGAAGATAAAAAGTAATCTGCATAATAGCTGTGTATACTCCATGTTATATTTATTTTTCAAAACAACTTTTCGTGTAACAATTTCAAACCTTAATCTATTCTTTGCTTCACGTAAGAATTTCATTTTCATTTCAACAACTATTTTTTCATTTAACAATTTCAAAACTTATCTAATTTGATCATGTAACAAATCGTGTTTATCGTTCCGCAATGTAGCGTTTGTTTGAGTCTTTCATAATTCGCTTGAAAAATGATTCGACATGTCCATACGTTACGTCTGCATTATAGTGGCTTATCGAGGACCAAAAAAGGTGCATAGTACAACGATACTTTTTAAATGCTACTTTTTTCACACTATTACGGTTTGCATTACCTGACCATGACAATTGAAGGAACAGCTGTCTTTCGAAAAATTTATCGACTATTTTGTAGCAAGCTTTCCTCGGATTTCCTGTTAATAGATGTTTGTATTTTCCTATTAAAAGCATGTAGTGTGCGACTACACATTGGTCCTCGGCATTTTTCTCCATTGCGTCTAAATCGCCAATATTTGCTATCGGTTTTAGTGTTTTGCTTTGAGCCTGTACATTTTGTTCAAGTGTTGTTTCCATTTTCAGTTGTCTCTTCTTTATATCGTGTATTGTCTCATGCAGGACGGCCATCTCTCCTACAATATTGTTCAATGCTTGAGGTATGTCCATTGTTTCTGAAGGAAAAAAAGCAGGTTAATGTAATGCACCAAATAAGCAGTGTAAGTATACTTACTATATCTTCATTCGTTTTTACTTCAACAGGCAGGCTCGTTTCAGATCAGTTCAATTGCCGCCAAGGATTGTTCGCGAAACCATTCCTACCTCTCGTTTTAAAAACTTACTCAAACACAGTCCGGATGGGCCCGCCACCTCACCGTCTGATTTCCCCGTCTGGCCCGCCACCTCACCGTCACCGAGCGCTGATTTGAAAGAAAAGGATTTTAGCGAAACATGCCAACTGAAGGAATTATGAAAAATGCACTTACCAGAACGCTTAATCGATGGCCCCGGTTGTGGCTCTGGCAGAGTCTCATCTAACTTGCTCATTGCTGATCAAACTAGGATTAGCTGGTGTCGCGATGACCTTCTTTGTCGGGGATGGAATAGCGAATAGGAGTTGTCTTCAAAGCCACCAAATGCACACTTGAAACCTGCTAGTACAATTACACGTGGATTACGGTGGAATAGTGTGTCTAACAGATCTCCAGTAGCAAATCCCAGAGCCAGAGAAAAGGGTTAGTACGATAAGCGGAGCGAATCGGGTAAAGGACAGCGAATCGCTTGTACGAGAAGAATGTACGAGAGTGTAGGTGCCAGCTTGCGCTCTCGGGAAACCATAGTAAGAATGCGAGTTTTTTTCTGGAAATTACATACCCATTCAATAAATACTGATCTTTGTTTCGCATGATCTTACGTCGAACGCGCACATCATGCTTATCTGGCTGAAATCGAAACCATGAAAAGGGTATAATGATTTAATTATATTATAATTGAAAGTATTGTTTATATTGCAAAACGGTGGCTACAATGATCTAGCACTTAACAGCAAATCGATGGAAAAATATAATTGCTGAACCTGACAACCAACAACTTTTAACTACTAGTCTGGTTTTGATGGTAATGTTGTGTTTTACCTGAATTGGGGAATTGAATTTGTCGAACACTATTTTTACAAACGCCGATTTGCAACCGACTAGCTAAACGGCCCGGTTACAGAGCTACGCAACATGACCATGCTTTTCTGCTTTATTGTAAATGCGCGTTTTTCATCATTTTGGTTCATCATGTTCAAGCCATGTCCTGCTTGATCCGCGCTTGATCTTCCGCCTGTCGGCTGATTTTTAATTGGCAAGGACGATCTCGAGGAAGAACAGCACCTGCAATGTCACGGTCCATCATGTCCAGGGCATGTCCTGCCATGTCCAGGTCCAGGTGTGATTTCAGGTCCATCAGGAAATGCGACTCACTACTTTCCCAGTCCCGGTTGCACAGCCTTCGTTTCGCTATGATAAGAATAGAAAATCTGGTACGATGTGTTGCAATGATCGATCCCATTCGGATTCATCATAAGGCTGGGTGTTACCTGCTGTGAGGTGACACTCAAAAACCACTAACAGCGCATGCCATTTGCTGACCATTTCCAGGTTCTAGTAGCCGCTCCTCCACGGTGCCATTGAAAGCGATTAAGCCACCATTTTTCCGGTGACTTACCAGGCCACCTGTAGGCTGATCTTCGATTGGCAAGGGCGATCTCAAGCAAGAACAGCTTCTACCATGTCCAGGTGTGATTTCAGGTCCACCAAGGAAATGAGACCCGCCACTTTCCTCTGCATACTAGTGCGCACCCCTTCATAGGTTCCTCCTACCCCTCCCCCCGTCCCCTGCACCCCTCAACCCATTTCGGATGCCTGCATTAAAAATAGCAAATTAAATTTCACTTTAATGATTTTTATTGACACTTTTAATAATATACATTCACAAATCATAACACTTAACTTACCCAACTCCCTCAATCCTTCCTTCGTTGGTGGCCGAGCAGGGCAATCGATCGCTCTTCGTGGCTCGATCGTGGCTCTCAGCTCGCGATGCGGAGGTATCTGGAAACACACAAAAAGGATATTATTCACTTTTATAGCACATAAATCACTGTTATCACTGCTCACAAGCACTTTTTACTTACCGCAAAACTATTCCGCTGCCCCGAAGATGCACGTACAGGAAATTTCTGGAAGAGAAGTATTACGCATCAGACGATCAGAATGATCATACAAATATCGCTTGAAATACTTACCGGATCATACAGGATCATAGAGTTGTCGTTGCTGTGGGTGTTTAATAGTCTGAAACGAGAAGAAAACCCACAAAATGTGGGAAAAATAAGCATATTTTTTGATACTTACGCGCGAGCACGATCAGCACGCTCCGATCACCTTGAACACCGAACAGGACTGTTTGACAGATTTCTCTTCCTCCTTTTCTTTCACCTCCTTCGGATCGGGATGTCTCGAAAGTTCGTTGGAATCACATCACACTTAACATTGTTCAACATTGCATAAAAAAGTGTTGGAAATGCAACGAAATGCAATGTTGTATGTTGTTGTGAATTTAATAAGGTTTTTAAAAATGTTTTGGACAATGTTTTAGGTATTATTAATGAAAAAACTTGTGGTTAAAAAAAGTACAGTTTCGTTTCTCGGAGAGACTATTCCACGAACCTCATGATCCTTAGATCTGAGAAAGAGAACTCTAGCCGTCCCTTTCTCGCAAGTGCTTAGGCTGAGGTTACCTGAAAAGTTCCTTGATAGCTGATCACAGCCAAAAATGCTAAACATTGCACAAAAAAGTGCTGTAAATCGGATGAAATGGTATGTTACATATTATCTTTCATTTAAAACGCTTTTTGAAAATGCTTTGAGCGCTGTTTTATGTATTTTTCAATCAAAAACATGCTATTCATTTTCATCATCCCGGGGAACTTTTCATCGCGCCTCAAACTCGATCGCATACAGATGCATTCGCGTTCAGCACCGCGTGTATTTACACGGATGATCCACGCCGGATCGGCGAAGAACGAGACGGGAAAAAAAATTCGTCCTGAGCGAAAAGAAGGCAGCACTAAGAGAGGCGCGAAGAGCGAGAAAGGAAAGAAAATTCGCCTCGAGCCGAAACAGGATGGAACTATAATGTTGCATGGTGTTCACCGATTTCCCCACCCGAGAGGGGAGGCTGCCCGCTGGGCTCTTGCCCCATACTGGACCAAATATACTGGGTATTTGCTACCTGCAGGTATACCTGCTACCTGCAGGTATTTGCTACCTGCAGGCTGCTATAGCAGCTTGATCGGATCGGGAATCCTGTGGGAATCGTTACATCGCTGAGACGACAAAGGTTGGTAAACTTACAAATTCACGCGCATTCATTTCGTCATTCCTCACACGTTTTCGCGCGAAAATAGCGTACCTTAGTAGAGCTGGACGTTAGACGCGAGCTAATTCGATCCTATTACTTATACTAACGTATTATAACTATATGTTAAAAAAAACGCAATACGCAGGTTGGTATTGCTGATATAATTACATTTTTATTTTACAGTCATATCAATTGTATCGTCGTCTACCCCTGAACGGGCCGCGATTAGGCCGAACGGAATGCTCCAACCTTCTTGCCATGTGTCCTATTAATGTCAAAACTTTGTTCCTATCTTGGCGATTTTGCCGCTTCTGAAATTCACGCCGCCCGGCCCGGTATGTCCTTGGGAAGGACTGGAGCTGGGGGCCCGGCATGGCCGACGGGGGCACCAGCATGGCCGACGGGGGCACCGGCATGGCCGACGGGGGCACCGGCATGGCCGACGGGGGCCCCGGCATGCCCGGTGGACGCACGTGCATGGCCGGCGGGGGTACAACAAAAAGTAGACCATACATCCACATTCCAGGTCCAGGTGGAGCAGGCGCCGATGGAACCGGTGGAGCAGGCGCCGATGGAACCGGTGGAGCAGGCGCCGATGGAACCGGTGGAGCAGGCGCCGATGGAACCGGTGGAGCAGGCGCCGATGGAACCGGTGGAGCAGGCGCCGATGGAACCGGTGGAGCAGGCGCCGATGGCACCGGTGGAGCAGGCGCCGATGGCACCGGTGCCATCGGCGCAGCCGCTGATGGCTCCGGCGATTGGACCGGCGTGGACGGCTCCTGCTCCATCTCCTAAGAATGAAAAAAAAAAATGAAATAAGAAAAAAATGGATTAATCCCCCTAAATCAACTAAAAATCAATCTAAACAACTAACTAATTAAAATCAACGTAAAAAACTAACTCTTACCTCGAGGAGCGCCTCCCCTTCCTCCATGATGTTGTTTTTCCACATTTTTTTGTAGTTTCGAAGCACGTAGCAAGTAAGCACGTAGTAAAACTCTGTAAAGTAAGTCTGGTAGTAAAACGGAAGATTAGCCCCCGTGAACTTTTTATCCTTTTTTGTCGGGCGAAATTCGTTTCATTTCGCCGAGCTTTCAACCCACGAGCCGTCGCCCTCCAAGTCGGTTGTGCTGCTTGACATTCGGGTAAATGTTTGTAAACATACATTCGGGTTTCCGTTGTGTTCTGAAAAAAGACGGTACGAAAGATAGTTTTTGAATATTCTGCTTCGGTTCAACGTTCTACATCCTATTTTACAATGCCGTATGCAAGTTGTGCAGCTTTATTATGCGACAATAACAACAGAAATGTGAAAAATCGTGAAACAGTTGTAAAGTTCCATCATTTTCCGCGAGATAGTGGGCTAATGCAACAATGGATCGCATTTTGCGGGCAAGATACGAATTGGCGTCCGAATAAATACAGTGCTATATGTTCGGAGCATTTTAAAGCTGAGGATTATCAGTTAGCAAAATCTCCATTGATCAAAGGTCACCACAATTTTGCGATTTTTGAAGGCAACAGGTATGATATTATAAACATTCAATAGTACTTTTATTCTTAGATTAACTTTTTTCTTTTAGCTGTTCCCTCTGTTTACGAATCCAATCAATATACGCCTGTAAGTGCGAACCAGCAGGAAGAAGAGCTGGCACATACAAGCAACGCTCTTTATAAGTCGTCCGGAGGATCGGATTCGGATTTATATGTAAATAGCCTAGATTTACATGTAAATAATTTCCTGTCCCCGGTTCAAAATCGGGATGAAGAAGAGTTTCCCTCTCCTTCTTCATCCCTCGAATTAGAAAATAAGAGATTGAGGGAAGTTAATACACAATTAAGGATAACATTAAACGAACTTCATAAGGAAAACAAGGCACTGAAACAGGAACTCCATAAAAGCAAAAAAAAAATGGAAAATATTGAAAAGAGTCCTATAGCGAAAAATAAAATTAACTATATTATAAAAGATAGGCCTAAAGCAACATTATCAAGTAATCAGTTGGATGTAATTTTAAACGTAAGGAAACGGGTAAAGTGGACATTAGACGAAATAAGCGCAGCTCTTACATTAAGGTATTTTTCAAAACGAGCTTATAAATATTTAGCTATAGATTTAAAGTATCCACTTCCTTCCATATCCACATTACAACGGCATGCGAGAACTTTTAACCTTAAGCAAGGTGTATTAGAAGATGTAATCAATATGATAGGGAACTTTACTAGAACTTTTAAGAAACAGGACAAGGAATGTGTCTTAAGTTTCGATGAAATGAAGGTATCTAAAGTAATGGAGTACGATATTGCAGCAGATGAAATTATGGGTCCTTTTAATTATATTCAAGTGGTTATGGCGCGTGGCCTTTTCCAAAAATGGAAACAACCCGTATATATCGGTTTTGACCAAAAAATGACGAAGGAAATCGTGAATACTTTAATAGAAAAACTTTATCATAAAGGGGTTAATGTGGTATCCATCGTAAGTGATAATGCTTCAACTAATATATCTTGCTGGAAGGAATTGGGTGTAGTAAGCTATAATGAACCCTTTTTTAACCACCCTGTGACAAACACTAGAGTTTATGTAATTCCGGATGCACCCCATCTTTTAAAATTGATGAGAAATTGGTTGCTAAAGCCAGGTTTTGAATATAATAAAAACAAAATTCAATCCGATATATTATGGAATTTAGTATCTGAAAGAGATACTTTAGAAATTACATCGACATTCAAACTAACAAAGGGTCATATTCTGTTGACTTCTTTAGAAAAGCAAAACGTGAGAAAAGCAGCAGAATTACTGTCGTGAACAACAGCTGTTGCTTTGCGGCACTATTATCCACACAATGAGAACGCGATCAATCTTGCCAACGTTATAGAAAAAATAGATTTATGGTTCAATATTTCTAACTCGTGTAGTCCAGTCGCCAAGCTGGACTACAAAAAAACGTTTACGGGCAACGAAAATCAAATTTTAGCTCTTGAAGAAATGCACGAGTTCCTGGAAAACATGCGAGTGATAGGTAAAACGAATTTGAAAATTTTTCAAAAATCGATGCTAATGCAAATTACAGGTCTAAAACTATTATTCATGGATATGAAGGCAAAACATGGCATCACGTTTTTATCTACACGAAAGGTAAGCATAACACTCGCAAAGCAAGAAATTATTGTATAACTAATATAATATTTCTTTTCTATCGAACAGCTAAATCAGGATGTGCTGGAAAACTTCTTTTCACAAATTAGACAGATTGGTGGGGTACACGATCACCCTTCACCTATAAGTTGCGTTAATAGAATTAGGCTAATAGTTTTAGGCAAGACACCAACTATTTTGAAAAACCATACTAACATTGAACAAGTTGAGGCAGAAAATCTAGAAGAATTTGAAGAAGAAAATGAAACATTTATAATGGCAACATTATTTTCTGGGCCATCTATGGCAGTACCAAATCCTGAGTTACCTGATCGAGAAAACTCTGAAAGTAGCGACATATTAAGTTCCGTTAGTAGCACGATGGGTGAAAATACAGGTCAAGAGAGTGACGGCCTACAATATATAGTAGGATTTGTAGCCAAAAAGTTTCACCTAAAATATCCGGAACTTAATTTAGGTACTCAATCATTAAACATTAGGAGCGAACATTAGGAGGATTGTTTTATTTTACATTTAGGTCATTTTACTGGTATAGCTCCGCCTCAATAAAAGATCGAGGGAGGGCCGATCCGACTGTCTGCTATTAGAAGAGAACGTGAAAGCAAAGCTAGCGGTGGAAAAAGGAACATATTAGACAAATGATAGTAAAAGCCGAGCACGATTGCGGAGCATGAAGCGAACAAGCATAGAAAAGTACAGATTTAGTGGCAAGACCATGCTTATTGTGGGTTGTGCAGCAACTAATGAAAGACAGAATTCATACAGAGACAATGTAGGCCAACGCCGCCAACATTTTTTGTTGTTGTTCTACGTTCACCGTTCGATCGCTAGGAGCGCTTGGGAGAACGTGTATTCCTTGCTAGAGATTAGAACAGAGGAAAACCACTTGTCGTGCGGCGGCAGCGGCGGTGACGACCAGCAAAGGATAACCAACTATTTTTGCAGGCTGTAAAATAGCAGTACCCTTCGCTTTCGGTGGCGCGATTACGATGATAACACGGTGGTACGGAGACGTTTGTTGCAAATGAGCTGTAAGCTCGTGAGCGATAAAGGACGTCCCGTATAGCTTTCATAAAGCTAGGGCCTCAACTTCTATTGCGCCTGAGCTGTGTGGGTCGTGAGTGGCGTCTTCGTTACTATTATCGTGAGCGAAGTCGTGTCTCAATCGGGCAAACGATCGCGAAGGGTGGTGCGGTTTTGTGTGTTTTTAAACCCAATGGGTTCATCGTGAATGGTACACATTCGATAATGGAAGAGAAACAAACGAAACTATCAAATCTATATATATAAAAATGAATGTGTCTGTCCGGATGTCCGGTATAGACTCCGAAACTACTGGACCGATTGACTCCAAATTTGGTATGGGGGGGTTTTTGGGGCCGGTGAGTGCTATAGGCATGGTAAGAAACCCCCCGCTACCTTCCTTCATGCCCTTCTCTAACACTTGATTGTTAAAAACATTCATTACTCCGCAAGTTATGAACCGAATACCATTAAAACTTGCACAATTGTTGATGGTCATCTGAGAAACTATGGGACAAAATTTGGTCTACATCGGATGAGAGGAAAGGGGAGCTTCCATACAACCCCAATCCTTAAAATACGTCCTAGGGCAATATGGGTATCGTTTCCTAGGTTTTGATGGTCTCTAAATCGATTGGATTCACTTAATACTGTTTTACTTGCTTCTTTCACCTATCCACCATCACCACCCTCCATTCCGTACATCTTGCAGAGCAGAGTGAGGGGTGGGAAGGTTAGATAGTTGCATTTAACGTATCGGATTATGAATGGTAAACGATCGGAATTGCATGCACAAACATATAAAGCAGCAGTGACCGAATAGTTATAGAAAGCAATACCAACATATCCTATCTATCAAGAACAACTTGCGATTGGAATGATCACCGAGAATGTCGAGAGAAAAGAAAGACGTTGATTTGTAGTGCGGTGCTTTTAGTTATGATCTACCATGTGACTATTTAAATCATCGTAAACTGAATACCGGAAAAATGGATCAAGTGTGTCGTATTGTAATGCCGTTAAATACACAGCATTTGAACTTAACGAGCTATGTGCAAGCCGAATACTAAAGTCAAACTTTTTTTAAAAATACTTGGGAAAATATAATTCGTTGTTCCAAATGACGTCATTTAGCCCGAAAGGCAAAGCCTTAAAACTCAAACATCATGTTAACTGTCCAGCTCATATTTACAAGCACGTCGCATCTCTATTTCCAACATCACTAACGTACCTAGCTCTTTATTTGGTTCATTGATAAATCTAATACTACCAAATTATGGAATAGATAAAATTATATCTACTGAAATTTTAAAGTTCCTGTTTACGATAAGCCCACGAACGATCAAAGACAGTACGAAGTCTGTCGGGGCAGCTAGTATACATATATTTATTATAGCAAAAACGATAAAGCGGATGGAGATGAAGCGGTACAGGAAAAGACGGCAATGGTGCGCGCGATCTTTCTGTCCTAGGAAACAAACACGACTATATATAGTTCGCATTGAATCAATTTAATGATTCTCGTAAAACCTCCCGTAGCAGGGAATATAGACCAGGTGTTCGGAATGGGAGGTTCAGTTGGGCAGTTGGTTTTGTGAACGAGAAAGTTCACAAGACAGAACGATATCCCAGATAGATAGCCTACCAGCAAAAGGGAGAGAAAGCGAGAGAGAGAGAGAACCACTGTGGAGTAGCTGAATTACTTCCGAAAATCCGAGTCGTGGCTGAACAGTCAAATTGATAGCAAATTAGCAAATTATATCCCTATCGCCGGGTTTTAGTTGGTAGTTGGCTAGCAAATGGTTTTAAAAACTTGAGCGAAGGATTCGTGCCCACAGTCACTGGACGCCGCAGTTTATCCAAACAATCACTAGCATCCTCGATTCTCTCTGCCCTATTGTTTCTGTGCTCAAAGAATGTTCCGTTCCGGAAATAGATGGATCGGCAAGCGCAAAAGAAGCGCAGAAATCGCTCGGAGACGCGTAAATCATTTCTATAATCATAACCCTATACATGGCAGGCGCTAACAACACGGCAGAAATGTTGAAAAAATGGAAGAAACAGAGTTAACATTTAATATACATACCTATATATATATATATATATATATACATGCATCTATATATATATATAAATACTTAAACGCATACCTATAAAAGTATACATGGAAAAATATATAAAGTTATATTTTTATTATTCACAAAAGAAGAACCATATATATATATATTAAAAAAGGTGTTTGGCGATGGCTAAAAGATGATAAACATGAACAACAAAAACAAACAAAAAAAAAACGAATACGGTCGGAAAAGCGAAGAATGATGTTTAAAATGAAAGCGATAAACTATCGGTTAAGCGAATCCTTTCTATCCGTCTCTTATTGGTACAGTCGTCGCCGCGAACAATGATGTTAAGGAAAGGAGCGTTTTTCCACGTAGGATTCACAGACTCGTGCGTTACCACTTGTAAGATTTACAGCTACAGAGCTCTTTAGTTATTTTCTATCTGCTTGTTGCGTTCCAGTAAGTTCCTCTCGTTCGTTCTCGGAACATCAGACAGACAAAGCGGACTGAGAATCCGGATATATACATAAATATATATCTCTCGGACTCCAGAGGCACCACCTGCGCTTCGCGTTTTGCGTTTAATTGTTAACCGATTGTTCTCTTCTATTATCAACCTTGATTATGTAAAGCCGTGTTTTAATCTCGTTTGTACATTGTTGCAGCCTTGCTGATGAGCCTTGATAATTCCCGTAGCGCTCGCCATGTTAACGCCCGTTTTTTATTTTAATTATTAGCTGCTGAAGCTTTAAGGATATTAATGCGCTCCCTTCCGCTCTGTGAACGCCGGAAATATGCATTACACGTGGTTTCCCTTGATCGTTCCCTGCAGTCACACTGACATGCAAACATCATCCTTACTCCTAATATCGTGGTTAATTTATTATTAACTCGCTTCGCTGACCTCTCGCGTTGTTGAGATGGTTTCTATCCCTATTTCAGCTTACCCTAAGGGTAGTAGGGGACGTCATTCAGTTCTAGGGGGTTATGTTTCCATATTTGTCAATATCGTTTCGTTTGCGCAATTCCTTTGCTAAAGAGACTTCCATTATCAGCGCCCTCTGTTATGCTATCTCAATATTATCTATTCCTTTAGCCTGTTCTTTGTTATAGTTTATACTCTAGGACAAATGGAGAGTGAGGTAACGAGGTGAATGAGAACAAGACAAGTAAAACTAAACGCAAAACGTGTTTATTACGTTACAATACGAGCGGGCCGGTTCACATATTAATCGATTTGTGGAAAATACAAGTTACTGGTGTTGAAGTAATTTTTTGTTGTTTTTTTTTTTAGTTGTTTAGATTTTCTTTCAGGTTTTTTTAAAATCATGTTTGTGATAATATCACTCATTATTTACGCCCTTCTATTTTGGTTGCATAATTTCATTCCTTTGGCATATCATTTTTAGGTTCTTTGACAATGAATCGTGCATCCTTTCCTTACAGTAACACAAGCACTAGCTGCAAGACAAAAGGCTGCGACGAAACGACAGCGTGAATCGATATATACACATATTTATTCTTGCTTGTATCGAGCAAACGGAGAGGGATATTGAGTAGAAAGGGAGAAGATGAACCTACTTACTACTGTAAGCTGTAACTGGGTATCCGGGGTACGTTTCCTCATTTACATGGTATTCAGGAATGAAAGGAATGAGGTACTTATGGCTATCGATTTTATTTCCCCATTCATTGCGTCAACATTCGTATCGAATAGTAAAATCGTAAGAAGAGAACAAAACGAGTTAACGAAGAAAGAGCGGGCAAAAATGGATAAGCATGAAACACAGGAGATAGGTAACAAGTAGTATCCAATCCAGAGCAGGTTGGCTGTATGACTAAATTCAAAAGTCATACATATACACACTCAAATATACACACACACACACAAACACGGATCATACTAATAGTGGAAAGTGTATTAGCTTAGCAGATTAACCGTTGTTTGTTAACATTTTTTCTATATAGACCTAGTGTGGGGACAACCGAGCCACACAAATTGTTCCTGAATTGGGCTGACAGTAAAATGAAGAAGTGGAAATCGGAACTGTTGAAATATCGTTGCACGATTAAAAGAAAACGAGGAACGACTAACAAGTTTTTGAAAAATGAACGATCAAACGAACGTGTTAAGTGTGAAGGCATTTGTTTAAAAATGCGTATAAAGTTTGTGTACTTTTACTGAAAGATTATAATAATTTATTGCTGGTTCGGCAGATGCGCCTCCCCCTGGAGTGGTTCAATCACTCTCACTCAATCACTCCGTAGCAGTCCTCGTTGTAGCGCCATAGGGAGGACGAC
>NC_064875.1:59997041-60014541 GCF_943734745.1 Anopheles darlingi
ATCTATGTTTTGCTGTAACCGTCAAGCACATTCCAAGCGCGGGCGTACTAGGCGCTGCTGGCATTCCTGTCATTTGATATCGGTCGCGATATCGCGGATTAAGCAAACAATCTCCCTTTGTCTGGAACGTCTGTGACGTTTCGGCTCTAAAATAGTAGAAACTGGCTTCGGGCAGAAATTGATCCCACCCGTTCCTTTACCACAGCGAAACATATTTATTTAAAATTAATCCACTTGAGACTCGAGCTCCGATCGCTGTTTACACAACAAGAGAGGTGGGGGGGGGGGGGGGGTTAGGGGCTGAATGACGGTTGTTATCAGCAGCAGCGCAGCAGAGGAGCAGACGAGGGGCACTAAAAATGGCAACAGATGTCCGTTCTGCTTGGCTGTTGCCATCAATCGCTGGTTCGACGCATTTCTTATCGGGACTCGCTAGTGGCTGGTACGGTCCGGACAGAAGACCGAACGGATTAATTTTGCCCTTAATGTACTGGATAAGTGCGCGCTGAGCGAATTGAGCTTGAGGTAATTTTTCTGACACAGGCATAGGCATAGGCATATAATATTGTTCAATAACTGGTAGGATTTGACCATAGATCCAAGCAATCTTATTTGCTTGAAAAACTCTATTATTACTTTACGGGTCTGGTAACTTTGGTCTTTTAGCTCTTTTAGAGGCGGTATACCAATAAACCATCTAAAAACTAGAGAACAAATTTTTAACAATTAAGTACGTTTTAGCCAATATCCATTACACCATTCCATAGACTTTTCCATCACAAATTATTAATCGTTTCCATCTGAAATTATCATTGGCTTAACTTGCCAACGTTGCCATTATCTAACGAAGCATGAAAAAGCATTAACAAGCGAAGTGCTTAAGCAAATAATTCTCTCTCATCTAGCACCGATCGATATCAAAATGGAAATTATTACGGGTTATTTTTCAAATTATTCCTACTGTCTGCGATGAAATAAAAATCGAAAAAACTGGCGCTTTTCGACCTGAGGGCGGTGAAAGGTCACCGAACTGCAACCGTGGCGCCTGCTTGCCCTTCCACGTTGAATCCGCGACTTGAGCAAGCCAGCGTCGCGGCGAACACAAGCTGCTACTACCGTCGCTAGGCAATTTTCATTTGGCGCAAATCAAAACGCAATCACAATTCTCACACCTTGTCCCGCAGTCCGGGCTAGGTGATAAAAGCGTGGCACCTCCCTCTTCCCTCCTCCCTTCCATTGCTTATGCTACCCTAATAGACCCCGCGCGTAATCTGAGCGCGGTTGGCGGAACTTTGAACCCCTCCTTTTCGTGCTTTTTCCCTTTTTTTTATTTCGTCGTCACTCCTGCGGACAATGACAGTGATTACGATGGGTGTTTGTCGTGGTGGTGGAGACGATGATGATGTTATCGTCGAGGGGGGCAACTGCAGCTCTTCATTAAAACGGCTCGACGAATCGACAGTCATCGGGTATCGCGATGAGCTGTGTGCGCTTCGTCAGCGATAATCTGTGCAACTGAGCAAGGGGTGGTACAAGGGAGGCTACACGATTGTATTTATGAAAACACCTGCCTTATACATGAATCAGGTTGAGGGCAGGGTGCTGTTTTAAGTTGCTCGAGGGACAAGTAGCTTTTTGCCCGCGTTGAACGTCGACAACAGGCAAGCATCCGACAAGCAACGCAATTCCGGTAGCGAGAGCATTATCAATTGTTCCTCATATGCTTATCGTGGCTGCAGATGCCAATCATAATTGCCAACTAATGCGCAAGACGCGCAAGACAGCCGATGTCCAGCGGCCGATAGAAGATCGGTCGATCGATCATTCTTCTCTCATCCATCTATCTGCCGATCAATCAATCATCCAACTTTTTACTAGGGGTGCCGCGCCTGTCAACTACTTTGTCAAGATTGCAGCGATCCACCTAGGGAGGCCTTAATATGCGTATCGTGTGTGCATCTCTCTTGTCCTCATTTCCTCTGTCTTCTACGACTTTCGCAAAACGAGTTTCCCTAGGTGGTTTTCTTTCCTGCAAAGTTGCAATCTTCGCTGAAAGGAATTTCCTTCAACTCCCCGGTGTGTTCGATGTGTACATTACGTCCGAGGGAGTGAAACTAGCGTAACACAGTTTAGTGGAGCTGCTAGAATTAGCTCGACACGCACGCACGTACGTTCGGTGCATGACGTAAGAGCGACGCAATTCCCTTTCGGCAACGGTAGCCCCACCGTACATGTCGCGATGTGTGCGATGCAACAAGTCCACGTGGTGGTGGATGTGGGTCCCTTTCTCGATAAGGAGAAATCCTTGTCGATGCACTCGATGCCACGAGTGCCAACTCGATCAAAGTACACGCAATTAGCATGGCCATCTAGTACTGGACACTAGGGTGTTATTACGTTTCCTACTCGCGGAAGCAAGATGGAATAAATAAACATCAGCGGGATACTCGGCGGCGGCGGCAGCTGGAGCACCCGGGGTCGAGGGTTATTACCGTTAATCGTGGTTGCGTTGTTTGCGCCCTGCCTTGAATGCCCTTGAAATGGGAACACGTTTCCTTCCTTCCTTCGTTTCGTTCCGTTCTGATTCTTTGCTCTCGTTTCCAGGCCGGTCGCTGAAGGATGGTTTGGAGCGGAACGGGTGCAACGGGAACGGGCTGTTTGTGGCTGTAGAATTTTTGATGCACCGTCTATTGTAAACACTTGGATTATTTTGTGCGGCACTAGTTTCTTCACTAAATAAGCGGTCACCGGAGGTTGGGGCCTATTCCGGCGTCGGTTTATGAACACTTCCGCGTGAAAATCGGCTTAAAATAAAACCTTTTCCGTAGTTGCGAGTATTGCGTGTGTTTTTGGAAGATTACGAAAAAATACTCGACCAACGACGACGAGCTCGACCGCGGTAGAGCGACCCACTTAACCACACAATTTCAGAGTGCGGATTTTAGATTTTGTTACAGTTTTTTTTTAACATTTTTAATTCAAAGTATTACGATACATGACAATAAAAATATTGAAGAATTTTGCGATGAAAGCCGCAAAAACATTTTCGATGGAAATTACTTTAAAACACAATTTTACGCAAACGCATGCGTTGCGTGCGAGGACTTGTTCACAGGGCCTGCGTTTGTGAATCGGTCAGAAAACTTTGGTGATATTCGGCGACAAATACCCAGGTGAAGCGATCAAAGTCACAATGCAAACGTATAAAGCAATAATTTAAACCTTGAGAACCTGGGAAATATTGGGAAAATTATCGGAAAAGCACAAGAATCCTGCTAGTGAGCTGAAATAGGCCGCGTAAACGGTCGTTTCATTTTGCTGAATGGGCAGAGGGCTTGCCTTCTTCTTCCTCGCGGCTCTTGTTGTTATTCTACGTTGTTTTGGTCTCCGGTTCAATGTTGGAAGAGTTCAGAAATTGCTGTAAAAAGTGAGTAATTTTTAAGATTTTTGGATTTTTTCGTGCGCAACAAGATCCAACTGCACTCCTGTCGTCGTTCTCATTGCAAGAGTCGCGAGGTGTTTGTAACAAAATACAACGCTTCGATGAACGCCGATCGGATCGTAGTGCAGGAATTCTTTTACTCCGTGGTAAACAAGCTATCCTTTATATCCCTCGTGCCGCATCCCTGGGGCAACCGGAAGTGTGCCGGAAGGGCGCTATCCATGAATCAGTCGACGTGCGAAGGGGTAAAATCGTCGCAAGTGTGCCACAAGTTTCACTTCCGCTCCGGATGCCTTTCGCTGCTCTGGAAGGGCCAGCGGTGAGCAGAAAATAGCTTCACGTCCCCCGGTTTTCCGCTACCGACCTCCAGAAGCACGGAAAGGGGACCTTTGCGGGACGGCTAGCGCAGCGGATGTCCTAGTTATTACAGGAATTATCACGAAGAAGGATTACTAGGAAAAGCGTTCCTCGGTCGTGCGGTCGGTAGTGAAAGTTGCCAAGACAGTTGATCCCGGTGCGACCTGGGGGAGTGGTGGAAGTGGTAGAAGAACCCCCTCCTGGAAAACCGGAATTCGTTGTAACATTGTGTGTCCTCGAGTGCTCGCTCGTTGTTTCCCTTTGGTGGGAGTGGGATAGAAGAAGGTGTTGCCGTCGTTTCGAAGGTTCGATGTGCGTCTGATCGCTGATCCTCTCGTTCGTTTCGCAGGTTCAAGCTTCAGTTCAGTGCCGGTGAACTTTGCCGTAGTTCCGGCTTACTCGTACGGTTATACGGCGTTTCGCCAATCATCATCATCACCATCATCGGTGGTGTTTGGTGTGAACGGAGAGGATCCTGTAAAAAGTGTGGACAACCGTGCATCAGGCCACTACTGCGAAAGGCCAGTTCGGGGAGGTGGTGGTGCCGGAGAAGATCATGTTCGGGGAGAAACTGTTCGGTGGCCTCAACATGGAAATGATAGCGAGCAATGATCTGGATGAGTCGATGGAGAAGTTTAACTTCGCCTCCGGGGTACGTGTTGCGTGTTGTAGACCGATCCCGTGGCTTCGTCTTACGTTTTGCTTCATTTTCTATCAAACAGAAGTTCCAATCAATCGTAACGGATCTCGGGAAGGCACTACTTCAGGCGGCCAAGCTCGGAAACACGGACAAGGTGCACGAGCTGATGAGTCGTGGAGCACCGTTTACGGCCGATTGGGTAAGTGCAGCATCTCGGAAGCGTTTTGGCCATTGGATTAATCCCTATTCCCTAATTCTTGTAGCTCGGAACGACTCCACTACATCTAGCCGCACGGTACAATCACATCGAAACGTCCCGGGTATTGCTGCGAGCCGGCATCAGCAAGGACTCGAAAACGAAGGTCGACCGAACACCACTGCATTTGGCCGTGTTTCACGGTAACATCGAGATCGTGGAACTGCTGCTCTCACACAAGTGTGAAGTCGATGCGAAGGACATGGTACTCGATCTAAAACGTTCGCTCTTTGAGCACCTTCCGGCTTACCATTTTTTTGTTTTCGACATTTCTTGCACAGCTCAAAATGACGGCCTTGCACTGGGGAGTAGAGCGAAAGCACACGAAGATCGTCGAGATGCTGCTACAGTACGGAGCGGACCCGAATGTGGTCTCCAAGTTCGGTAAAACGCCGATCCAGCTGGCAACCGAATCGGATCAGCCCAACCTAGTACGCTTGATGACGCTGGCCAATCAGATGCGGGCAGCAAGTAGTGAACAAGTGGGGGTAAGCAATCGATTGACGAGCGATCGGTCAACCGATCATATTCTTATGCCCATTCTCATCGGTTGCAGGTGCAGGAGGCAACGGATAGCTTGATGTTTGAGTTGCAGCAGCACAAGGAACGGCATGCTGGGCAACAAAAAGACTCCGCCGGTGATCGAACCACTGGTGCCGATGTGGAGGACAACATTACAATGGACCTGAGCAATGACAGCAATCTGTCGGCGCACCTGAACGGAGGATCGTTAGTGAACGGGGGTGCCAGTGGGATGCCACACGATGACACGGACAATCTGATCGAGCGAGAGGACAGCCTAACCGATGCAATAACCAATCTCGAGCAGAGCACGGAAACGGATCCGAAAAATCTCGATTCCAGTACGCTGCAAATGCTAAAGCAGCACGGCATCGCACTGATACCGTCCGACGACACCGGTAGCCTTATAACGTCGGCCATTCAAAGTGGCCGCAAGATCGTCCTATCGGAGGCAGGTAAATATGCGCTTAATGAATCGAGGAAACTACAATCCGCCGGGTCAACGACAACGACGGCAGCGGCGACGCATCCAACGAAACTGCACCATAGCTCCCCCTCGACGACGACACTGCACACGATCGGCGCAAGCAAACCGAAGACAATCAAAATCATTAAGAAAGCTCCATCGGCATCCTCGTTCGGTATGAGTGGCTTACCGGGGCACCATCAACAGCAGGTGCATCAGGTGCAACATCATCAGGCACACCATCAACAGCTGCACGGTACCGGTCCATCGCCTACGCTTAAAACGAGTAAAGTGATCAAAATACTGTCTCCGGAAGAGTTCCAGCAGATCTGTAGTGGTGACGTAAACAGTATAAAGCGGATGCCGTCTAATGAGTTCAAGAAGGCGATCACCACGACCTCCCTAAGGTAAATGAGGCGTTTGCCGTGATGAATCGTGATGAATCCGCATTTAACACGATCCGTTCTCTTTCTGCAGGGTACCCGTGAGTGGCCGATCGACGCTGTCATCGAAGCCATTCGTTATGACGAAAAGTGGCCAACGGATACCGGTGACGGCGGCCCCGGGAATCAACGTGATATCGGCTCGCGCTGCAACTGGTAAGGGTGCTGCTGGTGCGACGGCCGAGGAAATCGTGAAAGCGAAGCTCAACGCTAGTGGTGGTGGCAGCAGTCTGAATGGGCTTCCGGTCGGTAGCAGTAGGCACATCATCACATCCGCCGATGGTGTAAAGCGGCTACGGACGGCCACCGGAATGGAGATTATCTCGGCTCTGCCCACAAAGCTTCCCCAAGATACGGTGGTTTCGGTGGAAACGGGCACCCGTACTACAGCGTTAGTTGGTAGTGGGGGCACTGGTGTACACCAGCAGCGCTTAGCGGCCGGTGGTTCGCACAACAGTAAGGTTACGACAACAACCGCCACTAGCCTGATGGTGGAACTACACGAACGGCAAATGGTGGAGATGAAAAAACTCATCGAAGATTTACGCAAGCAGTTCGAGTTGTCGCAAAAGCAGAACGGAGAGTACCGGACGCGTCTCGAGAAGCTGGAAAAGGAGGTGCAATCGCTTAAACAGCAGCAACAGCAGCAGCAAAAACCGGGCGCCAGTAGCTCAAGCAATTTCATCGAAATCATCTAGCAGGCTTGTGGACGAAGTCGAGAGGCAACGAATAGGATTGTCGCGAACACTAACGAGGATCACGGGTATCTATGATGATGGGGTTTGTGGTTGAACCTTCGTGATTTGCACAGGAAGCTCCCTACGCCAATGGCACGCTAATGAAGGAGAAGAGGAATTGATCGCTTCGCCTAGAAACTACTTAACATCCTATGGGCCTTACCATTTCGTTTGCTTCTTTTTACTCTTCCTTTCTTTCTGTCTCTTTCAATTCTTGTGTTTCTTTGCTCGTTCCTATCATTCCGTATATTTCTCACCTTTCTTCAGTTTCTCTAACCGGCAAAGAACCATTTCCTTCGTTATCATCACGTTTCGAGCTTTTGGCTCCGGTAACTCCCCCCCGTCTCGTCTACCTCGTGCCGTGTTGCGTAGGGTGTATAAACAGCACTCTCTAGGAAGAAGCGCGTGCAAGTGCAAGCGAACGCAAAGCGGTTAAACGAAAAATAAGTAGATAAAACCCTTAATAATAGATAAGTTAAATTAGTTTTCTCGCTA
The DNA here is from genome assembly GCF_943734745.1 of Anopheles darlingi. Classification (NCBI taxonomy): domain Eukaryota; kingdom Metazoa; phylum Arthropoda; class Insecta; order Diptera; family Culicidae; genus Anopheles; species Anopheles darlingi. Next base: position 60,004,400 of record NC_064875.1, read on the forward strand.
GCTATCATGGTAATACCAGTTTGCCATTTACATCAATTTCTGCTGTTAATAGTAGCGATAAGAATAATAGAAAGAAGAACGAGGGAGAGAGAGAAGAGAATTTATCTTACAAGAGAAGAAAAAACAAACAAAAGTAACCCCCCAACCCTCTCCATCAGCCAGCTGATAGCTGTTCTAGTGTAAAGCAGATCACTTCGTTGAAGTGATCATCGCACGTTAACCTTCACCGCATTTCATCAGGTGTTGCTGCTATTGTTTGGTTTTAGCACTGCCCTTAAATTGAATCGCTTGAACTGTTGGCCACTAACACAACTCGGCAAAAACAAAAGTTGCAATTTAAAGTTAATGTCTTGGTACGGAGCGTACAAAATTGATATAGAACAGTTGGAGCAATGCAGCGGATGTAAGCGGACTTCTAAGCACATATACACACACCGACACACAGACATACTGTGACACATTTACAAGTACAATAAGCGCGTAATTTCGCGTCGAAAATATGTAACATTTTACCTGTATAATAGATAAGCGCGAATCCCAGAAGGCAGTTGATATTCCTGGTTCGTGAGAACCGTGGTGAGGCGTTGGCGCCTCACCGAAACCACCATTTGCGCCAGCGCTTTGTTCCTAGCTAGGTATGGAGAAGGGACCGGGGCATATACGGTCAGGGACCGGTGCGCCTGGAGCATTTCATTTCTTTTGTTTTTTCCTCCTCTCATCCTCCTTGTGGCCACCGTCTGAACCCTTTGTAAGGCTTTTTCTCGCTTTGCTGGTACTTTTCTGCTAAGAAACGTGTTCGTCCTCCGTCGTACCACGGACAGATAGTTATAAATTTAAAAACGGTTAATAATGGGTGAAGATAAGATGGAAACAAGGCGGCAGGAACTCACAGAGTTGAGGCGTTGAGTTTGGGTTTAATTCGTTGACATGTTGTACAGAAAATTTGAAGAGTTTAAAGATGTAAACCCAGGACCGGGAGTGTACATAGTGTTTCCGACGAACGAACCCCATGGTAAGAGAATTGTGACAGAAAAACGATAGAGATATTAAGACAGCTCGGATGGAAAAACAATGGAAGGATAAGATTTCTCACAGATAACGCGCCGGGCGGCGTGGTTAGAATACAAAACTATATGATACGTTGTCGTAAGCTTGCGTTGTCGATCGTTGGCTACAGACAGTGAAACATTACGAGTAGCCTTAAGGTGCAGTAGCCACCGACGCAGTGGCGGCAATACGCACTTAGGTGGTAAGCAAATAAAACGGATGCATTTGATCTTTTCTACTACTTGGCTTGCATCTCTGCTGCATTTATTTTTGTATCCGATGGGAGTGGATTCCGTGGGTCTTAGAAGGTGCCACCTTACAGGCCCGTCTTCTCGCTGATCCACTTGTTGAAGGACGTAACACGTGCGAATGCTCCCGGCAATCCGTGCTCACAGCCCGAAGCATGTCCGAAGCTAACGACACCGACCAGCGTGCTATCGTCGGTCAGCACGAGCGGACCACCGGAGTCTCCGCTGCAGGGCAATTCCTTTTCGTCACCTCGAGCGCACACTGTGCTCTCCTTGATCAGGAACGGACCGAACGTCTTGGCACACTCGCTATTGGAGATGACCTTCAGTGTGGCGAACTGGAGCGCTTTGGCCACATCACCGCCATCGTTCTGCAGTCCCCATCCACTCAGTACCACTTCGCGGCCAGCGAAATCCTCCTGCTTGGTTGCACGGCGTATCGGCTGGATGCGATCGCTGAACTTGACCTTCTCCGGCAGCTGGATCAGTGCGACATCGTTCCTAACGAAGATCGGATTGTACTTCTCGTGGTGGAAGAACCGCTCCGAGACCAGCACCACGCGGCCATCGTTCGAGATGTCGTTGAAATCGATGGCACCCAGGTGCACCTCGACCGATTCCGCACCCTGTACGCAGTGGCCCGCCGTTAGGACCCACTCGTCGCTGAGCAGACTACCACCGCACAGAGCTCGCTTGCCTCCGGGCAGGTGTATCGTTAGCCGTGCCTGGTACGGGAACTGACCGAGTTTGGCCGGCTTACCATTGACGACGCGCAGTCCCGGTGCAGCCTGAGCCACGGCAAGAGCGGCCACCAGGAGGCCGATGCAGATTGCGGTGCGCATGTTGATAACTGCCTGTCTCAGAACGGAATACTGCTGCTGATCCGATGCGATGGCTGCAAAGGGAGTGGTACCGATTCAGCCGAGCCGCTTGGCTATTTATAATTGATACCTGCAGATACCTCACCGAAGTGCTCGGTTATTCCTGGTAGCACGTTAACGATAAGATAACCATCTCATAGCTCTCCCGTTCATCCGGCAGGGAGGGAGCTTGCATGGATTATAAGGAGCCGGATGCAGCATGTTCTGTTCAAGTATCCGTACCGACCTAACCACTTGAAATGCTCCTCCAGATTGATCAACGACCTAGTACGCGGGGGTATGACCGTCCCGAGGGATTTACCATTTGCGTCCACCGGACATGAAGTGGTTTATGGAAAACGGGTTTAATAAGACACATGTACGAGGGGTGCTTGTGGGCTGCTGGTGACTTTGATTAGAATTGAAGATGTTTTTGTCCAGTAGTCAATCCGTGGGATATGGGATCATTTATCGATTGTGTACGAGATGCTGTGTTCCAGCGGATTATTGCTAATACTAGAATACACGCCTAGGGGTATAATAATCCGGCAGTAATGATCATAGATTGAAATCTTCATTACTCATAAGCTGTGGTGTGTGAGCTGCTTCCATCCACTTTTAAAAATAGACCATCTACTAATCGATTAAAAAGTTTCTCATTATATCAGAACAGTTTTTCTGCTTTCTGTATGCTATTTCGTCGCTTCTATAAATCTATGTGTAGTATCGATTAGTTTCATCACCTAATCATCGTTTAACGCACCTTATTCTGGCTAGCGTCTAGAACAGCCGAGACATTGTTTGGCAATCGCTTACTTTTAATAAAACTCTTTGAGAATGAATAATATATCCCTGTTGATGGGGCATATATTTGGAAACGAGAAATGATACCTTTATCTATATGACGGGTCATTGAAATTCATGCAGTGATAGAGAAGTCGTCAATCATCGCAGACATTGGTTGTGAAGTACTTACCATGCAAAGCGGATGGATCCTTATATGGTTACTGATAGGTAGGTCTTGTTCTTAACATGCTTTAAACAGTGCGGGACTACTACTCAGCCCCTTTTTTTCTTATAGCATACTCCTGGGACCGCCTCTCTTGTTGGTCCGAAGGACGATCGTGCATTCAAGTTGAACAATCGCGATCCCAGTGCGATGGTCTCAATATTTCTCGATCGAGGGTAGATCAACCGCTACATCGTTCGCCAATGGAGTTTGACCTGCTTATGCTGCAAATTGATCGAGTATCCATGTTGTACCCGGATGGTGAGGTCACGCGGATGTTTAGCGGGATTACATACAGCGTGATGTATTGGATGTTCAACGATGAGATATTACGCATACCGTCGGACAGCCTGTTAAAAGAAATAACCCTGTATGCGGCTCCGCGTCTGCGAACAATTAAGGTATTGGGTAGTACTAATAACGCCCTAAAAACATTGCAAGTTAAAAAGAATGCCATGCGAAGATTGCCAACCTCTCTGCAATACCTCCAAGGGCTGTATTCTTTGGTGATACTACATGGTTTTCTGGATGAGTTCAGTCTAGAACCTCTGCAGGGCATTCGCAATCTTACCTACGTCTGCCTCATGCATAACAATCTGCGACGACTTGTGGTGAGTAGAGACTCAAAACTGGCTGTATCAATTGATACATTAATGTTGTCCAACAACCTGTTGGAGTTCATCGATATGGAGTTCTTTACTCCATTCAAGCGGCTCCGTTTCCTCTATTTGGCGAACAATCATCTCAAGCAAGTTATCACAAATGAGCATGTTGTATTCCCTTTGCTTTATTATATTAGCCTAGTGAATAATCAATTTACGCAGCTGAACTTCTCCAACTGGGATGCACCAAGTCTTGGCAAGTTGGAGCTGGCCGGTAACAATTTGACAGAACTTCCGTTCGGGATTGGCCGTTTCATGAATCTAATTTTGCTGGATCTCCAATTGAACCAGCTAACAATTCTCGATATGACAGATTTTGAAAACTTTTCCAAACTAATAGTTTTGCATGCTCATGAAAACCGATTGCATACCGTCCTACCAGCTTGCCAATCCACAAAAAACCCTCTTTGTAAACGAGTTTCACTGCCTGCTTTGGAGGAAATAACATTTTATAGTAATAATCTGACCACCATCGATTTCACTCTCTGGAACATGCCTTCACTCAGTGCGATAGATCTGTCGCACAATCAGTTGAAGAATTTACACAATCCGTTCGACAGACTTCCAAAACTTAAATTCCTATATATTACGAATAACCGGTTAAACTGTTTGGACATACGAGAAATAGAATCGTACATTCAAAGACAAATGGTTTTAATCGATACTAAAGCCAACAATAGCACTTGTTTAACCAATTCGTCCATTAAACATCCATATGAGAAAGGAGTAATGTGCTGCAACGACTGAGGACTTGGACGAAAGGTGTCTATAGCATATGCCATACAAACGTTATAAAGATCTTATGTATAATTGTTATAAAATATGTACCTTACTAATTCGTCAAAACGTTCCTCGATTGGCTGGAAAGATTGTGCAATGAAAAGCATACTATAGTAATTATTGTTGTAGGTCTACCATCTTATATCTTCAGCGCAGTGAACAATTGTGTATCTTTTTCTGTTGCACTTTTAATAAAAGTTAGCATTTCTTCCATGTGGAACACCATGATGGAAACGACCAATTCTTTATGTATCTTAATTGCGTCCCTCGTCCCGGAGGATGCTTTCGCTTTAGTACTATAAATAACCTATGGATTAACATGCCGCAATCAATCATTTCTACAATTCCATGTGCAGTATCGATTTGTCTCATCACCTAGTCATCGTTTAACGCAACCTGATACTGGGTAATGTCTCGAACAGCCGAGGCATTGTTTGGCAATCACTTACTTTTAATAAAACTCTTTGAGAATGAATAATATATCCCTGTTGATGGGGCATATATTTGGAAACGAGAAATGATACCTTTATCTATATGACGGGTCATTGAAATCCATGCAGTGATAGAGAAGTCGTCAATCATCGCAGACATTGGTTGTGAAGTACTTACCATGCAAAGCGGATGGATCCTTATATGGTTACTGATAGGTAGGTCTTGTTCTTAACATGCTTTAAACAGTGCGGGACTACTACTCAGTCCCTTTTGTTCTTACAGCATACTCCTGGGACCGCCTCTCTTGTTGGTCCGAAGGACGATCGTGCATTCAAGTTGAACAATCGCGATCCCAGTGCGATGGTCTCAATATTTCTCGATCGAGGGTAGATCAACCGCTACATCGTTCGCCAATGGAGTTTGATCTGCTTATGCTGCAAATTGATCGAGAATCCATGTTGTACCCGGATGGTGAGATCATGCAAATGTTTAGCAGCATTACACAGAGTGTCAATTATATGGTATTCAACGATAAGGTCTTACGCATACCGGCGGACAGCCTGTTACAAAAAATATTTCTAAATAAGGCACCGAGACTGACAACAATTAAGGTGTTGGGTACTAACGATGCCTTAGAAAATTTGCAAATCCATAACAGTGCCATCAGAAGATTACCAATCTCTCTGCAGTATCTGCAAGGACTGAATTCTTTGATCATACTCAATAGTTTTCTGGGTGAATTCAGTCTGGAACCTCTGCAAGGCATTCGCAATCTAACCCACGTTGATCTGAAGCGTGGTAAAATTCGGCGACTTGTGATGAGTAGAGACTCAACGCTGATCTCTGGGCAGCAAATTGAGAACTTAGTTTTGTCGAACAACCTGTTGGAGTTCATCGATATGGAATTCTTTACACCACTTAAGCGGCTCCGTGTTCTTTATTTGTCGAAAAATCGTCTCATGCAAATTATCACAAATGGGCCTGTTGTATTTCCGTTACTTTATCACCTTCGTCTGGTGAGCAATCAGTTGACACAGGTGGACTTCTCCAACTGGGACGCACCAACTCTTGATGTTTTGGACCTGGCCGGTAACAATTTGACAGAACTTCCGTTGGGAATTTCTCGATTTACGAATCTGGAGGGTGTATCTATCGCTTATAACCAAATTACGATTCTCGATTTGCAACAGTTGGAAAGCCTTGCTAAACTAAGAGAGTTAGATGTTGAGAACAATCGATTACACACTATTCTACCGGATTGCCAAGAGCGACGAAAAACTGTTTGTCCCCAAGTTTCGCTGCCTGCTTTGGAAGTAATGAATTTAGAAAACAATGTTTTAACCTCCGTCGATTTCAACCTTTGGGTCATGCCATCACTCGAAAGAATTGAGTTAATGAATAATTCGCTGCAACGTTTACATAATCCGTTCCACAAACTTCCGAAACTAAACCACCTGGATATTAAATATAACTTCTTAAGCTGTTTGGACATACGCAAAATAGAGTCGAACATTAAAAGAAAAATGGTTCTAATCGATACTAAAGCCAACAATAGGACTTGTTCAACTAATTCCTCATTGCCGCACCCACACGAGAAAGGAGGGATATGCTGCAATACCTAAGGTCATGGACGAACGGCAGTTACATCGAAGCTATGTGTGTAGTGTCCCTCCTCTTCTGAGAATCCTTCTTATTCTGAGAATCAAAATAAAATAAAAAAGAAAATGAACATCTGTAAATTAAACAACAATTTTTCCTGCAATTTTCTTCAGCCAACGGCCGGTATTCGTTTTCCACAGTCCACATGTTCATAATTCAGTTTCCAAGCTAAGCTGAACAGCTTCATTCTTTTGAAAAGGGCCACATGGGTTTATCTCGCAAGTTGTCACAAACACAACTTTACGCGCATGCGGCTGTGTGCGTGCAATTACTGTGTTCATTGTTGGAACGCGCTTCATATTACCCCCTTCTGTTCATAATTTTTCGAACATTTTTTTCTCGACAATCGAAGAGTGCGGTTCACCGAATCCGCGGCCTTTTTCTCGTTAAAAGTTAAGCAAAAGTTCTGAAAGTGCAGTTCCGAAAATGAAGTTCCTAATTGTCTTAAGTGTCCTGGTGGCCGGGGCCCTGGCCGATGGACCGAAAGTCACGGATAAGGTAAGGCTTCCCTTGCTTTCTTCGTCCCCCGGCATCATAGCGGTCTCGGGTACCGCTTATCGTCTGCCAATGATATTCGCTTACGTGTCTCTTTTTGGGCACTGACAACGTGGTAATCTCATGTAAACCAGAATGTAATTTCAATTATGATTTTTTTTATGTTCAGGTGTTCTTCGACATCACGATCGGAGGCAAGGAAGCCGGCCGCATCGTGATCGGTTTGTTCGGTGCTACCGTTCCGAAGACTGCACGTAACTTCAAGGAGCTGGCCGAGAAGACGGTCGTCGGTGAAGGGTAAGTCCCATCGCGCTTTTAGAAGGTTGACATGCATTATCGCTGGGGTACTTTGCATAATGGAATTATCAAACTTCATCCTAAGCCAACACAAAAGCGAAGCTAAAAATATTTCAATGGCCACTACGTCTGCGAAATAATGGTCTTGAACATCTCCGCTTCGCGTCGTTGTTGTGATCGTGATCATAGTGGTCGCTTGGTTAAGCTTATTGACGGCCAGACGAGAGTTCGTTCCCCCCTTGTGCTGGCTATCGTTGGCTGATGTTATCGCATCATTCATCTTACAAGTTCGAAGTGTTGGTAGTTTGTACAAGTTCTGTAAATATGGTCACGATGATGTTTGCCTTTAGTAAGCCGGCCATGGTAGAAGAAGAAGAGTACTTTCTCAACAGGTTTCCCGCTCCTCCCTCTTAGCCTTGATTCGCAAGCAACAATCCGCTGATCGTCTTCCTTTCGTTTTTTTTTATTCGTTTCGTCTCGCCAACGCCGAACGCGCACCACAGATACAAGGGCAGCAAGTTCCATCGCGTGATCCGCGACTTCATGATCCAGGGTGGTGACTTCACCAAGGGTGATGGTACCGGTGGTCGCTCGATCTACGGCGAGCGCTTCGCCGACGAGAACTTCAAGCTGAAGCACTTCGGTGCCGGTTGGCTGTCGATGGCGAACGCGGGCAAGGACACTAACGGTTCCCAGTTCTTCATCACCGTTAAGCAGACGAGCTGGCTCGACGGTCGGCACGTCGTGTTCGGCAAGGTGCTGGAGGGCATGAGCGTCGTGCGCAAGATCGAGAACACTGCCACCGATGGTCGCGATCGTCCATCCAACGATGTCGTGATCGCCGATTGCGGCTCCCTGCCGGTCAGCGAACCGTTTGCGGTCGAGAAGAGTGATGCCACCGAGTAGGCGTTTGGTGGCTTACCCGACAAGGAGAGAGTGAGAGAGAGAGAGAGAGAGAGAGAGAGAGAGAGAGAGAGAGAGAGAGAGAGAGAGAGAGAGAGAGAGAGAGAGAGAGAGAGGGGGAGAGAGAGAGGGAAAGGTGCTCGTGTCTCTGTGCGGTGCCTCTGCTGAATACGTAGATCGATCTTCCTTCGCCGTTACTTCAAACATCCGCCTGTTGCTATCGGCGTTGCTACGCACCGTCCTATCAAATCATCTGGGCATCACTCTTCTCCAAATATTTTTGCATTTATGATCTGCCAGAGACACGAACCAGGAAGATTTAGACAAACGAATTGTGACAACGACGACCGTAACAGCAGAGCACCACACTGTGGTAAACGATTTTTGTAACAAATAATAAATGAGGAGATCATCGAGTATATTTTTACGAAAATATGGACCAACGAGTAAATTACGTACGTAAAATGATGACATAACGACTGTGGGAGGGATAGGAGGGTGATCGCTTTACTGGTGGAATGTGATACGCGAGTTGCTACATCCAAATCCGTTTATCGGAGCGACACGATCGCTGGAACGCATTGGTGATTGCGAGACGACTTTCCTAACCTTCCACCATCTGTAATTGTAGCCATTGCATCGTACAAAACGTGCATCACTTAAAACCTCTCGTTTCGCTTATAATTTGCACGATAATAGAAAGCGGAAATGAAAACAGAAAATCCAAGTTTTACTTCCGATAGAACAATAGTGCGGATCATTGTTGCTCTGTTCCTACCTCCACAATATTGCGTTTTGTGGGAGGATCGTTGGCTTAGCAGCACAATAACAGACCTCCTGCTACTACGCACGCCGACACGCCGTTGCCCATTGTCGGCCCATTGTTGACGCCGTTCCCTGTTTAACCGTTCCGCTGCTATGCTTAATTATAGCGTAGCGCATGCTTACGGATGTGAATGAAAAGCCGATGCTCTCGTTCCCGGCTGGCTATCGCTGTAATTAGTCATACTAGCACGAGCTATGATAGGTGCCACAACGCAACATTCGCCACACACGGTCTAGGTCAGGGCTTTCACGATCGACTCGATCGTTCGACACCAGATTGCTGCCTCGGATCGTCATCATATGCTGGAATCTAAAGTGGGAGAAAAAAGAAAATCATCCCTTTTTATGATTTCATATCTCTTAATAAGTCTGGTTTTATTACTCTGTTTATGTACACTCTGATCTTCAATGATCAGCTGCTCTACTTTTCGCGAAACGTCTAAACCGTGGCAATACGCTGGTACCAGCGAGTGAGGCCCGGCTATGCTCCTATGGTTTCTTCCCTATTAAACGTCTCTATTCACCTGTTGTTTGCTTCATTAAGCTGCTCATGTTCATATGTGTAACTTTTACACCTGCTCACATCAGCTTTGCGGTCTGTTTTGCTTGATATACATTACATATTTTTGTTTGGTTTTTGTTCTTCTTCCTTTCATTCCTCTAAATAATTACACAACCTTCAAATCTGTTTCTATAAATTTTATTAATTTGTCTCAGTTTCATTTTTGTTATTAGTTTTGCGTTTTGGTTTTCTGCCGTTTTCTCTCGTCCAATTTCCATCCTTCATTCATTGTTGCAGCTGTAATGTCTTTATGCGTTTTTTGCTTGGTTTTCAAATTTTGGTAGTTGGTTTTCACTTTCTCTCAAACGTCGATCGTCTTAGGGTTTAATATAATTTTAACAAAATTCTAACTAACTTTCTACA
>NC_064875.1:60042041-60052041 GCF_943734745.1 Anopheles darlingi
ACGGCGGAGCCCCAGACCTCAAGACTGCGTGTCTAACGCATCGCTCTATCTCTTTCTCGCAGCTGGAACAACCGTTTCATCGCTGTGCAACGGGTCTCTCAAACGTCTGGAGCAAAAATGTGTCGGAACCGCCCCGGGAAGTACGCGGACAGCATTTTCCACAGAACGGAGAAAATCGGAGGAACGCGAGCCCGCGTGTATGTTGGACCCCTGTGCATTCCCTTCTCCGGGAGCAGCGTGTGTACGTGACGGAAGCCGTGTTTGGTGTGGTTAGCAAGAGATGTAACATCCCGAAACGAAACCCCCGAATAAACGCCACGCCACACATCTGTGCGTGAGGAAGTGAACGAGGCGCCTTCCGGGCGCTACGACACATCCGGATGTACAATACTAAGCAAGAGATACGCAGTTCTTTCTTTTTGTTCGAGGGGGGAAGAAGGGATTCGGAAAGAAATTTAGCAGGCAGGGGGATAAAGATCCGCGTTCTAGGTAGGCTTTGTCTAGAAAGGTTCAGTTTCTCTTTACAGAGTGTGATGCCTCCTTCGATTGTTAGCCCGAGAAACGTGTGTCCTTCAGATTTCCACCAACGGCCACTCTTCTATTGTTCTCCTTGGCAACGATTCATTTCTTGTAGGACACCATGAATGCGCAACCGGAGATAGGACGAAAAGAAGGGTATCTTAATGAGTGTCACGGTACCGGTAGGTCACGCGCTCTACAATCGCAAAGGGCTGGCATATTAGCTCTGCCCTGAAAATAGCCTGCTAGACACTTCAACATGAAAAGGAGGAAAAGCCGTCTTATTGCAAGGCTCAAGAACAACGGGAACCGGTGCGGTACCTGCTCAAGAGCACGAGGAGACGGGCGTTGGCACATTTCGCGTGATAATGATGCGGTATAGCAGTGGCCTAGGCAGGGCGAGCAAATGTTTTAATATGCCACACGAAAATAACCGTCCTCCCCGGGCCACAGGCACCACGTGGACGTGATGAAGCAAAACGATCGCGCTTTTCGCACATGACCTCTTCAGCACCGTAGCAAAAAACGCCTTTCGCATGTGCTCTCTGCTGTGGAAGGTGCTGCGGTTGTCGTTAATATTGATCAAGCATGACAATAACCACCATTCACCTCATCATCATCATAATTGTGCGGCACACTAGGTGGAGCCTCATAGCTTTATGAGCCCCGAGTAGACGAGGATATTGAAAGAAACATATTAGTCGGATCCGTGGATGCTCTATCGAAAATTTGGCACACTGGTAATAATATCCCATAGCGCCATGAAACGCTCAGGTGTGCACGAACTGGCCAAGGAAAACAGTTTAAAGAGTTGCTTAAATATGCTCGCAACATGCTACCTTCACACCAGGACAAACGGATTCCGGAATTAAAACAATCACGTGCCGTGCCAGGATGAGCAGCAGCAGGAGCGCATAGCAAGGAGTGTATGGTTGGCGCAAAGTAGTTCGCCTCACCAATCTACCTACGAGGGCTTTCTTGCCCCTTTTTCACTCTGCAACATCAGCAGCACGAGCAGCATCCATGCAAACCCAATTTGCACTTCATTAATATTGACACACTCGTTAATTCCGCTTCTCCGCCAATCGATAACAATCCTGCCACAAGAACTGATCCCCCTTCCCTCTCTCACTTATGCTGGTACACTTGTGGCTCTTTTTGTGCGCTTTTCGCCTCAACGGAATTAATCCTACCTCCAGTGTGTATGGAAAAGGACCGAGGAGAGAGCCAGACAGAATCACATTTGGCTTCTTCGCTTCTCCGGAAGGACGTAAAGAGTCACAGAAAGACCACCTCTCATTCCTCGCTTGGCCAGGATAATTACGCACCAGGACTCTGCTGGTACGTTGGCAATCGAGAGGCTCAATTCATTTGGGCCCCAGTATTCTAGGCCTAGCGGGAGGGTTGGAGGAATTGATGTACGACCCCTCTCGACTTCATTCATGTGATAACGGGCGGCCATTTGCCGGAGGAAGTCTGCGGTCGGTCTGCACAAACAAGACGGCGGTGGCGCGTGCCGGAAACCGGTGCCTAAATAAGCAAATTAATCCTGCTCCTGCCTAGGAGGAGGACGATTCTCTTTCATTCCACCATTTACGAGACACTTCTCGGGGCCGCCGTACTTCTCGCCGAGGACGAGGAAAAGCGCCAGAAGGGGGAGTAGGAGGTTAATGGTCTGATTATTTCTTTATTCATTTTTTGTGTTCCGACAACGCCGAAAGGAAAAGCCGTTGCAGAGGGAAGTCTTTATTATTGGTCAAAGGTCAACAAGTGGCCAAAGCACACGATACTTGCTTGCCGTATGATGGTCGGCTTGGTGCGACTTTTGTCGAATAATATTTGTATCAGATGGCAATAATATGTTTGCGAAGTGGCGGTGGCCTCTTCCTCCGACTCTTATCTCTTCTATCTGGCTCTTATTGGCTTTTAAGATGTATAAGAACATAAGTTATACATACTGGCCATCACAGTGGTGGTCCGGGAGCGCAGCGTGTCAATCTGGCGATGTTTTGGCGCATCATAAGGCAAAATCACACTCGTGGACGACCACTTCCATTATTGGATTGGAGCTCCTCGCTTGACCATTCGTTTACCAGGACATTAAAGGCGAATCACTGGAGCTGGCTGCTGGATCGTTTCTCACACAACTTTGGCCATTTCGTCGTCGTTGTCGTCGTTGACGATGGCTGGGCACTGTTTTACACGCATTATGTTCTCGAACTTTATCAATCCACTTTGTTCTCGGTCGGTGAATGACACTCGATATGATGAGGGGTGTGAGGACACTATACGCTTTCCCCCATTATACCCGGTCTTAACTGGTCCGTATTGGCTAAAAGTTATGCAACTTTTTATGGTTCGCCAGACGATGGAGAGCGGATGATTTTGTATCGAATATCACCTCAACGTTCTTCCATTTTGTGAGATTTATTTGGTTTTACTCTTCATCACAGAAATGCAGCAACACGTGGCCACCTGGCACCAGGCCAGATGTGCCAGCCATTCGCCAGTAGCGCCAGTTAGCTCTGATAGTCCCTGGCACCGTTTTCAAACCGTTAACCCCGCGGTCTGTAGCACTTTTTCGATAACTGAAGGTCACAGAAGGACCACCGTCCATGGTGGAAAAAGTGTGGTTTGGAAATCTTTTTTAAAAGAAATGTTTCTTTGTGAACGAACGAAGAAGGTGCGCAAGGTACGGTTAATCCCCTCTCTGGTGCCCAGGATGAATGTAATAAATTGTGGCCACGTGGTGAGCACTATGAGATTGGACTCACAACCCACATCAGCACTACCATCATCATCATCATCATCATCGTCGTCGTCACCAGCGCTGCTTAATGTCGCTCCCCTGTGGTGTGCCAGGAATAGGAGGCGGCGAGAATAGCCAAAGGACGGTGCTTGAAGTTCACAAACCGCCACGCCACAAGTGGCCATCATTCTCAGGGACACACGCGTGACGACGTACGAGGCGCCATAGTGGTCACGGCATGCCATGGCACCGGTCGAAAGGCGATGACCATCACCACAAAACGAAAAAGAGAGCTGGCAGGAGGGTCAAATCTCGCCACTGGAATGTTATCAGCAGCCCTCCTCCCGCACACGCTCGGCACATGATGATGGACAGGCTGACCACCCCGCTAGGAAGCATATTTGTATACTTTGGATCGATTTTTTTTTCATTCTGCACGCTTTGCGTTATTCGATCCACCGCGGTTGCCGTGGTAGCATGATGCTCGAGCATCATGCTCGCACACTAGTAGCGTCGCCTACTAACGGTCGGTAGTAGTAGTAGTAGTAGTTGGGCGCCTTTGCCACGAGAGTTACGCTATCTCTCCCGCAGAGGAATTAACATAAAAATATATGTTCCGTTTCATTTTAGCTCACTTTCGCACTCGTCAGCTCTCCCCTCCCCAGCATGGCCACGCGACGCCGGAACTAGCTGGTGTCCGTCCGTTTGTTGCGTGTTTCGTCGTTTCGCCGTTTTTTATCTGGCCACCACCGTTTACGCCTCGCGCGCAGTTCATCGGCATCGCGGCAAAACGGGCCGCCGTCGTGGTCGTTGTCGTCGAGCATCGTCTAGCTCGGTGGACCGCACGCGGATCATGTGGAGTGTTGTACTGGGGCCATCGTCGCGCCGCGCACGACCATTTTCCGCATTGTAATGCCGCATTGGCGGTAATCCGGCATTAGCCTTCTCCCTCCCCTTTTAAGGCTCGCGCAATGGTTTGGAGTTTCTTTGGAGTCTCATCTTCGGTTGAAGGTTTTCGGTTGCTTGGGTCGCGCTCGCGCTCTTTCTGGCCCGAAAATTGTAGCCAGCAGTAGCAGCAGAAACTTGATGAAGAAGAGCCTCGTGCGAAAGTCATTTCTTACATTTATCTTCGCTTCACGCGTTCACGCACACTGCCACCCCATACCAAACGCTGGTCACGCTTTGCATAGAAGATCGGTAATTAAGGGCCGCGTAGCCCGCGACAGCCCTTCCCTTTTTTGTTTGCACCGCAAAACATGGCCGTCTCGCAGTCGAAGATGATTTCGCAAAAAGCGAAAAAGTGCTGAAACGATTGAAATTGGAACAACGAGCCCGGAGGGCACTCCGGCATTGGATGACTTGGATGGCCGGCACTGCTGTGGAATCAATATTACGCCGACCGAGAGAAAGTGAAATGCTAGTAGCACTAATCACCAACTCAGGACCTCACTCCCGAAGAGGCCCTGGCCTGGTGGCGGGCGAGTAATGTGATCGCTGGAAGGAAATTCGAGAAGCCGAATGATTTGTAATCATGGTGCCGAGCTGGCGCGGCGCTATGCTATTGCTACGGGAAGTCTATAATTCATCGTCAAATGCCAACGCTACAGTTGTTATTGCGAGCCACTAGGCGCGCTAGGTAATTTTGAGCGCTAGGTGCAGAACAGCCTGGTCACACTACACTATCAGGCAGCAACAGCAACAGCAGCAGCAGTACGCGCATTCGCTTTCCGGCTTTACCGGAATAGTTAATGTGGTGGAAGATAATGATAATCATTGAACAACGGTAATCTGGTTTTGTGGGATTACTGAAGGGAAAGCCGAGCCGATACTCGGTCTATCTCTCGCACTAGAGGTCATTTCTTCAATTCGCGACAGAAAGAAGAAAGGGAGAATGGGGACAGGGGTTCATGCGAATGATGAAGTGAAGCCTTGCAACAGTAGAGCGCTCTAAGGGTGAACGGAGGTGGGAAGGGAGGAGTCTAAGAAGAGGGGGATAAAAAGGAGTACTCAAGCACTACTACGGAACTATTCTAAGAAGAAGAAGAAGAAGAAGAAGAAGTAGATGAAGAAGGTTGGACCCAGTAAATACCACTTACCATCTGCAAGGCGTGAAAGAGGAAGAAAGACAAAATGGTTCCATATGATTATTTGGTTCATCAAACAACAAAGAGTTAGCTAATGATGGGGGAGGGTAGGGAGCTGATCAGTCTTTCATAAAATGTTCAGAAACGGATAAAGGAAAAGGGGGACTTAAGAGGCGGTTTGAGAGGGTCAGCAACAACAAGTGCACGAAACAAGCTCCTGGATCCTCGTTAAAGGAACTCTCTCTCTCTCTCTCTATCTCTGCAGAGAGCGGAAGCGACGTTTGGTGCATTTATCGAGATAACGAGACCGATCTGCCGCACACATCTGAGGGTCGTATGTCATCGTCGTCGAACGAAAGTGATGGCCAGCCGGCCTCATGGAGTCCCCGGGGGCGAGCACAAAGCCACCGTAACTCGCATCTCCAAAATGGAGGTCACGTTCAGGACCTTTCGAGTTGAGTTGTGGGCGAGGACATCAAAAGGAATTTCCGTTGTTGTCGCTCCCCTCGCTCGATCTCGAAAAGTTCCCACTCACCCCCTCGGGGTGGGGAATCGATTAGCTAAATTTGGGGTCCATTCGTCGGATTGGCGATTCGATTTCGAGTCGAGTTCCGTGCTCGGTCGCTCGTTCGTTCGCTCGAACGTTCGTTCGAAGTTTGAATCGGAGTTGGAAACAATTGCGTCGTGACGTTGTGCCGTCGTTTCGTGTCCCCTCCTGATGAAGGACCGTATGTCGTCATCGAGTTCTGAAATCGATTGGGTCAGTAACCCACCCCCCTCCTCTACCAAGACTTCAATCGAGAGCGAGCGTTATGATGGTGACGCTGGTGCCTGTGAAGCTCGGAAAGCCGAACCGAACCAAGGCTGGCGAGTGTTTGCGTGTTTCACGCACTCTTTGGCCACCGGCAACTGGCACTCCATGGACTTGGCCTGCGGTGCGGGGAAATAGCAATTCGGTCACAATATCGTTCGCAGCGCCATTCGCAGCGGCAAACGCGATGGCAAATTGCTTCAATATAATCCCGAGCCTCGCAGAGCCTGGCGTGTCGATGTTGAGAGCCATTTTGACTGCCTTTCGGGGGTATTAAAAATAGGCACAAGAGCGAGCGAGGCTGTTCCCACGCGGACAAAGCAGTTGCCCAGCAATTCAAAGTCGGATATTGAACTCGAATTTTCCAAAAAAAAAAAACAATGTACCGTACCGGCGGGTTTTCCCCAAGCATGCGACGCCCGAGCGTTCGAGCAGTAAATCGAGCACTAAACCGGATCCGCGCATCCAAGTACACATGGCGCCGCGGGGTAGAAATTTGAAAGCAATTTCAGTTGTGGTTGTTAGTGAAGTGAATCGTTTTGTCATACAAATGCAAATAGTGTTTCCAAGTGTTGTGCGTCTTTGGGATAAAGTTTTTCGTTTTACCAGCTGCACGGTACCTGTTCGCGGTGGTAGTGCAAGGTCGTAAAACCGAAAACAAAGAACTGGTTCCATTCGGCAACCCCCCTCCCGTCGCGCGCTGACGAGCTATTAATGATGGAGTAAGTATTAAAAATTAAATACGTCGCTAGCGGATAACATCGCACTTGTTGGCTCACTGTTTGGGGCTGCTACATAATGACGCGTTTGTTAATGTGTGTTTGGTGTTCATGTGGCGCATTCGTCATGAGCACACTACCGAAGGGTATGGACACCTGGCTTCGAAACGTCGATTGCAGCTACAGGGACACACAGCCAGCGCAAAGAGAGAAAAAAGGGCGAGTGAGTTGTGGCGTGTGGCTTATCAGTTGGAAATATTTTTGAGGTCCTGTGGCTCCTTCTTGATTCATCATCGCGTCAAGCGCCCCGCAATGACGCACAACCTTGTCAGTGGTCCGGGGGGGCGGTTGAAATTTCGGTGATCAACGCGTGGACATGGCGTGAGTGTGTGTTGAGTGTTTGCGGCGCAACTCGAAGTCATGTCGGTTACCACCTGTTAGAACCGCTGCCAGGGTGTGAAATAACGGCCAGCTCGCGCTGGTTCGGTCGTTGAAAAGCGTCGCCAACTAAATGGCGAGACCACGAGTGCGTTCACGAGCATTTCATTACATCGATTAGTGGTCCTGTGGCGAGTGGCCAGCAGTTGGTTAATGTGCATTTGATGACAGCCGGCAACATGCCGGTAGTTGGTGACGATGAATGTTTTTTTTGTCCTTTTCCAATATCCTTTAAATTGCTCGAAAGTGTTTTTACAATCAATCTGTTTTTCTGACGCAAAACTGCCTCTCGGATGTTGATTTGCAGATTTATCGAGCACCGAGCGTAAACTGGTGTTCCACAGTGCCCACTAATTGACACACTCCATTGCATTACTTCCGCTGAGTTGTGAGTGTCGGTATTGGTGGGAGAATAGATTTTTATTAGCTTTTTGCACTCAGCCTCGGTAGTTCGTTGGCCACATGTGCCCCGGCACATGAGTGCGTGGCATGTGGCCATAAAGTGGCTCGAAGCGGTGCGCGCCCACCAAAGGGGAATGGTCGTGTACAGCGCGTAGCGATCCTATCGGATCCGGCGCAAACTTATAAAAATATTTCAAATTTACACTCACGAACGTCGTGTGCACACACAAACACACACACACAGGGCCATCGTCAGAGCATGGCTCCTGGTCCAACGACTTCCAACAAACCACTATCGACGTAGGCGAAGAAGGAGCAAAAGCATCGCAAAGAAGCGAACGAAAGTTGCGCCATGTCGTACGTTAGCATAATCATTAATGTGACGTTGGCGGTGAGGCCGGTACACTGTACGTGCCTCTGGTCGTGCTCTAGGTGGTCCTATCGAAGGGAAGGAGGGAGCATAAAACTTACCAGGTCCTTCCCTTTGCCCACAAATAGTGTACCATCCTGCCTCGACCGCGCGTGTGGGAAGCAGAGAAAGTTCGAGGTTGGTTTATGGGCGCAACAAACCGCAAACTGCCGCCAAAGGCCCTTAGCTGCCTCTTGGGTAGGGTGCTGAGAGAAGCTCATTTGGTGCCACGCTGCTACCACCACTCCACAGGTGCGCGGTGTGGAACGAGGAAAAAATCCTTAAAATTCATCAAACAGATGGCTCCGGCCGCTGGTGGGTGGGTGGGTCGGTTGGGTGGGCGCACTAGCGAGCTCAACCAGCGAAAGGAAACGATGGCGATTACCGTTTTGGACTAGCTCCGGCATTCAGCCGGAGTTGTTGCATCAAGGGCCCTCCTTGTTTGTGGCACGAGGCTGGATATACAGCCCACAGTTTCCCGTCCGCACGATTTACTCCCTGTGCATCCGCTGTGTGCCTTGCGTGTACTGCGCATTATCCTTGCGCTCGTCCTTGCGATGGACGCTCGGTTTTTTTTTTCGTTTGCATTGAAAAGAATGAAATAAAATATGAGAAATCTTCTGTTCTCGTGTTCTCCTTTTCCTGTTTTGTTTTGGAATTTAACATTCCATTACTCGACTCGCTCGTCCTCGATGAAAGTTTTGTTTTGCGAAATACTTTTGTCCTTCTGTTCTGCATACTTGGCTCCTGTTCTGCACTTTTGGTTTATTATCCCTTGGATATCCTCCAAGCCGTTGCCAAGCGATGCGTACGAACGTACCTTGCACCCGCACCGACCGAACAAGCGAGGCAGAGGGGGATCTTTTATGTATGAGTGCATCATTAGTGCGGAGTAGCAGTATCTTGAATTGGCAGGCAGGCAGGCAGGCAGGCAGGCAGGCAGGCATGCTTTTATGCTACCTTTCGTCTTTCATCACCGAAAGAAGGTAAATCCGGTCCCGTTGGTGTTGTATTTTGTAGCAACTCGTTGCGTTGCGTGAAACTCAACTGAGACGCAGCACAGCAGACCGAAGGTAAAATGGTTGCTTGTCATTTCAACCAGAAGGTGGGAGCAAAGGACAGGGGAGCATAAAGCAAAAGTATTGCGTCTTTCGCGCACCACAATGATAAGTCGAAAATGCGCGAAAGGGAGTTGAAATTGGTAGCACAACTTGGGCAAATTACCTGCAATGAATGTGCTGCTCCTGTGCGGCACAGTGTTAGTGAGCACAGGGGAGCACGCCTTTTCCCGTTACTTTTTTGCTGTCCAGCCTGGTTTGCAGGTAAAAAAAGTCAACGACACAGTTTTCCTTCTTTTCGTCTTTAATTTCCCTGCAAATGAACATTAAATGGTACATTGCCACACACACACCTACACACATACACATATATACTGTGCAAACAGTTGCCAAGTCGTTCGGCAAAGTTTTACTGCAAATGATGAACAGAGCAGCACAGCATAGGAGGTGTGGTGCCTATCTGGTAGTTCGTATGTTTTGAAGCAGAATGATGCAGCAGGAAAACAAACTCCTCTGGAAATGAGCTAAGGTGATGTTTTCAAAACAAAAGCGAATAGAGAATGTCGTTCCATCCACTGCTCTTCTTTCGAATCCACTGTTTGCCTGTGTTTAAGATGATTGAATTTCATTCAAACAACACCAGCACAAGCCGTGATGCTGCGACATTGCAAAGTGCTCCCTTTTTGCAGTGAACGTAATGTGGCTCAGCATCCCACCATCTGACAACAAAGTGTAATTTTATCAAGGACATCATGATACCTCTAGCCCACACAGTCGTACTCGGTTGTTGAGATCCTTTTTTTTGTTGCTG
>NC_064875.1:60057041-60102041 GCF_943734745.1 Anopheles darlingi
CACTATAAACGAAGCATAACACATTATGGAACGCGGTTGCTTCGCGCTTCCAGACATTCGTTGCACATTTACCACCCCTCTGGCGGTGGTCACGGTGGTAGCACGGTGCTGGTGCAATATACCGCTACACGGTGGACACCTGGGTAGATGAAACTAAACATGCTCGTTCCAACCATCCAGAACACGTGCTGGTTTCGCGCGATGTTTGTTTGAAACAACAACAATGAAACTGCTTTTCACTGCCCCGTCGCGATTTTATTGGAGTTTATTAGACGACGTGTGTATGGTGCAGCTGCAGTTGTGAGGAAAAGTTGTTGGACGATGGGTTGTAAGAGAGGAGGAGAGGGTTGCAGTTCCCATTTATGGTCAGAAGGACTAGAATGTGAATGTCCATGAATTATGGAAGCGAATGAATGTTGGATTTTATGATAAATTAAATCGCAAATCGTGAATGGTTTTGCGGCGGTTTAATTTCCCGAATTCCATCTCACAGGATGGTCTGTACACAATGGTATTTAGGTCAGCAAGTGGGGCGGTGAATGGAATGTTTTGTTATAGATCAAAAAATAAATGATAGAGACAGTCTGGGCGAGAGAACGAGGTGTAGAAGGAATACAACTTTGAAAGTATTCAAAGGAGTCATCCAAACTCCCAACAACATGGCATTGAATGTCGGAAGAAGGAACATAAATTGAACTTTTTTTTTCGGTTTGGTTTGAATGCTTTTGTATGACGCAGCTTATCGCGCAAAAAAGATAAATGGCGAAATTGATGGTTCCCTTGGATGCGGCAGTACTAATGGGACAGAGAAAATGACAGAGTAAGGAAACTATTTTCAACTGAATTTAGTGTTCAACACTGTAAAGCAGCTCCAGAGGGAAAAACGGGAAAATTCCTTTCAACTTGATGATTTCGCCGTTAAGTTAGCCATGATGAGAAAACAAGATCACCAGCCAACGTAACTAGGCATTACGTCAGAGCGCGAGGGCGTTCAAAACCGGCAAACGAAAAGGTCGGCCTCGCCATCGTATCAGCGACCGGGGAAAAAGTGGCTCAAGTGTACCGGTGCTTCAAGTTTGCCTCTAAATTGGTGCTTGGGATGAACCGTTGCTTTGAAGGTTCTAGTACTTGTTGACATGAAAAGTAAATGTGCTAGCATACAACACCTTACCTCGTGCTTGTTTCCCTGCGGTCCTTCCTAGCTCGAGAGAACTTTGTTCGCTCGCCGTGTTCTTCCGAGACACCCACGATGGGAAGGAGCTTCGAGCAAAAGCAGAAGCAGAAGACCATTCACCGCGCGCGACACTTCTAGGAAGCTCTTGCTCGGCGCTAGCTTATTTCTTGTCGAACTACGCTACCGCGCATAATGGCCGGGACATCGCGTGCTTCCGGCATTGTCGGCTTCAGTTTTGCATCCGAAAACATCGCCGAACAATCGAGATGACACTGCAGCCGTTCCGGGCAGGCATCTGTAGCACGACGGTTTAAGGATGCGATTGTTCCCTCAGGATGCACCACCCACCGTCACAAAAAGAAAATGCATGGTCCGGACAAAACGAAAATGCTTTTGCGCGCTCACTAATTCAGCGAAATGGCGGAAAATAAACTATTACATTATGTAGCAACCAGTGTCGCCGGCGTCTGTCTGCCGAATAAGATACTAACGGGGCACGGGATAGGAAATTTGTCCAGATTGTCAAACCGGCTGTCGCGCCGGTCTTCCTGGCCTGACGGTGCGGTCCAGCGATTGCAATCCTCCTTTCCCTTCCACCGAAAAACTAGGGCAACCGTTTCGTAATATTTTCCTGCTATCCTGGTTTGGGAACAATCGGAGTAAAGTTTTGTTCTCGCATTGTTTTCGTTTTTCTTACACTTTCCGTCTCGCCTATCGGTGGCCTGTCAGCTGCTGCTGCCGCCGCTGTCGCTTTGGAAAATGAGGTTTTCCGTTCTACCGGCTGAGACAATTTTTCATTATGCATAGCATTATGCCTGTCGGCCGGTGGCGAATCGATCATGGAGCTTTGCTTTGCTGGTACTGCCCCTCGCCGGGTTCGATAGTTTTTTTTTTGCTAGGCTGGAGTGTGTTAGGAAAATGGATGGCGATCATCGTTACGCAAATAAAAGACGTTCGCTTAACTTCTAGAAATGCGTTGCCAACTTTGGCGCTGAGCTCGTTTGTTGCTAGCGCTATTATTTATTAACGAACCTGAACGGCACCACCACCAACTAGAATATCCTCTAGCTCGGGGACCATTCCGGATAAGTCGCCCAAAAAGATTTGGTTATTTACATGCGTGACGCGGGCAATTACGGTTGGCTCGATAAGCAAAAGCCCAAGAGAGATAGATGGAACAGAGAGAAAAAGCGAGAGAGAGAGAGAGAGAAGGCCTTAGGGTACGGGTTGACTACCGAAAACTGAATCAGGCCTAGCTGGCCCCGGGAGCAATTTCAGCACGTGCCAAAGTACCGAACGTCACGCACCACCTCACCACACAGCCCCACAGGGAGGGTTGGCGTGCCGCTTGACGTGAGAAAAAGGCGGCTAACAAATGCATTAACTTGAGCGTTGGGGACGCCAATGGGGAGGACAAGGATGCTCGCTCGTACAAATCCCCGAAATCACGAACCCCCCCCCGCCCGAAACAAGTGGAGTGGAGGGAATTGGGAGGGGCTTTGCATAGTTTCGGTTAGTCCCTGGTGCCCCGCTGCTGGCCCGTTCCTGCTGCTTGCATGTGGCCCTGCAATTAATGACGGCCATCAAATTCATTTGTCTACGTCATCGCGGGGAGATAAGTGAGGTTAGGGTTAACGGTAACGGGTTCAGACCGGACCGGCGCTTCGGATGAGGCCAGTAAACAATGATGTTCTTTTGTTTCTTAGAACGTCAGTGTTCTAACAAAGAAACCTGCGGGAGAATGGATTGATGAATAGCAATCGACTTAACAATGCAGACACTGCACATGCAACGCAAGCAGAAAGGATTCATTATGCTTGAACGGCAACGACGGCACGCCACGACAGCTAGAATGCACCACGTTGCTGGGTTTGTTTTCTTGGTGAGTCAAAGTTGAACTACTAAAGACATTAACGCGCTCCTCTAGCTAAGTCGATAGTTGATCCCTCGAACGCTTTCGGTCATCTTTCATCGACCGGCCCACGCTCACGTGACAGCCAAGTTCCCAGAATAGCATCGAAGCCTATTTAAGACAGCAAGTGCATAATTATGAACGGTCCAAACTTCTCGTACCGAGGATCTAAATCAAATTAATTTTTAATGCTTTTAGTGTTCCTTCCGGACTCTTCGATCGTTTAACGCTTTTCACTTACAGAATCAGAGTGAAAGACAGAGAGAGAGAGAGAGAGAGAGAGAGAGAGAGAGAGAGAGAGAGAGAGAGAGAGAGAGAGAGAGAGAGAGAGAAGGAGAGAGAAAGAGCTAAAGGATGCTTGTGACCCCTGGGACACACGGTTAATCGGTGAAAGAAACTTCGGCGCACGAAGGAAATTTATGCATTCTCTGCATTCCCTGAGTCCGCTCCTGCAGTAGAACCACGGAACGAACAGCTGCAGCTGCATAATGCTTTTATGTTCTTAATTACTGTTTCGCCCATTTAGCCAGGGGGGGGGTGGGGGTCAGGCGAGGGACAACTTTCGGTTCCGCGCACACTTTGCGCCTTCCGATCGCGGCATGAAGGAACTCAGCAAGGCGGTTGCCGTAAGATGGATGAGTATAATTAAAAGAGGCGAAGTACAAGAAGAAGAGGTAAATGCGATCGAAGCGTAAAGTTTTGCTGCTTCTTCCGCTCGGCAGTCGGGGTTTACCTTCGTCGCCATCCACACAGAAAGGACCAGGTGAGCTGTGTGGCCGCACGTCCTCGTGCTGGCGTCTCTGGGCGAGGAAACTTTCTCCTCCGGTAAAACTGACGAAGTTATAATTTATGTGTCGCCAGTCGGTGCTTCCCTGCTACTTCTACCTCTACGAGCAGAGGCGTCTTGCTACACCGGCCAGGAGACAACTAAATCGAGCTTTCTACACACGCGCTGCAGCGCATACCTATTGTCCACCATCTTGTGGACGATCCCCGTGAGTACGTACTTTCACTAGTTCGCCACCAAATCCGTAACAGATTTGCAACGGGATTCGCGTGGGATTCTCGGCACATTGCACAGTGATCGGTGGAGATCTCAGGTTCTCCTCCCAAACCGAAAGACAATGTAATCTGTGCGGGCCTGTCGCAGGGCCTGGCTAAATGGCTTCCTCTTCCGATCGTTTCCGGTACAACTTTAAACCCCTTGTCCTTGGAAACGAGTGTTGGAGGATGAAACGTGAAAGTTTTACACAAAAACCCAAATACAATGTATACGGATCTCGGATTTAGAGCCGCCTTCCACGAGATATTCCACTGGTGTGTCTGGTTGGGACCGACTTTTCCCGGGTCACGTTGCTGTTGTATTGGTTCGCTTGAAGTGATTCTAGCTCTGCGTTTTTGCACCTTTTGCAAAACGGTCCCCAAAAACGGACGTTTCGCATGAAGATGTCGGCTGAAAAATGTGAATACACATACACACACACACATACACATACACAGTTCGCGTATCCCTCGTCCCGTGGGACCGAGGGAGTCTCGTCAGTGTCACTTTTGCGTTTAGATTATTTTATCCGCCGTATTTGAGAGCGAGGGGAAGGACAAGTTAAAATCCAGCTGACAGTCTCCGCTGTTCCGAATCCCGGGGAGTGTCCAATTCGTCGTACGCCGGTGAGGGTGTGTCGCTTTGTTTGCTGTCCAAGAATCCCAGATCCCCCACAAAAAAAACGACACTTCTAAGCAGCAGTATGACAGCCGCGTAGACGTTTTTATTATCTTTCCCAGTGTGTTTGAGTTGGGGCGTCCAGCACACAGTTGCGTTTGTTGACCGAAATCGTGTAAACAGAATTCGATTTCAATTTCTTCGGACTTCGGAGTCGAACGAATTAAAGGTGACAGAACCCAGTTGATCTGATTTGTTTTTGAGATCGTTGAAAGTGTTCACAAAGCAGAGACGCTCTACTCTGATAACGTTGGTTAATAGGATATTGTTACGAATAACACACCAGATCAGATGAGATTAATTTTGTTCCATAACCCTGGTTTCCCTTTTTAATTCCGCGCGATCCGTTTCCATCGATTGAAATCCATTAAAATCGACGAAGCGCTTTAGTCTATCCGATTAAGCCGCCGAATGGAAACTTTTTGGCAAATCCAGCGGTTCGTGGGCGGTTTCGTGGCCCGAAATTCCACAAATAACTCGGCAACACCTCGGTGCGGTCCAGTTCTGGCGTACCACGGGTTGCATTCCAGGACCGACATTCATCAAATTATCGAGCCCTTCCCCGAAATCTCCCCCCGGTTTTCGCCTAATACAGTCGGTCTACCATTTGCAAGTTGAAATATGTACCTGCAATTATGGGCCCTGGACTGGCGGTTGGCCGAAACTGTCGGACTCTCCCGTAATAGATGGATGGGTGGCGCCCAGTGGCAGGTTATTGATCGCGACATAATAGGCTAATCATATTATACTAATATTTCAACACCGCGACCACCGCCAGCGTGGCCAACCTCCCCCCGGGAAGGGACGTTGAGTTGGTGTCACCGGTTGTCGATCGAAATGTCTGCAAGTGGCACTCGCGGCACCGCAGCACCGCAATGGCTGAGAGCGTATTCGTCAACTCCAGAGAGTGCGACATCAACCAGAACTCTGATTTGGTGTCAGCTTCGTCCGCTTTCGCACTAGGCTGGAGGAGAGGCGCTTTGTTTGGACAGTTTGGTGCTGTCACAACAGAAACGTCAACGTGGCGCACGTGGTGAGCGCTGAGTCCGCCAAATATGGCGACCATTGGAGCAGGCTGCACAAAATTTAATCTTATTATTTTTGACGCCAATCGCAAACATGCCGGCGACGCATATTAATGCCGGCGCCTGCAGCTGATGCCTGGGCCAGGGCATGCAGCTGTCAGCTGCAGCGCAAACGCCCCCCGGGGGAGGCGTTATGAGTTATGGGCTAATCAATTTATTGGTGGTTGGCGAAGTTCAAATATCGATGTCACCGTCACGTCCGCTACCCTCGGGGGAGCGGGTGCAGATGCGCTCGCTCGATTCGTTAGCATACTTCCAGCAGTTATGGGAGGCAGCCCAATGCACAAAAATGCTGACTCTAACCGCACCTGGCTGGCTTTGCACCTGCCGCTTAACGCCAGGCCTCGGGGGCCTTGAAACTGATGACCTACCGAGATAAGCGTCCCGAGGGGGACTTTGTGCTTTGTTGGATAAGGGACACATTCACAATATATGTGCACGCGCGCGCGCGCGCGCGTGTGTGTGTGTGTGAATGTGGCTTGACTTCCATCTGTCTCCTGCTTCCATGGCAATGCTTTGCTCTGCAGCGCGCAAAATTTTGCGCGATAAACCGAAACGCTACTGTTTGATCAAACGGTCCGGCGCGGTGGACCGTGGGATTGCAGGTTGACCGCAGGGGGTCCCCTCCCCATTGCCAGGACCTACCTTTGGCGTGAAAGATTGCCCGAGGTTTCACTGCCCAACACTTTTCCCAGAGAGCTGGCGTGCCAGTAACAGAACGAGAAGAGAGCGCGATGCGAGGGAGAGACGGACCGGACCGGACCGTGGGTGGCCTTCGGACACTGACACTCATCCTTCTCTCCCAATCCCTCCCCACATTCCGTCCACCCGCACCGTAGCATCACACTGCAGATGTAGTAAATTACGGCGGCAGCTCATTTGAATTCATAAATAATCATTTCCCCTTTTTCGAGCCGGGCGAGTGTGCGGCACCCCCCAACGGCCACCAACGGCGCCATCTTTGTGGAAGTGTGCGGTACCAGAACCACTGTGTACCACTTTGACTGCACCTTGGGGAATCGGTTACTTCATCATTCGACCAGCGTGCCGGCCAGCCAGCCAGCCAAGACGTTTAGCCGCTTAGTGTGGACTCCCTTGCGCCGCATTTCGTTGCCCGCGCGTGGTGTTTTTTTTTGCAGCGGAGAGCCCAGGGCTTTCGCAGCTCATTTACTGGCTGGCACAGGTCGTAGTGGCCATGCTCATTACTTCGTTGAAGCTTGGACCGGGGAGGAAAAGTGTCTTGTGCCAACAAGGACGACGCTTCTTCTGGGAATAATTAAAACGGAACGTTTGCAAGTCAATCGGCGCCATTGCAATCGGTGCGAGCTTCTGGGTTTGACTGATGCAAAAGTGGTGCTTGAGAGCCCTGACCTACATTACGCGCAGGAAATGTCTCGTGGGGATTACGTCTATCAATTTCATCAATCAATAAATTGATGAATATGTCAAAATAGTTCATATATTCTTTATCCATAATCAGTGCAGACAATCTTTACACCTGGCGCCTGACGGAACAACTCACAAATCATCTCGAATCATCTATCTCTCTGCTTGTGGATCTTTATGGTTCTTGGCATTACTGGCTCTCACCGATCTGGATGGTAAGCTGAGGAGCTTTCATCCTCCAATCGATCACCGTTTGTTGCAAGTGCAAATCCGGCACTCCGTGGCACGGTATGGTGCACAGCAACTCTTCCTTTGCACCCGATCGATGGCTGAACAATATGCTCGAAACAGCCATTTGTCTTCCTTAGAGCGCCAAGGGTTGAAAGGGAAAAAGAACAAAATGGCGAAGCAAAGTATAGACATTCTCACGGTTTCGTGCTGGAATCCGTCGAAGTAATTTGTTGGTCAACCTTTCATCCACAATATTTTCCCCGGAAGCAAAGACACGTCAATTCGGCGAGAGTATGATTTATGGTTGGTGCTGTACGTTTATGGCATGATAAGGTTGGTTCTTCCGACTTGTGATGGAAACATAGCAAAACTTTTGTTGTATTGCAAGGTTATCGCTGCATCGTAGCACAAGAGTAATGCTAAAGTTAGCGAAAATGTTCAGTGTAGTTTCTTTAGCATTATGAAGGCGAAACCAACTGCGGCTCCACCAAGGGGCCGCCACAAATATCCATTCACAATTAACGCCCCATTAGTCCGTCGTCTGGTTTCGAGTGGTCGACGAATTGCGCAATACCCTGGTGCTCGGCCGGCTCTGCTACCCTGCTGATGACATAATCATCTGGCCGTAACGTGGTTCAATCATCACAACCGAACATGACGGAGCGTGACGAGGCGTCGACCGAAGCATTGACCGCATTATTAACTTTGGCGGAACACTTAAAGCACCCGTTAGAACAGCATATTAATTCCTATTCGTCGTGCAAAGCGACATAAACCGGCTGCAATGGTTTTCGGGTGTGTTACATAAACTTTGGATAACTTGCTAGTGAATGTTTGGAAATTGTATTAAA
Organism: Anopheles darlingi; assembly: GCF_943734745.1. Taxonomy (NCBI): domain Eukaryota; kingdom Metazoa; phylum Arthropoda; class Insecta; order Diptera; family Culicidae; genus Anopheles; species Anopheles darlingi. The sequence goes on from NC_064875.1 coordinate 60,065,401, forward strand.
TGTCCTCTGCAGCAGTAGGGAATGTGGGCGTCCTGTCACTGTCACCGAAGGCGAATACTGGCACAACAGGGAATGCGAGGGTAACCCAAAGAACGACGTCCTGCACCCCCAGGGTAATGGGACGTCACTTGTTATTCACGCACCGAGGATCACGCCACGGATACTTGACTTTTAAAGTCGTCCTCGGCCACCATGGTCTTCGGCCACCATGGCATGCCAGAGGCAACGTCGCTGTCGCTGGCCTTCCGGTTGAGCTGGATAGCTGCAGATGCCATCAGCATGACACGCGCGCGCGTGGTGTGGTGCGCTGTTGTGGGATTTAGCATAATTAACGTGTGGTCCGCTGTTGCGGAGGAGCTGCTGCCATTGCTGCATGCTGTTCCGGAAAACCCGGAACATCGTCCAGCACATGGGATGTTGTTGGAATGCAGGATGAATGGCATAAAGCGTTCGTTGGTACGTTCTGGAAAAGGGAGGAATGGGGGTCTAATAACGAGACTTAGTGTATGTATGCGTGTGTGTGTGTGTGTGTGTGTGTGCCAGCTGCACACCGAACCGCATATTAGGTCAGGCGGCAACTAACCAGGCACCAGGCATCAGGCGAGTGCGTATGCGCTTAAGCGACATGTAACTTATGCTGACCATTTTGCACTGCAGCACTTGGTGTGGTCTGGGTGTGTTGGAAGGAAGGGTAAACGAGCAGGAATTATGAATATCCTTCGATGGGTCCTGCAAACGGCAACTTGGAAGGTTAACGTCAACGCAGGTTTGTTTGGCATCGTCCTAACTGCTAGGAAGTAATGTTCTCAGGTTCAGGACCCTTGGACTGCCCTGCAGAAGGCACTACCGTCGCCCTCCCTTTCAGCAACATGTTTGTGTGTCACAATTATTCCGCCTGACATCCGGCCAGAATCGTCACCGAATCGTTGACTGTGGCGCATATAAGGGCACCAGCAACTTTCCGTTTACGTGGTTTGTGGTGGTGAAGGACATGTTGTGTAGAAGTTTGCGATACGGTACGTATGCGATGCGTTTCTCTTTTGCAACTGGCGTAGTGTGTGTTTCAAGGTAAAGAAAATTATGCGACAAAATCGCTGCCGTACCTCGCCTTTTTCTGCAACCAGTCAAAGTAAGTAATTAACAAGAGAATTATTTGTTGCCGAATGGACGTTTCGCATTGCGTTGATCGAACATCGCTTCGGTGACAAAATGGTGGGAAGAAGTTTTTTGAACTTTTGCGCACTCTAGTTTATGGGTTAACTTTGTCCATAACAAGGAAACATGTCGTAGCTGGCTCAAGATAGGGTTACAAACCCCTCCGGGGGGTAACACATCGACATACACATACACACACACGCACACGTTAGTGCTCACATCCGCGAGGACGTGCGTGGATGTCTTTATTAAATAACCAGGAAAACTTTATTATATCTCCGCGCGTAAGGTCAGCACACCAGTTGCGGTGTTGGTGGTGGTACTGGTGCTGATGGTTTGGTGTAATGTGATTTCGGAACGATAAGCGTGAACCGGTTGCGGTTCACGATGCCACGGTCTGCGGTTTAATTATGTTACAGAGTGTTCCAGTAGGTCAGAAATACCCCGAAAGGGTTTCGGTTTTGGTGCTACCATAATAGACACATCTTTGGCCTGCAGCTGTGTTGATAGATGAGCACGGATGAACTCTTTTGGGAATGTGCGGAAGATAGGCATAAAAAGGGGAAAGTGCGCGGACGTGCTTCTCAACTATTAATACAACAAATTAGCTGTAAGACTTAAAGTTAAAGCGTTAAAGTCTCTCTGAGCTCCTGTGTTTGGTCATTCATCATTCGCAATTAGCATGCATTTGATGGCTAATGACATCCGCAGAAAAGGCAATTTGGTGCCAGTCAGCCCTTCCTCTTCCACCCTTGCTTGTGGCCGTTTAATGTGTATGGCGAGTGAACAAGCAGCGAACATAAGTTAACGATCATTTCAAGCTTAACATCAGCACCCCATTCGGAGTGCTTTGGACAGGGAAGGTTAAGGCGAATCCTTCCCTTCTTCGCTCCTTCTAACACACACACACGCGCACATAAACACACGCACACAGTTCCGTTAGACTTCCGTTTGTGTTTTATGGTTGTGTGTTCTTTCGTTTGTTTCCTCCTTCTTCTTCTTCTTCTTCTTCTTCTTATTTTTCTCCTCCTCGCGCTTCCGGTACTGTATTGCTCCAGCCCCTCCTCTCGCTTCCGGTACTGTATGGCTCATTAAACCGTTCCGGCAGTCACTGACAGGCCCGGTTTCTCGGTGGCACATGACATCCCTAGGCCAGGCCAACGAAAAAGGGAATTCAATTTTCCGCCACAAACACACACACACACACACGCAGCGATGGTGGCATCTGCATCTAGCAAAACAATTACTCCTTCCCCCCCCAGGAAGGTCCGTGTGCCACCGTGCGCCAGACATTGCAGCAAACGTCGTCTCGAGTCTCGAAGCATCATTAGACCGATGGTGACGGGGAACCGGTCCCGGATACGGGCAGCGGTGCGTAGCCAAGCCAATACTGTGGCTGGGAATCAATCAACCGTGGTCGTGGTCTAGCTGCTGCTGCTGCAACCGAAAGGTTTTTGGGAAAATCATTTCGACATCCTTTCGAATCCGTTTTTCGTTTCTCTGTTCGTTCGTTCCGGGAACACGGACAAACAATCTTGCCACCGACGTATATGCGCAATCCCTTATTGGTTCTAATTTGATTTGAGCTTTGGCACCGGCATGCGAGTGTGAGTGTGAGGAGACTGATTTTTGGATCGCAATCGTCGCTCTGTTCGACTTCGCATTCAATGGCTGCTGCCTTCTTTTGAGAAATGACGTCGGACAACGTGCTCCAAACGGTGATATTGCGAAACAGATGTAGTTTACATTGTTTGAATCTGTATCGTACAATCTGCCGCCGATGCCGGTGCCGGTAACTTGGGTTTCGCACGGCGCGCGATTCCATTTCCTTCTCGACCTCACCCGTGAGCGCACATCGAAGTACTCCCGGGCAACGTGATCCGATTGGGAGCATATTGAATGTTCAATAATTAATGCAACGCAGCACTGCCGTCCCGGAAGTCATGAATGAATCGATAGGCCCGGATGCCAGGTTTGCCCGCACGTGTAATGAAACTTTGGTCCTTTCGGATCGAAACTAATGAGCAACGACGACGACGATGGCGACGACGAGTAAACAAAGTTGCCGTACTGGCAAAAAGCTTCCATCACTTCCGGGGAAAAATGAGATTCCTGATAAGAGCTGCTGGGTAATGCACGCATTACACAACCCGCCGTGGCCTCAATATTCGGTTCATCCGGCAATTCAATCTTGGGTTACGGTTCAAGGTAGGAGCTGCCTTAAAGCTGGTTATAGAGCTGGTTACTCCTGCGTTACCCTGCTTGTGGGACGAAATATTTACAAAGGATGGGGTGATTGGATTGGTGTTTTCATTAAATAATAATAAGCTTAATTTAGCTAGTCATTAAGTTCGGGGTATGTTCGGTCGTTCGGGTTCTCGAGCGGTCTGCTGTAAACCCGAAACGAGAAAAGGGGAATGTGGTTGCCATTTTGCGGTGAGGTCGAAAACATGGTTACGCGGAGTTGGTACGCCTAGACAAGTGTTTATCGGGAAGAACAACTTGATTAAGCTTCATCAAAGTTGTTGATGTTGTTATGCGATAAGAGTGCCATTGGGTTATTGCTGAACTATATGGCTATTATAAGAGATCAGAATAAGTTGATGGTGGTTTGGTGGTCAGTAATTTGGAGAGACATTACTGACGTTACATTTTCACCGAAAAAAAAACTTTACCCTCAGCACTTGGCTTGGCACTTCTATGTCGAACGGTAAGCAATGATTTTCTCACGAAAGAACTGATTAAATCTGGCCATTTTTTTCCATTGGCAATCCATCAATTCCAAACATCGCAGCGAGCGGAGAATCAATTCACCAGCAGCTCAACCCGCGAGAAACTTCTCTTCGTTGTCAGAACGGGAAAGCGTGCGCCAGGCATGGTTAATTCAATTTACCAGCCCGACCGACGTTGGCCGCACTGACGTGAGCGTGACAAAGATCTCTGCGCGCCGAAGAACTTTCTCCCGTGTTCCCGTGTGCGCACTTTCTCGTATGTTCTGTTCGACTAACACGCAAACAGTAAATCGAGTTAGCGAGCAAAGCATGGCTGCCGGGGCCCTGGCAAAACATCTTTCACTTGTTCGCCACTTCGCCCGTTTATGCTCAGTATGCGTATGCGAGCTGCGGTGGCATAGCAACGCACTGCACTCCTGCTGCTGCTGCTGCTGCTGGTAAGGACCTCACCGTTACCGTTGGTATGCGATCGATGGAGAAGACGAGTGTTTTGGGAATGTTTCACCGCGGGTGAGCAGAGGAAAGAGCGTGCCGTGTCGATCTGCTGCAATTTCGCAAACCCTGCCACTCTTCCTCCTGCCTCTCCTGGATGATTTTATGGTCTCGTCTACGTCGCGGGCACCGCAGCCCAAACCGACGTGAAATGACGCGGTGGGGAAGAGGAAGGAACTGATGAAGGAACATTTGGCGTAATTTAGTACTTTCCAGATGCCGCATAGCGTGGCTGCGACCGCGATGTTCTTGTGTTTTTTTTGGTCGGCAGATTTCTATACTTTACACCATCGCTGGTGCGCCAGACACATTCCGAGAGGCCGAGGTGTGAAGGCTGTGAACGAACGAGGGATGGACGAGCGTCAGCATCATAAAGCGGAACGTCCTTAAGGGAGAGAAGCTCTCGTGCGCTCTCGAGTAGATGATGGTTGATGTTTTTCTGGATGATTTCAGCGAGCGATAAATTACCGAAAACACTCTGCAGCGTAAGTAGGAAAAAGGTATGGAATCTTAAATTCAGTTACCTCCATTTGCATGTGTGTGTGTGAATCGAGAAGCAATGACACAGTTCTTCGCGCGCACAGTTTGCTGCACTGCGAGGCCGTATCCGATCTCTTTTAATAATGTAGCAACACCATCGCAGACGACGAGTACTTTATAAGAAAACGTAGCGTGAGTAGGTTGGAGACATGAAAGGACACACATACCGTCCTGTCAGTGTGTGCGAGAGCATCTGATCAGTCCATAAAGTGGCTGCCAGTGGAGTATTACACCGGAATGTGAGGTGATAAAGGGTAAGGCTGGAAATGGTGGTGCTATTCGTGCATCGGAACTGTGTCGCTTTGGGTCGTTAAAAGGTGTTTGGAGGGACTTGTAGTACTTCCTACTTCAGATCCTTCACCCAGGTGTTTAAAGTCGGGGAACTTGCTTATGTTTTGCACAACCACGAAAGAGTTCGACTTTGGCTGAGGTTCAAATTCAAGGTTTAATTCAAATTGTTGTTTTGTTATTCCTAGTACTTGTACTAAACTGTATAACCCTTAATCCATAGAATTTTGCTGTTTTTTCGGCATAGAACAAAAGCTGATTGCAAATTGAACAGAAATACTTTAATTTACGACAACACTACAACGAAAGAGTGAGGTGACTAAAATTTGCTCGATAAATTAGAAAAGGTTCTACACTTTGTTAGTTTGGAGGCAGTGTGATAATACTTTAGCTTTGACCTTTGACGAGGCTTCTCTTTTCTCTCTCTCTCTCTCTCTCTCTCTCTCTATCTCTATCTCTATCTCTTCCTCTTTCTCTTCCTCATTCTCTTTATCTTTCTTTTATTTTACAACCTCTTAATTACACCAACACATGGTCGAGTAGTCGAATGATTACGTCGACGTAAAACGTGAAATTAAGCGTAAAGGCGGAATGACCGCAGTAAAGTAATGCTAATCGACTGAACCCTGTAATACGCTCCCCCGTCTGCCCTCTTCATCCTCTTCACCACTTTCACGCAGACCAGTGATAATGAAAAAAATAATTCAAGTCTGATTACCCGCTAAATATTGACTTATAGGCGCGGGCGCGGTGCCGCCTTCCAGCCAGTCGACTTCGCGCGAGACGCTTGGCCGTGCAGCTGCTTGCTCCGGGTGCGAATTCCACGTAACCTTCTACCACACCGCAATGGCGGATCAGGCCACGACCACCGCACAGACCACACACCAACCCACTTTGCATGTCGACACCGACACCGAAACTCCGATGCGGATTATGCCGCTAGAGCCGCTCCCACTCGACCCGTCCACGTCCACGGCATTGGGTTGGATGGATTTTTCGTTATTAGCCGAGCGTCGCCGAGCCCGCGACCGTGACCACGACCTTCCCGCCCCTCCCCCGGCGCGTGGGAAGAAACGTTGGTCCTCGAACCGATCCGCAAGCTTCCATAAATATTCATTAACATGAAGCCGCTACTTGTACCAAAAACAGGCTTGCGCTCGCACCGTGGTGTAGCAAAAAACGCGTAATCGCTAAGCACTCTTGCGAGTGGTGCAGGTGGAAGACGGGAGACGTGGTGGCCATCCGCGCTTGGAATGAAAATCTGTTCGATGGTATCCTTTCCCCCCGCGCGCGCAGAACAGATCAGGTAATGAAGTTTGATAAAATGCAAATTCCATTCCAGGCTACTGGCACTGGCACGCCTGGTGGCCGATGCTCATCACAAACTCGCTCAACGCGTCACGTCGGACACGGCGTGCCTTCTGTTGCTGACAGACGACGCTTGGGGCGCGATGAACGTGGTTTTCCTATTTATCAACAAAATATTTAACAACACAAAAATAAAAAAACAACAAGCGATACGAATTGGTTAAGGTACGTGCTCAGAGGACAAGACAGAGGTGGTCACGAGCAGAATCGACAATGAGCCGTATTGTGGGCGGTTGCTCGTTGCTTAAGGAATCCGGTTGTCCTTTTTGGCGTAAACTATTTGACCTATTCCCGAAAGGTAATCAACAAACGATGAATTGAATCGAGCCATATCGAGGCTCTTGCGTGAAAGTGAAACAATTTTGTCCAACAATTCGCCAACCGACCAGCCCGGGTTCTATTGTTTGTTGTCGTGTCACGACCGTGTGGCCGTGTGGACTTTCTTCACCTTTTCCGGCGCGTAAAATGATATTCATCTGGACGATTAAATTCCATCTCATTCCATCGCACCAGAGAGCGAGGAGTAGGGAACGTCGTACGCCATTGTATACCACCGGCGATAGCAGCAGCAGCAGCAGCAGCAGCAGATCATCCTATCCGGAGCCGAAGCTTTCGGCAGCCGGAGTCGTTCGGAATCCGGTACGGCTCATCCGACGCACCGACCGACCAAGAGCTCGGCCGAAAACGGATTCGATTATCATCGTGGAGCACATTCTTCCTCCGAAAGAAGCTCCTCGCAAGGAACGGGCTCAAGGCATACCGATTACCTACCCGGGCTATCCGGACTCCGGAGCGGCTTCTCTGACCCCTCGGTCTCCCGGCAAAAAGCACTTTATCAGCGTCGATACCGGTGCTTGAAGCTTGAGGCTTAATCCGGTCCGGTCATGATAGAGAGAGAGAAAAAGAGAGAGGGGGAGTTGTCTCTCTTCTTCTTGTAGGTTAGGTCAGGCCAGGGCAGCCTGTTTGCTGCTGGCTGCCGGATAGAATAGCTATTGATAGCCCCCGGGTCTTATCCGGCCTAAGGGCGGGGGTGGCCCACATCTAGCTGAGCTCCGATATCATATTTACATTCTAATACACCAAAAATGTTGTCCCGACTATCTCGGCTTTTATCCAGCCCCCCCCTCTCCAATCCCTCTCCCTTTCCGTTACCCTGCCGGAAGAGGATGTTTCGATGCCCGGATAGACCGGACTGTGCAGACGGATGCTTGTCCGGTTCTTTGGGAGCGAGAGAGAAAAGGGAAACTTTCGATAAATGAAACGTATCGCGTATAGACGTTTAAAGCAGAACTCCTCCGAGGACCGAGGAGTCAAATTGTTGCCCGAATTGTAATCAATTTCCATCTTCCAAATGTCCCGATGCCAAGGATCACTCTTGCACGATCAACACCCGTCAACCGCTTTCATCAAGGCAATAAATATTGCAAATGAACGTCAAACATCAATTGCACCTCACGCTTCATGCCACCGCCAGCAATTCTCATTGTGCTCAATGTTCAGTGGTTATGGTGGTCCCGCTGATATCGATATCGACCAACACCATTCCATGACGTGCGGCGTGCGGTTGCACTTTGTGCGACGGTATTCTCTTTCTCTCTCTCTCTCTCTCTCTCTCTCTCTCTCTCTCTCTCTCTCTCTCTTGATCTGATGGATGGGCGTTGCGTTGCGATTCGAATGTCTCCCAAATGACTAGTCATTTGAACCGGTGGCCGCTTACCAGAGTGTGATGCTTATCACTGACCGATGGGTTAACTGATGGGGTCGGTATGCTGCTCAACCATCCCGGTGAATGGTGCAGGTTCGCTTAGAATCATCGATCGATACCAGACTTCACTCCAGAGTGCTCGGTCACCGGGATTTCAATATTTCCATCCGTTTGTGGTGCACTGTCATGTTTCATTAACACCGACTGACCCAGGCCCATTTGATTGAATTACGGAGGTTGTGATTTGCATCGCTACCTGGCAGCTGATGATGATATAATTGAGGCAATGATAGCGATGGACCTGTTGGGGAAATTTATGTTTTTCCTAGGAAATACCGCTTTCAATCAAACCAAAGTACATGGTGGTAATACATCATCCTAGTGCTTTGAATTCGACTCCGAGCCGAGTTGATGGCCTCTCAAAGTGACAAAGAAAGCGAAGAAAGCAATTATGGCGCGCGGCCGCACACTCGCGAGCGAACAATTTTCCCATTTTCCTGTCAACGGGGCCGAATGATTTAAATCAATTTCCAGCACGGATCCGAGACCCAAGGCCTCCGGTGCCTGCTCATCTCGTGCTCGGACCATTAACGAGGGACTGGCTAGCTGGCTGGCTGGCTGGCCCACGCTGACTGGATATCATAAAAGAATGTTTCTTTTCCTTTCATCACGGCACGACACTGATGAAGGCGTAAATCACAGCCGCCAGGCAGAGAAAATCGATTTTCCATTCCATCCGTCGTCGTCGTCCTCGTCGTCGTGGTCGTCGTCGAGGGTCGTGACAACCGCCAAACTGTCTGCTGCTTCTGATGTTGCCAGGGCCGGTGGTCGGAACGATTCATCGTTCAGCGGTAAAGCATCTTTCAACAAGTTTGAACCATCAAGCATGGGACGGCCATTCACGAGGCCATATCAGGCCTAGCCAGCCAGACTGACCAAGGCGTGCGTCATCTCCAGTGGTCGTTACCGGCCGGAATGGAACGGAACGGAACGGCGCATAATGTGCTACGGTTACGGAACGGAACGGAATGGAACGGAAATGAAATTAGAGGTAAAATGGCCTCTTCCGCTTTTAACGATCCCGGTGGCGCTGGCAACATAATTTAATTGCTTCATTTATCATCGATGGACAATGTTGACCATGTGATACGGTGCCGGGTGCTTCACGTCACTTGATAAACAATGCTCTTTACTTTAGTGCACGAATTAAATGAATAGTTTTTCTTCCTTTTTATTAGGAAAAACCTCCAGCAGGGTTTGCACAACACCCAAAAGGAACCTTAACATTGGCCCACTTACGCGAAACGACGACAAATAGCACAATTTAATTTCGTTCCATTTTGTCCAGATCCACAAGAAACATCGCTTTCTACTCACTGAAATGCTAATTAGCTTTATCTGAAAGCAACGAGCACCGAGCAGCTCCGCACCAGCACCACCACCACCATCACCAAGGGAGAAGGTCATCTGCCGTTTACACTCCGTGCTCACGCAAGCAAGCACCACAGCATAAGCGGTAGCATAAGCGTCCTCAAGGACGGGCACGAGCACCTTCTAACGATTCCGAACCAGAGCCCTTATTCTTATCAGCCGTTTGTTTTCGCTGAAAAATTGGTCATTCACTAGCTAGGTGAACGCTAGCAGGCGATGCTGTTGCTGCATGGCCCCCGGTAGGAGCCGCTGCTGTTCGCTCGCCTGCATCATCGCTTGGAGTTTGGTTCGCTTTTGGTTTCTTGCGCCGGGGCGCCAGTGCGATGCTGTTGCATATTCAAATTTATTTGCCAACGTCACTACAAATTGTTCTCGCTCATTAAACGCCTGTGCTGGCTGTTCGCTGGCCAGTGGCAGCATTGTTGCACCACTTCATTCCATCCGGCCAGATCGTGCTGCAATGCGAGATGCAGAAAGTGTGGTGCCAGGCATACCGGCCAACCGGCAAACACAGGAATGGTGCATAGTATTTTGCTGGCACTGAGCTTGATGTTCTGGACCTTTTGCACTGACGAAACTTGAGGGGTCGGCTCACATTACTCACACTGATTCGCATCGGTAGTACTGCAATGGGAGGCGAAATTCTGGCGCAAAAAAGGTACCAGGAGCTAGTGGAATCATTTCCCTGTTTTCGCATTAATGTAGCAGTCCCTCTGTCTTCCAGAAGGGCCATCGCAATTGGTGGCTTAATTTAGTTGAATTACCAGTGTTCGAGTCCATGGCACTTGTGACACTGCTGTTGAGGTGCGAACACGAAAAAATCATTTGCAATAAAGTGTCTTTTCGCAGCAGCAACAATAACAGAACGATAGGCTGTAGCTGTAGCCAGCTTTCATTGCTCCGTCCCACACTGAGCTCACAGGACAAACAGATACACACACACACAGCGGCTCTCGTAGGCCAAGCCGACAAATCTTCATCCGGCCTCCGGTGCGACGAGAAATTCTCTAAGGTGATTTTGGGATTTTTTTTTGCTGTTGCTATTTCTTTTCTCCTCCTCCTCCTCAGACACTTCTTCATCTTCCTGTTTTGGTTGCTACTGGTTTTTACCTTGTGGCCATATTTCCAGCCCGAGAATGGGAATGAAACAACTTGGCGAATAATTTGATGGCTCGTGCAATCACGCTGATGATATGCTGCGAGCTATTGCAGCGCTGAGAGTAGGATTTCGCAAAACAAAGCAGCGTAGGTAGCACCAGCACCAGCAACAGCAGGAGCATGCCTTTTTGCCCCTCGTGTGTTTGTGTGCTACGGTATCGAGAAATGCTCACTTTCGTTTCTGGTCAGACACCATTTTGGCAGATGAGACGTAGAACACCGGGGTGCGGTTTTTCCGAGGATTAAAGTCGTCACAGTCGTGGCCCTACGCATACACACACACACACACACACACACATACAGACACCTTGCGGCCATTTCGAATCGAGGTTTATCTTAATTCCAACCAACTGTTTTTGTTGATATTGTTGGTGTTGCTGGTGCTCGTTACAATGTGTTACAAAGTTTTCCTTTCTAAACCGAAAGTTAATGTTTTTTGTGGTGCTGGTGGTGGTGGTGGTAGTGGTGCTGGCGTGGATTAATGTTGCTCTTTGTGGGAGGGGTGTTGGGAATTGAAATTGAAATCACGAACTCGGTGCTTGGTGGAGAAAAGTATCCGTTTGTGGTGCCACGATTGCTCGCCAATGAATGTTTATTTTGCCTTTTTTCCCGTACTGTTGAGCAGCGAGCTGTCGAAATGCAACTTGGTCTTGCGCTTTTATCAAATGGTGCATCCGTGTAAATTTATTCATTTAAAAGGCCAAACACACTTTTGACATGTCGCCGCCATGTTGTTTGCTATTGCAAAACCAGCTGCAAACAATTTTTTTTTGTTGACAGAAAAAAACATTCCGCAATTCGATTTTTTTATGCTAAAACTCCAGCTAGCGAGATGACAATAGAAGCGAAGAAAAAAAGCGGAGAACGAATTTCGGGCAGACCAACATCATCCGATGTCATCAGCTGTCCTGCATGGCCATCCGGGTGAACAGGCCGCATCCCGGGCGCACAAAAGAACATCCATCCGTGTCGGCAGCAGATAATGGACAATCAATCTATCAAACCCACCCAGTTGTCCGCTGGATGCGATGCGAGAGTTGCACGTTCTCGTATGTCGCGCGGTCTCTCCTTTTTTGTGTCAAAGGCTCAATTTCCGCCTTTCATTTAACCGGATGCGGATCGTACGGAATGGAAGGTTGCATCAGGGTGCATCGGGTTCGTTATTTGTGTGTGTTTTTTTTTTGGGACTCGCTGACATCCGGCCAAACCATAAGCAAATATGCCCGAATGTTGGTTCGGTGCGGGTTGGGCGTGAGCAAATATGGTGACGTTGTGTCACGGAATGACGACCACCGTTCCGACGACAACAAAATGGGATTGAAAGGGAACATCGGTAAAAACCGAACCGGAATTCAGTGGCGATGACCGATGGTGAGTCCGGGACCAGTTCATCATGTCCGGTATGACGTTGAGCGGTTTAGCAGGGTTTTTTTTTTTCGATGAACCATTGACGAGACCAGTCGATGAGAACCACCGTGTAGATCCGCCTCGAAGTGTTCTTGTTGGTCAATGGGTTTTTAGAAATGGAACGAGACCAGTGAAGGCTTTCGGTGACATTCGTTTTTGTGTCACACGATCATTATCGAGGGTCAGTGTACCAGTCCGTGTGTAGCTTTGCTACACATTATCGGGTATTGCTGAAAGATCCATTATTTTCATCTCGTGACCATCAGACCACTATTGTAGATCGCGTATCGAGTTCCAGTATATGGAAGGAATATTTATCGCCAAGAACTGTTACAATGTCAAACATTTCCTTGCATTGCATTCGCGTTAGAGTGAAGTAATCATGCAATAATTTCTTTGTGCTGTAATCTTTCCCTTATCCAATCAGCTTTTCTTTAATTCATCCTCCGTTATTGGCATCTAAAACAAAAAATGCTCTTTATCTGCTCTCTAAAGTATACCATTCCTAAAAGTTGCTTTCGTGTAAAGGAATTTAAAGAAGACGCGTTGTAAGCACCTCCTTATGAACAATCTATTAGATCTCTCGCTCGAATCTCTTAATTTCAGCAGCAACTTACTGTAAGCACGTCAAACAATTCAAATGTTAGATAAAACCGATCTTGACCATTTTGTCCAGGATCTGCAATTATCTGCCAACCTCTAATGGATTCAGCAAATGGAATGGTGTCAAGTCAAGTCCTCTTAAATTGCTGTTAAGCGTTTTGGAATTGGCCACAACGAGCTAGCTCCACAAGCAAGCAAGTCGACCGCCAAGTCTGCAGCTAGAGAGACGAACGAAAAACGAAGGAAAAAAAAGCAAAGTTGTTTCGAACACCGAATTGTTCGTTCGAATTTCTTGCGCCGCCTAAAATACCGTTTCGCCCAGGGCTCACGTTTACGCCACGCTCACTGGCCCATCGGCAACAACAAGCTTGGCAACATTTGCTACCCATTCACGGGCACGAAACACGAACCACTTCGCTTGCTTCTTTTTCCGCTGGCTCACTTCTGGCCTCGAGCCGGTGGTGGGCGCTCCGAGTAATTAATTGCGTCTTCAGCCGGGCACGCTCACTCTTGGGTCGGCCTCGGGCTTTAGGTTTTGATGGGGAAGAGAGTTTCGCGTTCGCAAACGACGAAACGGAGAAGGAATCGCCCGGAATGCTGTTGGCTTTGCCAATTTTCAAACGATACGATTGAACGAACCGCTTTCCCCGGTGCTGGTCGCCACCATTTTCGGATCCTTTTTTCTGGTTCGACTGCTTTCGTTTCACTGCTTTTGCATTTGCAATAAGTTTGTTTGTATTTTTTTTAGGTGGGAAGAATTCTTTCTAATGGAGCGAAAGTATGAGTTCGTTTCTTTTGTTTTGTTTTTTTTTCTTGTGTTGCTGGAGAGAGCAATGCACACTTCACCCCCCGGATCCCCTTCACTTTGACGGTCACGATCTGGAGCTCCATTTTGTGGTTCTGTTTCACGATCGGTATGGTGCATTGTTTTGTGAAAGTAAAAAGTATTTCCGCCGACTCCGCAGCTCCGGTGTAGCATACGAAATTGAAAAACAAAAAAAAGAAAAAAGAAATGGCCACTCGAGATGGTCGTAGATTTGAGAGACTCAATGGAGAAACTTTTTGCATCAGAGAAAGAGAGACCGGCCAGGTCGTAAAAGTTTTGTTTGTTCTCCATTAAACCAACCAAGGAGTAGAATAAAAGAGAGAGAGAGAGAGAAAGAGAGAGAGAGAGATAGACTGGTTGTTTGATTAATTTGTAACAATCCAGACAAAAGCTGTTCTCCACTTCAAATGGACAGCGAGCAGCCTCGCGCCTTGCGTAGCATACCAAATGCACAAATCCTTGGGGCACTATTGAGCAGTGGCAAGGGAGGGAAGTGTGCTAGAAGGGAGTGAGGAAGGAATTCCATTTTTCCATTTTGCCACGTCCTATGACAGGTGTGAAAAATTAAGCTTTAACGCTGTCGGATTTGGACAGATTCGTGTGAGAGGAATGGCGCCCCGGTTGGCACTATGTGTGTGTGACTCGTATAGTCTGTTGAAAACGCCAAGGCCAAGGCAGCGTCTAACTGGCCCCTAGGCCTGGACGGCACCGTCGCAGCAAAGCGGGAAGTTGTGACAGATCGTTAATGGCCCATCTCTCGCTCTCTCTCTTTCTCTCTCTCTCTCACGCTCTCTTTCTTTCTTTTTTTCTTTCTTTTCCCTCCTTCAGCTGGCAATAAGCCCAACCCTCGGCCTACGATGTGGCTTACTTCCAAGTGATAACACCCAACGTACACCGTACTCTGTGTCAAATGACGCCCAATCAATAAGGGTGGAAAACTGTTTTGTAAGAACGCAAGATCGAGAGAGAGAGAGAGCAAGAGAAGTTGAGTAGAATGGGTGGGCTGTGAGGACCTCATAACTCGACTTGAAGGACACGCAGCAGAACGAACGGAAGACTTATGCGACGTGTAAGTATTCGAGCAGAATTCTGAAGATCTGCTACTGAAGGCTGTGTCGCTGCTCTGCTCTGTGATGTTCTATCGATTTCACCGAAAGCAACCGACCATGGGAGAGGGAAGAAACCTACCTTCCCTGCGTTCCCTCCATCTACTTGCGAATCGTCCACGTCTTACCGGCCGCGATATGCAAATACCCAAGGTATCGTGAAACTTTCGGCCCGCCCCGCACTTACCTTCGCCGATGGCCGGAAGGTCAAAGCTTTGTGCTGGTACCCGAGGGGCCCTTACCGAGCCCGAGCCGGTCCGAGCCAGTTTGTTGATCAAGCACTAATTAGGGTTGATGAGTGTGGGTTACCGGTGTGCCTTCATTTAGGACCTGCTCACCAATAGTTGACCTCCCTGCTCCCTTCGAAAATGTATTCGTGTTGTTTGGGGTCGGGTGGTGGTCTGCAAATTTTCCGCCTCTCCACTCTCAACAACGAATCCACGGTCACGAGACCGTGGTGGTAAGTTGCCGTCGCTCCACTGGGTCCACTGGCCCGACGCCGAAGCTCGTGATGATGAATCATATTTATGTATTCCACATTGCCTGTCACGGGGCGGTGGCCGCGAGCTGCAGAACTGCTCGTAACGGAACGGGCTGTTTCCTGTTTTCCTGACCAACACGAACACGGGATGGTGAACGGAAACCAAAAAGCTTCCTAATTTCATTAGCGCAAATTTCGGTGAATGTCAGGCAACGGAACGGCGAGCGTCCATCGTTTGCCGGCGTTGGCACCCGGGCCACCTAGGGTGTTACAGTGCGCAATTCTGGTTGTTTGGGGGGCGGATTGTTAGGATTGTTATGGTTCATTACTTCTTGTTTGAGCCGGTTTTGGTTGAAAATGAGTATCTAGCTTTTATCGACTGTTTGGCAGTGTTGGCCCGATATCATCATCATCATCATCATCATCATTAGAAGTCTTCAAATGTCCTTCAGACCTCATCGGATCGATATGAATTTCAAAAGCCCGTTCCTGTTCGACTTCTCGACCGTAGTCTCGGTAGTGTCTTTGTCTTTCCGGAGGTATTAATCAACCTCAACGCTAACGAGCGATGACGCCCTTCGCTTTGACACACTTGTCACACATGTGACAGAGAGAACCATCGCAGCAGCGCTCGTGTTCTGCTTCGTGTTTCGTGAAAGGTGTTGCCCGTTGACAAACTCATAATCACACCGCATACACCATCGTGCGATGGCAAGGACGAATGTCACCGAGCATATTTGGGGACATGTTCGGACCTCCTATCTCTGGAACCGGGTATTTAATCATGAAGGAAGTCTGCCTGATGCTCTCGACGCTTTGGCTTTGTCTCGAACACCCTCGAGAGATCGAGACGACGCACGTTCATTAACGAAAGTTTCTGGACCCGGGGCCGTGTCAACGTGCCCTGGCGCTGTTCAGCTGTGTTGATGTATCGACATATGAACACACGGACCGGGGGGTCCGGACCCCTTCTCTCATGACAACGGAGTCGCCTGGTCGATCTTCGATCTGCCCCAAAATTTGCTTCCTCACTGAGACCACACTGTCAAGGGAACATACACACGGACCGGCCGGGTGGTTCGAATCCATAAATCATTGCACCCCGATAACCACACTCGATGCTCAATTTGTCACGACGTCTTGACTCCGACGCCCGCGAATGCCGACACCGCCCGCAAATCCGGTCACGATTGAAGGCCCGAGGATCCGTAGCCGGCTAATGTGAGCACCGCGGCGGCGGCGGCGGTGGCGGCGGTGGATCCTAATGTGATGTACGCCGGAACATGGGTGTTGCACGATGAAAAATGGCCTCCCGGTTGCGATTCATGCGTCCGGAGGTCCGGTGCACGCAGAGGTACTAAATAAATTATGTTTCCCGGCTGGCATTCAGTCGGCTCGGAGAGTGCGTCGTGTGCTGGCGTCGAAAGTTTTGAGTCTCCAAGTTCCGCTCCGGTGTACACCATTTGAAGCCCAGGTCGCATTCGAAACTTTCCACAAAGTTAATAGATACACACACACGCAATCGCTCCAAGCAGACGGAACTTTGCGTCGAAACTCAAACTTACGAGCAAAGTTTACGCGCCACCCCTGACCAAACCGCGCGAGGCCGAGGTGTCAATGTGCGGGAGTTTTGCCGAAAGAAAGGTCGCGACCATCTTGGAGAAGGTCACGCGACGTGCCGGTGTTAACGACGAGTGTGTTCAGCTAGGCTAGGTGGAGTATCTTAGTCAGCAGGTGTCAGACGGGTAGAGAAGAAGTGATTTCTGGGGTTCTCATCCCCATCCCCAGCAACCGAAAAAGCAATATCCTTAGCCTAATGGCCAGTTATTGTCAAACAGTAAACTCAAGCCTCACAAAAGGAGCGTCTCGAACATCAATCATCACGCCTGGATCGATCGGGTGGTGGTGTGCGTTTGCAAATATTGAAGTAATAGCTAATGCGCACCGGCCACTAACCGCTAGGCAATACCTCTAGCCACACACACACACACACTCACAAATTCTGCCAATGTTTCATACAATATTCAGCGAAAAATAAATATTCCACATAGTGCAAGGAGAGTTTCGCTGAAACAGAACAGTAGAGAAGACCACTCCGTGGCCCGATAGGGGTAACGTACCTGCAATAAATCAATAACTTTCTCTACTGCCCTCCCCCGGCTGTCAGCCTTTACACCACTCCGGCCGTCTCGATTCCCCGGGCAAGGCGAAATCCGGTACGAGCGCTCGGCAGTGCCCGAGCCACACTAATTGAACTCGGGCACCTCTGTTCCTTCAAAGATAAGGTCCGAGCACCACTCGACTGGCTGGCTTCCAACAAAGTGTTGCGGTCACCATAGGCACAACATGCAGTGTGTATCCTCGAGACTCGAGGCTCACCGAATGGCTCACAAATAGCTGACCGTAAGTCCTGTGGCCAGTTAATGCACGTGCGTTAACCTCCCACTTATTGGCATCCTGTGGCTATTTGCGTCCTCGGTCGCTCGGCTCCACACGACCACGAAGTGAGTCTTCCAGTGAGTATGGTAGCCTGCAGGGGTTGCGGTGAGGTCCTTAAAACTTGTGGCCAGTGTCCTGCGAGCGATATTTATGAGCGAGGCCCTGGATTAGGGTCGAGGCGACTGCTGCTGCAGAGTAAAATCTGGTACCCGGAGTGCCGGAAGCATCTAGCAGAGACTTCATAAAACACTCACGATGTCGTGAGTCGCTTTGAGCTGCCATCGTCTGGTCTTAGGATGGAAAAGAGTTAATTTTTAAAACTCGGTCGCAACCGACGGCGGCCCCGGGTGTGCGGTCCCGAGTCTCGAGTACCTCACTCACTCTGCCGCCTAGCACACAGGAACCTAGTGGACCTAGAGCAGAAGGCTACGTACGATTATCACTGTGCTCTGCACTGTTCTACTCGCTGCGCCCCCGGCCCTGCGCTATCTGGTATGGGCGGATGTTTGCACAGTTGCACCGTGAAAGTTTGGGTTTCCGGCCCAAAATGGTTCTACGGCCTTCGCAGACGATACACCGGGGAGACACACACACGCCATGGCTCGTGGCAGGTCCATATTCTAGGTAGCCAGACCTATGTCTAGGTCTAGGGGCTAGAGAAACTTTGGACCATTTTCATAAAGCCTGAGTGCCACTGTTGGTCGCAGTGTTGAGCAGCAGATGAAACCAACGAGGTGATAACAGGGGCCTAGCGTGGTGTGGTGGAGGAGGAATACAAAGGGGGCGAGGAGAACGCAAGCAACGCCATTGCGCCCTTGCGGTCCTTCCTTGTTTAAACAAAATGGCATCCACGGCATGGAGCACACATTTGTTGCAGAACAATGAGCGAGCAGAGCAGAGCTGAGCTGAGCGATAACGATCCAGTATAGTTCTTGTAGTTCTATGTGGAGTTTTCTATCCACCAAGGACACTTTTCGCCCAGGATTCCACTTTTCTACTGGACGAAAATAATCCCCAAATGAACGACAATTGCAGGGGCCATCATAAAATAGCAGCTATTTCGCTACACGAGGACGCGCGTTCGCCTTTGTAGTCTCGGGATCGGAAAGGTTCCCTTTTCATTGACACGCACACACACACACACACACAAACAAGGTTGACGAGGGTGTTCGATAGGGAGTTCTGTCCCGGACGGAATCCTCGATCGCTCAAAAGGGAGCGCGCGCTCGCGCGCGTGCATCATTCCCTAATGAATGCTCAAAAAACCCTCATTCAACCCCCGACGAGGGTTGCTGCCCGGTTTAGCTAATTTTCCATTCCAACATCTTTATGCTCGCAATGACGAGAGCGCGTGAAAAGCGCAAAATTGGCAAAAAATCTCCATTTTGCACTCTTGAGGCACACACACACACGTGGAACGGTGGCATGCAAGCGCTAGGGAGACGTTGGTTCAAATGTAATGAAGATGGAATGGTGACGCCATTGCAGGGTGTACGTTGTACACACACACACACGGTCGAGTGTACCTCTGGAAAGGCAAACACACACACGTGACGAGGGATATGCAAATGGCCGTCGTTAGACGTCCACCGGAAACGGTGAATAATGAAATAGGATTTTTTTTCTAACTTTAAAGGATGAATAACGTTTCTTTATATTGAAGCTTAGGGCAGTAATGGTTGGTACTTTAAGAGGGCTCATTGAAGTTATTTGTCATTGGTTTTGGTTGTTAAATTCAATGAATATAAATTGTGGGACGCTGCACTCATCAGTTTCTATTACTTAAAGGCATTATTACACCCCAAAAAATGCGTGCTTCACCTTTTCTTGCTCAGCTATCGTGCAAAAAGTGTCAACCAACGACCTAGCCTTTGCTATTGCAGCATGAAAGGAGCGCTTTATGGGGCAAACACATGCCAAAGCACATATTAACTATCATCTTTTGGTGACTTAACATCCCTTAAAGGTGGCTCTCGACGTCTGCAGCGCTATCGGAATGCTCTGGTTACACTTTGAAAGGTACGATCCCACCCTTCAATAAATAAACAATGTGCAAACTTTGGCTCATAAGTTTCCCTTTTTCGAATGTCTCGGCAAGCAAAAGCCACAGAAAGCGGGACCGAAATGCGATTAATTTATGAAGTTTCAACACCCTTTTATTAGGGATAGTGCGGTCGTTTCTTTGGTCCCGTAGGAAAGCGATACTGTCCTCACCCAAGGGTCTTCTCCTTCCCTTCCTCGTTGGGAGTCCGGGAGAAGATCAGGCGTCTCTCGAGTGTATGGGGTGGGAGACGTGTGGGACCGGTTTCAATTTGAATTTTTGGAAAATTTGAAACATTTTCCAGATACGTCGCGCTATACATATCCGAAAGTAGTAGTGCTCGAAACCCTAATCAAGCCATTTGTTTGCCAGCATTCCCAGGGAGCCAGTAAAAGGATCTTGAACTTTATTAAAAACTTCTGCAACGCTCTTCGCTGGTCCACCGAAGGAGGGTGCATGGTGGTGTTTGCTTCTTATTACGCCTCAAGCACTCAAAGGACGACGGGGAGGTTCCTGGATCGGGATATCGTGCTATTGCTCCTTCAGCTTCATGCCTATTATTCATCGTTTACAAAGAACGCTAGCCAGGACTTTCAGGGGCCTGGGACTACAGGATAGGTCGGAGGAATCGATTTTCACCCCGACTACTGCCACATCACAAAATACAACATTTGTTTTGGGATACTGTGCGTCGGCGGACGGAGGTGCCAAAGTTTGCCCGAAAGAACGACAACATCCGCACGTCCCGAATAGTGAGAGAGAGAAGAGAGAGAGAGTTTGCTATTTTCGTGTTTCCATTCTAACACTCGAACGCATACGATCCAAAGTGAAAATTCATCTTTCCAGCATCTCGATCTGGATGGAATCGATGGCGAAAAAGAGGGAAAAAAAAGGTTGGATGAGAAAAATGAGGCGGCACCGGGGGAGCGGGAACAAAGCGATTCTTTTTTTTCTGTCATCAAGCATCGATAATGGTACGCCCGAGGCATGTCAGAATGATCAATCCGCCTGGGACAGGACGCCCGCTGCTGTGTTGGTTGTCCCTGGTTGGAATATGCAAATTTGAGTTTTTCTTATTAAATAGGTTTCACTCCCGGGATCCAGACCTGGACCAGCTGCTGCTACCGCAGGCATCGATCGGCCGATTGAGGAATAGTTTAACATGTTGGATTTAATGAGAAAATTTAACAAAGCCACACCGCTGGACCAAGCCGGTTCAGAGCTTTAACTAGATTTCAATTACAACAGCATCCACCTTTGAAGCGATGCAAATGTTAAACAAGATATAGGGGAAGTAGAGCAGCTGCGCGTTCTGCATTCCGTAGAATCTTTGCAAAGCTGTGTGAAGCATAAATTATCACCTTAAGCTGCACCGTTGTTTTTTTTTCTTGCGCAGCATAAATAGCTGAGTCCACATTTTCAACACCGTATGCAAACGTATGCAAAGCGGGCATCATCATCTTACCATAAATCAAACACGATTGGCGATCACCATCACCACCATCAATCGCCCGGTAGCTTGCTGTCGCTTACCTGAAACGAGAAGGCGGGAGGAATCGGGAAAACAGTGAAATCAGTAACGCATGGAAGTCGAACGCGACGTGCCTCTGATTAGCTGTGGGATTAGGCCTTTGTGGGAGGGAGGAAGGGAGGCCAGCGGTGACCGAGCGAAGCGAGACTCCATCAATATTCAGCCATCGGTCTCAGCCGGCAGCCGAGCGTTTACGGGATTAAAGCGGGATATTATTATCGTAGCCTGTCTTTTGGTGGTCCCGGGGCGGTTTTTTTTGGTGAATCAAGGCACGTTCCGCGTTGCGGGTGTCGAGCGGAAGTGTTACCAAGAATGAGATAATTGGGTCACAGCGCGGCGCTCGGCACTGGAGGAGGTGATAATGATGTAAAGAAGCGCACCATCACCTTATGCCACCTGCCGACGATGTCACGCATCGCCGGTAACATGCGTTTCATCACGTTCCCGTTGGAGAAAGAGACAGAGAGGAGAGAGTCTGGTGCTGCAGCATTCCAGCAAACCCTGGGATAAAGATGAAGAAGACGTTGGATGTCGCTTGGCATATCTTTAATGTAGATTACGCTTGTTAAAGAAAAGAATCTTGGACACACTCGGCTTCCGCTTCTGCTTCGCTATTCGCGGAGGTTCGGGAGTAATCAAAATGAGACCCCCCCTGGTTCCTTCCTGGTTCTGCGAAACGAGAACTCTCGTCACTCATCTGTTTAGCCGCTTGGACGTGGACATTAATCAAATCCAATCCCCTTCCCGGACTCGGGCTTGATTAAGCTGTCAGGGTAGGACATTGAATGGAATCATAACAAGCCCGAAATACCGAGGGCAGGATGTAGGAGTCAATCTTTAAGAAAAGAAGTTGACGACCGGTCTCGACCCCGCTGCACTCGGAATGGTGGATCGGATTCGCTCGTGAGTCCGGAGGACACGAAATAACAAGAAACTCAAGCGCCTCTCAGGAAACCTCCATTCGGTATCCATTCGTCCTGATTGGGGTCGTGTCGTTTCATTTCCTGTTTTTTTTTGTTCTCTCCCCATCCAATCCACCACAAATGTGACCAATGGCCACTGCGTGGGCCACAACAACATTCGAACCCGCTCGGAACCGCTTGAAGTTGAATATGCAGCGTCAGCGGCGGTTTATCGGGAAAGTTTCCGTTCGGCGCGTCAGCACCTTACCTGGCTGGCTGACTGGTTGGCTGGCTAGCTTACCTCGTGGGTACCTCCATCGTGACGTGTGCTGCACGTGACGTCATGGACATTGTTATCGGTTTTGGCGGAGGACGAAGTGGTCGCGAAGCCGAGAAGCGGAAGCAGCTACGATCAGATGCGGAAATTGAAGCCATCATTAACTTAACTACAATCGCCAATCGAGACGGTCAGCCGGAACTACCCAGAGCCAAGCCAAGGTTTTGATACACATGCCAGCAACAGCAGAACACCGTACGGCTACGAAGTCGAGCATGGTCGAGCGCGGCTATCGTTGACCGGTTAGCACTATCAGATGGGTGGCTAGGCTAAGGCCCTCTACCACCAAGAAGTGCATCGCTAAAAGACGGTAGACGTGAGCAACCGTCGACCTACGCTACGAAGGTGCCGGATTAAATTGATTACAAACGTCGCTTTCTTCGCGTCGCTTCTCTTGCACCGCCCCCTGCTCGTCGGGTGTCGTAAACAATTGTTTTCATTTTCAGAAACCCACCAGGCACCGCGTGGCCGATGCCAGGGTTATCGTCTTTCGTGAGCGTCCATTCGGTAATTGAGGGTATACCGAGGTAGTAGTGCGCATCGTGATGGTGCTTTTCAATGATTTTCCACTAATTTTCTATTACGTCGAATGATAAATGGCGGTTGGATGGTAAATGTACGCTGCTGCACCTTTAATCGAACAACTTAAAATGGAAGAAAAGCTTAAAGCTTGCTGCAATGGACTGTCTCTTCTGCTTGAGTGCTTGTAACCGTAACATTGGATTGGATCTCCAATTTCTGGAATGTATTCTTGCTTCCCTTTTCGCCACTGAAGTACCAGAGAGCAGCATTCACTGCAGGCAATTGCACGGCAATTGCAATATACCATCGCATGCATTTTTCATTACTGATCGTATCGCTAGCCGTCCAGCAATCAAAAACTGGGTCTTCCAGCTGCGCTGCTGCGGATGGCATCAGCTGCAGCAGGGAATTGCAGCATTGCACTGATGGACGGATGTAGACACTGTTGAAAACGCACCAAACGTTTCATCCAAAACAAGAAATGTTCACCTGCGTTAAATCCTTGGCCTGTAACCTGTCAACGTGTACCGGGCTCGAGCGATGCGACAGAACTCAACGTGACCCGGGTGGCGAGGCCAACATGAAATTGCATTTCGCCAGCCGCCGATGAAAACCGCACGAACCGAACCGCCTGACAGCGTGGAAAATGCAAATTTTGGCGGGGGTTGCGGCGCGCAGGGAACCAAATTTAATCAGCCAAATTCATTAATGACATCCGAGAACTTCGAGACTCGGTGTTGTGGGTGGAGGGGACGGAAAATTAATTCATTGGCATGACACCCCACAATCAGGCGAGATCGGCGCCGGCTTAATAATGAAACGCCGGGAAGAGGGGGGGGGGGGGGGGGGGTCCCGGAATTAACTTCTCGTGGATTGTGCGTGGATTTCGAAGCAAAGCGACCGGCTTCCGAATTTTCATTTTGAGCATCCCGGGACCCCCTCCCCAAACCGTACGTGTATCGCATTAAAAATGTATAAGCACGAGCATGGGAATCGATGAGAGTCTCTGCGACAAATGCGTATCACTCCATAGGGATAAGGGTGTGTGAAGAGAGGATTACACTGTCAGCTGGAGGGCGTTTGTGTGTGTATGTATGTGTGTGTGTGTGTGATCGAAATGGAACGAAAAAATGGGCGATGGATTGATTCGGGCTTTTCGAGGGAGGTTGGCGCAGGATTTATAAATGTTATTGCTTCACACGTTCGCTCGCATAAATATGCTCTAATCGGGACGGGAAGTGCAACAAACTGGTCCCCGACCTCACTCGAGTGCGGTGTAAATACAAAATAGAATGGGAATGGCTCGCCCTGTAATGGTTCCCTGGTTTACCATTATTGGATCAATGGATGCTACTCCAGGGCAACCATCGAGATATCGATTTGGGGTTTTAAGGGGAGCCCCGCTCACTGGAACTTTTATCCGTAGCTCAAGGATGAAATCCTAGAAACTCGTTCCATGCTCTCCTAGACTCCGAAACGAGATCACACGCTTACACTACGAGTGGTACGGTCCTGGCATATGGTACTCTGGAACTAATATTGGTTTCTTAATAAGGCTTCGGTTGCAGTGGAGAGGCTGGGGATGTATTTTGTTGGGGAATATCTTCTGCTTGTTGGGGAATACGGTGCTTCTGGCTTTTAGAACAGGATCAAGTTGCAGGAGAAGCTCTAAAATCGACCCAAATCCCTTTTTAAAGATGATTCGATTCAACTCGATTCGATGTCAACAAACTTAAAAGCCAATATCTGTCTCTGGTTGCAATGAAATAAATCACACTCTTCCCTTGAAAACTGGCCATCAATTACCAATCAGCCAATCTGAACTTATTTCCAATCGCATGTTTTGACACGCAAAGGCACTCGGTGTCCCTCTGCGAGCTGCGAGCGATCGGACGCAAACAAATAGATCATTCAAACATCGGCGTCAAGATGGCGCCTTGCACCCTGGCCAGTCCCACCTACAGCACAAAACGCTCCACAACAATAGCACGATAAACCTTGAGCACCATTTTGCTCCATCCTTGCGGTGCTGTTTCCGCCTTATCTGACCGAGATTATCGAGAGCATGGAGCTGGAGCTCTGGCTGGTGGTTATTTATCCAACCTTCGCTTCAAAACTGGTCCCGACATCCGAAAAACATCCGTCCCGAGTGTCTTGCATCCGGCATCTTGAGTCACTCGCTTCCCTGGTGACCCATAAAACACCTTTCCATTGCGCGCGCGATGCAACGGACACACACCCGGGCCACCCTGGAAACCAAACTCTTCGCGAAGGGAACGAAAACAAATTTCTCATAACGGCTACCACGAGCCCGCATTGCATCAGCTTGCATCGGTTTGATTATTTTCGTTGGACCCCGGGAGGAGGAAGAAGAGGAAGTCTTTGCACCGTTTGCCTGTGTAAGGGAAGACCGCTCGTCTGTCTGTGCCGGAGGCACTTCAATTACTTGTTTTGCTCCATTTCTGGGGCTTGAGCTTGGAATGGAATGAAGTTGAGGTGCAGTCGGTGCGAGGCGCACAAAAAGATACCTCTCCTACGATGATATCTCGTACGAAGCTTCATATGCTCTTCTCTTCCTTATGCTTTTCATAACTTGTCTTTTTTTTTGCACCCAACCCCAACCCATTTCAACTGATTCACACCGTTGCATCTCACGCTTCCGACCAATCCATGATTGAGGCGGGAGATAAGCCGGACACGGAGCAAGATAATGCCCGACTCGCACTCGCACGTTGCTCCTGCACTTCTTGTCTCTGTTTCTGCACTCCCAGCTGGAGGGTACGGTTAGCAGGGCACGGACCAAGAAGGTACAAGTTTGGAGCGGAACCCTCGTTACTCTGCTCCGGTGTCGAGCTCGATTTGAAAGATGCTCGCGCGCTCGCGCTCGCCTGGCGCCGACGCCGAGATGGACGAGGAACCCGAAAAGAAAAGATTTATTATTAAAATCTCATCTATATTCTGTAACACTGGTGGCTGCGGCGTGGCGTGCGCGCACTGGCTAACGGGCATCTGCAGCAGCAGCAGCAGCAATAGCTCGCAGCTCGCAGCGGGAACAAACACGTGGAGCCACGACACGTGACTGACGGAATGGTGAACACAAAGTGAAGCAAACCGGCCAGTCAGCCAGCCAGCCAGACAGAGAAGAGATGGTGCAGCAAACACCTTCCGCGGCATGCTGCATCTAGGCATAGCCTGGCTGGTGCTGCTGCTGCTACTATGCACCATCTCGGTCAAGGGCCGGTGAAAGATGGTGAGAGATGAAATTGTGATTGAAAAGTGTATGGAGTTGAGTAGCCATTCCGTAGCTTCATCATCGGTTGTGCGTTCGGTTCGGTGCACCTCAGTGGGTGGCTAGCCACATGAGTGATGAAGATGATGATGCTGGTCGCTAGTTGCTGCTCGTATGCTGTTGGGCGCTCCCTCCCTCGAGTACACGATCAGTAGTAGGAATGTTTTATTACACAATTCGTTGCGATCGTTTTGTGGCTTTGGTTTTTGCGATCCAATTCCCATTTATCGATATTACGAATCCGCTGCTTGGTGTACTTGGGTTGCACTTTTATACATTTCTATATCCCTCGCAGCGTATAGCATTGTGATTCCACGAACGGGCACCTTGCTGATCGCATATTGCATGTTTCTGGTGCAGCATTCAGTGCGGCTCGAGGGAATCTCTCTCACACACACACACACACACACACAAATGGAGCCTCCATATTCATAAAACCGAATAGTATTTGGTGTCGTGAGTAGAGGCTACATCGCACCGCCGCCATTGGAATTCCGATAATTCCCACCAACCTCACCCTCTCCTCTCGTTCCTCCTACGCTAATGGATGACCATTCCACGATTTTCATTATATGCCCACGCGCGGTACGGTCTGCCATAAATTGTTAGTACGACCGGCGTGCTTCATGTTTTAACGCGGTTATGTGACCCGGGTGAGCGAGAGAGAGAGGGAAGCGAGAAAGGGAGGGTAAGCCATGAGCACAAGAAGCAATAGATCCTGGCGCCCGATGGCTCGATGAACTGGAATGTGTGCGACACGAAACCGTACGCGGTCGTACCTAGTGTTGGTCGGTAGTTCGTCAGTCAGTCTGACCCCAACACTCTGGCCCCAGCAGCACCGAGCAGCATTTGTTGCTCAATGCTCACCTCCAACTTCGGGCACCTCCCTTGTTAGGCCCCCTCCACTTCACGATTGACCGTGACATGTTATGCTATTTGCCTTCGCTTCGCTCAACGAAACTGGACGTTTGTTCGACTCCCACGAGAACGCCCGGCTCGTGGTCTATTCGGGGAACGCGCTGGCGTGCCCGTGGTTGTGGTTTTCAGTCAACCACCACGCCAGCGCCACGTTGTTGTGCGGTCCATTAAATAGGGAATATTAATTTAATCATTTTGTGTTCCTTGCTCCACCGGTCCTGGGACCTTGTGGGTCCATGCAACGGACTGAATAAACGGAGAGAGCCGCGCCAAGGTTTTCACTGGTTGAACCGGTTAGTCGGTGCTCGAGGACGTAAGAAATCAATTTTTCCTACATTATAAATCGAGTTTTGCGATTAGACGCAAGAATGAGCTCTAGGTGTATTGAATGATTGAATTACGTTTGATAGTTATACAGTAATTATCCGTTTTTATTTAACATTTTTGTCCAAATCTTCGATTATTTGAGCCTTTTTTCGTTTGTAATTTTCACAAAAAAAATCAGTATCAGTGACGATTCGATACATGCTCCGCTTTTTATTTCACTGTGTGATCTCTCTTTTAACCTGAGTCGGCATGTTTCATAAACTGTACATCTGGAAGTAAGTATGTTTATGTAGTTAGTAGTGCTCGATTGTGCTGACACTGCACTAATGACACTGCATTTGACGATCTTTATGGGGAACGAAAGTTGGTAACCAGCGATGCACACGACGATGCTGTTGCTGCAACCCTTTTGCGGCCAATCGGGGGTCATTGCAAACAAGCGCGTGAATCTGCGGACTGCAGACAAAAGCG
This sequence comes from Anopheles darlingi, assembly GCF_943734745.1. Taxonomy (NCBI): domain Eukaryota; kingdom Metazoa; phylum Arthropoda; class Insecta; order Diptera; family Culicidae; genus Anopheles; species Anopheles darlingi. The sequence goes on from NC_064875.1 coordinate 60,093,470, forward strand.
ACGTGGCAAACGCAAAGAGCAAACGCAAAGAGGCATTCAATTTTGTTTAAAAAACATAAAATGTAATCCGTTCAATAAGCGGCTTGCGCGACCGGCTGCAAAATGGACGGCAGGACCTGCTGCTGCAAACAGAAAACCGAGCGTGGATCGAACAGATCGGTGCACCGCATCGAATGGCAGGGAACGGTCTGCGGACAGTGGGCAACAGCGAGAGCGTCACTGCTAACAACATCAAACAGAGAACGAATTGTCGACGGTTGTGGTTTTCGAATTTTTATTTGCTTCCCTTCTCGTTCGCCGCGTCTGCCAGTCGGCCACTGATGGCCTGAACTGACGCCAGCCAGCCAGCAGCGAGCCAGAGTGCATTGTCCGGCGTGGGAAAGGAAACGAAACGAAAAGTAAAAATGGCCGGAAGAGCAGCGCGAAGCGGAGAACATTTTATCGGTCCCGTTTTACGAGCGATTAAATTTAATTTCACAAATCATACATTTCGACAGGACGTTTCCGATCCCACACACACACACACACAGACACACGGACACGTTGGCATTGGCGGCCTTTTTGCATTCTCGCCATACACACACACACGCGCGCGTACGTGGGTGGGATCTGGTGCAGTGCGCGTAGTTTTTGATTTCGTGCTAAAAATGGACCAAATGAAGAGACGATTTATGCGATGCTTCCGATATGGTTTCGGTTTCGGCTAGCCCCCACCACCACCACCACCGTCAACACTGGTGTATGGAATTAAATGAAAAATGGCACCAAATGGTCCCTTGGAGTGAAGTGGAGTGGTCGCTTTAGGGCTGCTATTCGTGTTCCGGAAACCAACGATCCCACCAAGCCACCCTTCCCACGGTAGCACGTGGGCAATGAAAATCATAACACTCCACCAGCACCAACCTCAATCTGGGTATCGTCGCATTAAAGGTCGAAAAGTGGCGACCACGATGGCGGCGGCGATGGCGAACACGAAATCCTAAGTATCCGTTGGTGGTGCGTGCCTATCCGTAGCCCAAGACCTACGCGCTTGGGTGTGGTGTGCTAAAGGTTGTGGTCACGCACGCACTCACGCACGCTCGGGCGCACGCACTCACGCACCTGAAACGTTCACATACAAATCTCCCCTCCCGAGCCGACAAAGGTAGAAAAGCCGCACCGAAAATCACTTCCCTACCCCCCACACCCCGGAAAAAGCAATCCCAGCAATGGATGCGAGGAAGATGGGAACGGGAGAGCTTAGTAATTAGGACGCAGAGAGCGCCGTAATGAGCCTGCTGGTGTATGTGTGCTGGTGTGCGTTCGCAGCTGGTTTGAAGGAGGAAGACAGGGACCCTTTTAACCCTTTCTGCGTTTGGTCGGCGGTCACCTCCATGCTTCTAGCGTTTCATAGGTTGTCATAAAATAATTATGATTCATGTTCACGATGCTGCTGCTGCTGCTGTTGCTGCTACGCGACGCTGGTGGTGTGGCGAGAAGCGTAATTTGGATTATCGTGCGCACAAGGCCACAGCAGCACCAGCAGCACCATCAAAACACCCCCGGCGATCCGGGACAGGCCGCAGTGAGTAATTATTTGGATGAAAAATGATGCATCCATTAAAGCGCCAGTGCCAGTCTGGCTTTGGTGAGACGGACAGACGGATGTACCGGAAGTGCCGCCTTCCTACACACCCACACACACACACACACACACACACACGCGCGCGTTTGCGAATTCTGCTTAGGTTATGGCACGCAACCACAGTGTCTGCTGTGTTTTATTTTGCCTTCCGGAATGTCGGAAAACCGAATTGATTTCTGAAGAAAGGCGTCTGATCGGGGTGCATCGCACCGGAAGTCACGGTTTTACGATTAGAAAGGGAAGTGATCGAAAATCCACAAAGACTTGGCATGAATTTGACAAAATGTCACGCGTCTCCTGTCACGCTCCGTAAAACCTGAGACAAGACCGGAAAGGGGGGCCCATTTCCACCCCACCCTCCCTCCCGAAAAAAGGGTTTACAACATAAAAGCCCTCTTCGGCAGCACCATCATCATGTCCCATCGTAAAATAGCGGAAGTCGTGCCGGAACAAATCTGAGTGAAATCGTGTCGAACTCGAATCAAGTCGTTTCCCATTTCCCTCTCCAGCGTTTAGTTGTCGCTCTTCTCGCAGGACTCGCAAGGGATACGGTTGATAGAATTGAAGAGTAAATCGAGCAGAGGGTTAATTGAATGAATACACTGCCGCCAGGCGGGTGGGGGATTCAATATTGGGGTATCCAATATCACAGAGCATCGCACATCATCGCAGCATATCAGGAGGGATTGAAATGGGGCTTTCGAAGGACCGCCGATTAACAATTACTATCGATACTATCAACAGGGATTATGCTTATGGCCCGCAGGGGGGAAAGTAGCACCGTACCGTAGTATAATGAGTAGAGTACTGTGGAAATGGCTTGACAGGATAATGAAAGCGTGATAACGCAAGAGACCACGCAATAATCCTTCCAAGTGTCATCACAATCGACTGGGACTGAGCGTACGAGAGAGAGAGGAAGACGGAGCGAACTGGGAGGCAACTGGTGTGGCCGTTACGACGAGTGACGAGTGGTATAAAAAAACACCGTGCGAAACGGAGCATATGCTCACCCCCACCCCGGGTAGTGCCGAGAATGGCAGAAAAGTCAGAAAGCATCACACGAGAAGCACGGCCCGGCTCGGAGCTTTGCCATGGTAATCTCCCAGCAATTAGCCGTACACAGCCCAGGAAAGCCCAAAAAGTGATCACGTTCACGGATTGAAAGCGGATTAAACGGGGCTTGAAGGGTGCAAGGGAATCCTTTCTCCAGCCTGTAAACAGGGCTGCTAATGCCAAACGCGTCGAGTGAACCGAGCCGAACGACGAGCCCATTTTCTTTATTTGAGTTTGAGAAACTCTTTGAAATCTCATCTTTTGCTTCATTAAACGGAAAGCGGGGGGACGCTTTTATCGCTCGCTGTTCATCGATGATTCTCTAAAGCACCGACGCGCGTGACTGGTATGCCAACTGTTTGTCGCACCAGCAAACTTTGTACGACCACGGACGATGGCCATGGACGGCCAGTTCCGAATCCGTTCATCCAAAAAATCATTAAAAATAATTTAGATCCAACGGCGCGAGCGCGATGACGCGACGAAGTGCGTCACGGACCAAGCGCTACGGGCGGCCCAAAGAAGGGATTCGGCACAGCAACATGAACAAGCAACAAGCAGCTAGCGGCAGCGCCCCCTGTTGGTGGCCCCTGGTGGGTGTTGATCAGCGAGTCGGACTACGTGAGTTATCATAAATCACGGTCTGTGACAGGCGCGAGCGCGCGAAAGGTGAACCGGTTGGAGATTAGGAAGAAGAAGGAGAAGGTCTGTGTTGGAAGGTTTGGGCCGAGGGCCGTCGTGTTGGAAGTGCTGCAGGCACCGTCTTACCGCACCGCGCTCTTGCTGGTGATTAATTAGAAATTCAATTCGGAAGTCGCTTGTTTGCATACCCTGCCTCTGCCTCCGCCGTCAGGCATCATCGGTGGTGGAGAACAAAATGGAGGCGACATGGCGGGGTGCGGGCATGGCATTGGAGTGATTCCTCCCGTGGGAACGCATCGACAACAGGGCCGGCAACTGGCCGGGCCATCTGGAATCGGTGCCTATCGGTCCCCAGGCAATCCAGAATACACGCTACGATACGGATGAGGCGGTTACTGCGGTGGTGGCGGGGCGTCGAAGTTTGCTGGCCTCGGTAAACAAACAGAGCTTCCGCCGACCAGGCGGTCGGGATCTGTTCGGTGATGGTTTCACGCGTTTTAAATTCCCGGGCACCGTGAACGGAGGAACGAGTTGAGAACTTTCTTCTCAAACTTCACTTCGCTACTACTGGTGCTGGTGTGAGAGGGTAAACATTTGGTTAAAAGCTTTGCTAGAAAGCTTTAAAGAACAAATTGTTTAAATATGTTAAGCAAACGGTGGTTTTGTGCTTCACTTAGTGTGGGGGCATTGCGAGGTGCCTAGAAGTTGGATGAGCTGTTTCGAAAATAATTTTTTGTCATCTTTTTTCCGGTATCTTTCGCTTAAATATTGAAAATTATATAGTTTAATGCAAAGCTGTGTTTATCATAGCTACTCCTTCAATAATGATGACGGTTTGATAACGATTATCCACGACGGTATGGTTCATTCTTTATGGTTTCCAAGAACGACATCAGAATGCTCCATAGTTCCTTGGAAATGAACTCCAAAACAAGCAACCATAAACCATAAACACATATCGAGGGAAAAAAACCGCGCGTTTCCAAAGAATTGTCACGCTGCTCGCCGCAGGATACGACGCGACACAAGCCGAAAGTACAAATTCCACAAACACCGTTAATATTCCATTACGATTGCAATGTGTCTGCGCCAATGGTAATAACGTGCTTTATCGTGTCTGGAACGTCTGGAGCCGGTTTTGTTGCGGAGAAGAAGAGGAAGAATCGAGTAAGAAAAGGAACACGAGAGAGCAGCAACAGCAATGGTACCATCAGCGACGCCGTCGTCGTCGTTGTCGTCGACGAAAAGTAATTACGATTTGCGATCTGCTGCAATCTGATATCAGCAGAAGCACCCGCCAGCAGTAACATATCGGTGATGATAGTAGCGATTGGCCCCATTTTTGGGAGAGGAGAGACGAAGGTGCTCACACGCACACACACACACACTTACCTCTTCGTAGATGAAGTTATCGATTTCCTCCAGCGGTCGGCCGTACATGTCGTCGGGGAAGGGTTCGAACTTGCGGGGCAGCAGGGCACCATCCTCGACCTGTACCTTCGATCGAGGATGAAAGCCGTACTCCCGCACCAGCTGAATGTGACGTGACTCATGTTTGTCCTGGGACTTCTCGGTATACGCAACAACCTGATGCTTTGCAACTGGAAAAGAAAGACACACAGAGAGAATGGTGGGAGAAAGACAGTATGTTAGAAGAAGAAATAGAAGGTGTAAGGGTGGTGCGTTAAAAAGATGTTGATTTGATCATATTTCCCTTCCCAACGATGACGACTACTACACGTCGGGACTAAGTGGTGTGGGAAAATTGGTGGAAACGGCTTGTTTTCCGGCACAAATAATTCCCAGTGAAAATCACATCACACATGGGGGGGAACCGACTCTTCCAGCAACAGCAATCCCGTGGTGGATCCAATTTCATGCCTTTGCTTGTTGGTCTGTGTGTGTGTGTGTGTGTGTGTATGCAGGATGTGGCGTAGGTGCCTCTCGCTGACGCTTCTAAGCCTCGATTACTCCATTCCGAAGTCGACTCTATTTATATCTGTTGTTTGCGCTTCAACGCCTCACGCCACGACGCCTGGGAACAACGATCCTTTCCATAAATTATTTTCTATCTTCCTGAACGCGTCAACAATTGTTTAACGCCAATGCTGCTGCTGCTGTTGCTGCTACTGTTGCTGCTACTGTTGTTGTGGACCATTTGAAGTGCCGTCATGTGACTCGACTGAGCCGGACAGATCGTTGTCTGTGGGATGGCGCAGATGGTGCGGTCACCCCGGCCACAGGACTGGGCTATAACTTACACCGGGTGATGGGTTGTAAATTCATCCCGGTGAACGGTGGCCCGGTACAGACCATTCCGCTGGACGCTAGCCAAGCGTGCCATTCGGTCTAGACCCTCTCTCGACTAGTTTTCGGGGCTGAGCGGAAGTTCGAAGTGAGCTATGTCTATGTCGGTGACAGTTAGCGGTTTTGCCGGACCAAACAAGGACCCCCGTTTTTGGGGTTCGCTCTCTCTATCTGTTTACTAACTTCATGCATCGGTTGGTCCGAAATTGACGGATCCGTTCGCCGGATATGGAGCGGGGCGAAACCAATTGAAACGTTTCGGAAACATTGGGTTTTCCACCGAAAATTGTGCCTTCGCCAAAAACTGGCATTAGGAAAGGTTTTATGGGTTTCAGTTGGATTGACATAGGAAAGTTGGGCGAAAAAAAAACAAGCTGTTATGTCACTCGTTTACCACGAAAACAATCCGTTCCCAGACCGTGCGTAACGCTGGGAAATGTGATTCCGACTGATGGAGACGCCCCTCAGACGTACACAACAAACAACTCATTAATCTAATTCTGGAACCATAAAAGCAATCTCGGGGCAATTAATAAACGCAAAGTATATCTCTTGTCGTCGTCGTCGTCCTCGTCGTCGCCGGCATTCGAAGGGGTCGACATGAGCTTGAACATAGGTCACCACCAACAGCGGAACGAGACCGTGAAAGTATAGATTCCTCGTTTGATATTTATCATTGAACAAGCGAACAACAATCGCCGGATGGAGCTTTCCGTTTCCGTTGCAACAGGTTCAGCGACGGTTGGCATCCGTTGGCTTCGGTCCAAATCAGACAGGTACACAGGTCCGCCACGTTCTGTTCTCGATGTTATTCGTTATTTTAATTTTGGGATTTCGACTTCATACAATTATTCCCATTCGTTGCCAATATTTGCTTTCTGTTTGTGTTGCCAAAATTCTGATTCAACAACTTCGACACGACTGCTCACAATCAGGTTGCCATTATTCATTTCTGCAGCAACAACAACTATGTCAGCTCGCGTGTAATGAAAGTCTAATGACTGCTTGCATCGTTCCCACCGAGGGAAAGTATAATTTCCGCTTTCATTTCGTTACATTGTAGTCTGCGGCCATTTGCCCTTGGGTCGTTGTCGTCGTCGTTGTCGTCGTCGTCGTAAGATTGATCGACCGGCATGCCAGCGGACGTGTCCGAGCTTCTCTACCTCCCTCGCTGCGTCGATAATCCGCCACTCCGTCTGGTGAACGGAAACGCCCCGTACCTTCGATGTCTTTTGCCATTTTTACACTTAACCACCACCACCACATGGTAACCGCCACCGTCCCCAGACGATCTTAAACACATTCTGAAAATGTCTCCCATTTCCGCCGCCGCCGCCGCTGCCATCGTCGTCGTTGGATGTCGGTCGTACAAAGACACCGAAGTCTTATCGTTACCACAAGTACGGCAAACACACTTGAGCGGGGAGTGTGAACCAGTGAGTGTGTGTGCAGGAAGAGTGTCCCTCGCCCTTGTTGCTCGTGCGTCGCATCGCCAACAGCAGGCGTTGGGCGAGTTCAAGTAGAAGGTTCATTCGCCAGTTGGTGGCACTTTGGCTCCTATTTCCTGCCCCAGATATACTTGCTACCGCAGCGACAAGGGAAGGGGAGGAGGAGCAGCACGAGCTGGAAAGTCGGAAGCACTCCCAGCATAATGGCACTCATCATGGACGGCAGGTGCTGCGACTATCAGTTTTCCTTGGCCACTTCTTCCAGAGTAGAAGAAGAAGAAGAAGAAAAAGAAGAAGGAGGCCATCCGGGCTTTGGTGACGTTAGTTTTTTACATTTCACGACCAGGAGCAGGATGCTCGGTGGAAGCTGGGCTTCAACCTAGATGCTGATAGGTGCGATGCAAGGCTTCGGCATCTTCGGCTTTATCTGTGCTGGTCCCGGGAGGCGCTGGCACACTCGCTAAATGATTCGTCCCGTCTGCTCGCGTGACTCAAGCTCAAGGTGAACCTGCACGCATTCACTTACCCGAACGGGACAGACAGGTCGTTGGATTTCGGTTGAAAAATAGAAGAAGGGAAAAACAGGACGGTCCCGCTTCTATACTACCAATCAACGGTAGAAAGACATCATTAACGAACTACTTTTGTACATCGGCTAGCGCGGCAACGCGGCAACTGATGATGCTCTACTCTTGAGTGCACGGCTTCGTCGACACCTTTCGGATTCGAAAATGGGGCCCATCGCCTGACTTCTCCGTAACATGAAACGTATTTGTACGTATTGCATGTTTACAAACGAGCAGATATTGGAACCTGATGGCAGGTATTTCGGGAAACTCGATCGTTGATTTTGAAGTGGAAATTTGTCTTTGTCGAATTTATAGCAGACGGAAATGGGTGGATTGATTGTATTTGTAATGCAATCACTAACTGCACCATCACATTCAGATGAAGTAATGAAATTGAAGCAGCTAATTTTATGCAGACAATCATCCGAGCGGAAAGCTTAAATTACATCCCAGAACGTACCATGGAACCTTCTTCACCTTTGTTCACCCCGTCGAAATTTGAAGCAGCTCGCAAGGTTGTTCAACGATGGAGGTTGTAAAAAGTTAATCGGATGCAATCAAATTACATACCATCGGCGGGCCATACCAGATATGCTCCAGACGCTCGTGATGATGATATCGTGTTTTCAATCAAATTCTTCATGACACTCTTTTCAATTCACACGCCACCGCAATATTCGAGCAGAGGGAACGAGAGAACCGGCCCGGTTAAACCTGTTAACCGAACAGGAGCACTCCATTCAAGCCTCGAGCAGGGGCTGAGGTTGCAGCAAACGATGTCAGTTCGTTGGGCTGCTGCTGCACGTCAGGAATGTTATCCCCGTTCTTTTGCCTCGACGGATGTTGGTAAGATCGCGTTGCAGATGCATCACCATTGAGTCAGTTTGCACTCGAACCAAGGAGGGGGAAATGTGGACAGAGAGACA
>NC_064875.1:60107041-60144541 GCF_943734745.1 Anopheles darlingi
ACCACCCCCTTGATCGTGTCTCAGGACCTCCTCCTGTCTCGTGATTTCTTGTTCGTGGGGATGTGACAAAAATGATTGAAGGATATTTTTCCACCGAACCATCACTACAGGATGACTAGCTTGCTGACTTTGGCATCAGTGGAATAACTTTTAGCCAGGGGTTCACCTCCTTCTTATGGCTTCATATCATTCCCTCGGGGGAGAGTCTTGTCTGCGACAAGTTCCGACATCATCACGGATGGTTTCACGTGGTACACATGGCGTTTTGCTGATTTTTCACTGATCCTATCGCTCATTTTCATCGTCCACGATCGAGAATTTACAAAATGGAACCCGCGTGAAGGCAAAAATGTAGCGAAAAGCAAATCGAGAGCTTCCGCGAGCGACGCACCCGCATGATGGATATGAGACGAGGTGTGGAGCGAGTTTAGTGGGGGGGGGGGGGGGAAGTTCTTTCTCACCACATGAAAGGCAAGAGTTTGGAGGGGAGCAAAAGAGCTATACGCCAACCACGTCAACCACGACGAGCACGACCACCACCACCACCAGCGTCGTCGTTGATCCGGTTAGCGTAACGCGAAGACGAGAAAAACATGCCTCCGCCGACGCCATTGCAGAGCTCCCCGTCCCCGAGGACACCCTAAGTTCTCCAAACAGCCTCCGGGCATGCTTTGCTGTGGTTTAGGATTAGGATGTCATAGCTAGCTGCTCGTCGTCTTCGTTCATTTTTCCACCCGGGGTCACACCGGGTAGTAGGCGAGATTAGAAACCCAGCTCCAGCTCCCGGCAGCTCAGTTCCCGGGGCTCGGTTGGTTCTTACGGTGAAATCTGGTGGCCCTCCGGGGTTCCCGGGTGTACGACTGTGGTTTGCGTTTTGTGGTCAGGCGACTCGCTCCCGCACCGGACTTAATTTAAAGATGTTTGAAGAGAGCGAAGAAAATAATGAATCAACAACCGTGCCGACGAGAGAGTAGGGGGGGTTCTCGAGCGGAACCGGTATGGACCGCAGGAAATTTGTTTTTTTTTTTTCCAACCAAAGAAAAGTTTTCTTTCCTTTTCGGTTCCGCTCCATGAATATATATATATATATATATATATAAAAAAACAAAATTGAAGGACAAGGTTGGTGAAAACAAAACCAGGAATCGGAAACTGAGGCCCGAAAAAAAGCGACCACCGCAGCGTAACTTAAAGGTATCAAACGCGCTTTGGCAGCTGCCCTTTCACGGTAAGCTGGTAGATTTGTTGGCATTCCCTTTTCTTTTTTCGATGGAGTGCCTGCTCGTGTGTTCTATCAGGGCGTTCGCGCGCTCGTGAAACACGAAATTGGGGAAAGAGAATGCAACGAAAAAAAAAAACACAACCGCCACCGGAACGCTTGGTCAGCGTACACGGAGGTGACGATTCGCGCGTGATAAGATTAGAAACGAGTGTCTGCAATGTGTCTACTGCACGCGGGACACACACACACACTCTCTCTCTCTCTCGCTCTTGTCTGACACTTAAGCAGCAATGGAATTGATTGATTGATTGAATGATTGATCGATGGCAGAGGATGAGACTAGAATAATCTTAAAAACATAGGGTGGCCGGTATCGGTTTGTGCTCGCCCGCCTGACAACATCATCATCATTATTTCGGTGGTGGGTATTAAGATTGTCCAGCCAGGGTATTTATGATGTGAGTGACTCCATGGCACAGTGCTGCAGACGATTAAGGGGCAGAACTATGATTAATTCGGTTCAAAAGAGACTTATTTTTGAGGATGTTTTTGGGGGATGAGACCATTAGACATTTTTTCTTTTCGCAAAAATCATATTGGAGTTGAAGTTTTCAAGGTTAATAAGAGTCAGCTCGATAAAAATATATAAAATAGTATAGTCAAGAATTGCAAAAATAATAAATTTCCTTAGTTCCTTCTTAATGAACTTCAGTATTTGAAAACCGTATTTAGTGGTTCGTTTGGTATGTTCAGTGATTCTGAAACAAATGAATTCTACTCAAACCCCTTATGTTGCTTGCTTAAGGTACATAAAACCTCACTAGCATTTTGGAGCACATAATTCATGATCATTAACTCCGAAAAACTTTTCGCCGGCAGTCGATGAGTCGGGGCGAATGCGAGCACTTTCTTCTTCCGGTATTGGTCCCGTGAGTCCGGGTTTCGTGCGTCGTTGTGATAGTTAAAAGGCCTAGTTTGGAAAATTTCATTTCAGAAAATGAAAACATAGGAATTCACTTTCCCTCTCACACACACAGACACACACAGAACGGCAGGTGGTAGTTCTATCGTCACTTGAAGTGATTCCGGTTTCCTGTGAAGTGCTGTCGTTTCCTCTCCTGTCCCTCGATACAACCGGAAGCCTTTTTACGCTTAAATTAATTAAAACAAACCTCTTCCCCCGGCCGGGCATGTCTCGACACGGCGTATACACTGCACTTGATTACGCAGAAGTAGAGAGTGCTTGAGTGTTTCGATTCCCCCGAGCGGGGACGGGGGGCCAAGCTATTTCTTCTCGAGATCATATTCTCACGCATGGTGCGCATGCCAGCGCATTCCCAAAAACCGGCTACAGTGGCAAGTGAGGATGCTGCACTCAACCTTCAACCCTCCTCCTTCACGCGCCCTCCAAGTATACGCCATCACTACCGGAAATATTCGAAATTTTCGAACGAGGCTCACGCATAACGCATCACAGGGAGAACGAAAAAGCACACGTTTCATTACTGCGGTGAGGGAGTGAGGGAAGTGACAGGGGTGGCCATCCCTTGCGGCTATTTAATTCATTTTCCATTCTTCCCTTCATTCGGCAACGCACACGTACGAGCCCATTGCGGCCCATTGATGGTGGAGATGCTCGGTTTAATCAACATTTCTCTCAATGCGAAACACGCGCCTCCATCTTGCCCGCAACGGAATGCGCAACCGAAGGGCCTAGGGGGGGGGGGGGGGGGGTGCTTGAGTATTTCCAGGTGCTCGAGAACCATTTTACACGCCGTACATCCGTGTCTGTCCGTGTCTGTTTGGCTTACAGTTCACAGTTTACCGATCTCTGAGGGGTTTGATCGAAACGCGATGAGGTATTGATTTTCTGCAACCAATTTTCCAGCCCGCCCCGAGGGGGCTTTTAGGGGTGGGAAAGGGGTGCGTGAGAAGGGGATTACTCAAATGAAAGATGGCTTGCTGATACTTTTCAAAAGCTCAACTTTGGACTCCCTCTCTCTCGTCGCGTCTCGTCTCGGCTCGCTTTTCGTCTCTTGGGCTGTTTATGTCATGTTTCGTATACCGAACAACCGGCCGGCATTTATGCTGCTACGCTAGAGCGCATACTTGGCACGAGATTGGGGCAATGGAGGGGAGGGGAGCACAACTTTTGGCATACTTTGCGTCATGCTCTTGAAAGGGATAACGTTGCTAGGCCGCTAGACCACCGTTCGAGGGTTCGAGAAACAAATTGGATTAAATTTAAAGTTTGATAGACTCTGCTCGCACCAGCGCATCTCGTGCACCGGCCGGTCCTCACACTTGATTTAGTGGACGGTTAGGTGGCTTTAGGGTGGGAGCATTACAACTCTTGCTTCGATTGCTGCTATCGTAGAAGTATTTTGGTGGAAAGTTTAATTTTCATTTTATACGTGAACCCTTGATACCTTTACGCTTTAAAGAGGGTTGGTTTAATAAGGGATGAATAACGAAACGCTGTTGCCGGTTCTATAACATCTAACTTTTCAACTCAACTGTTTCTTAATCTATTGCACCTGAAACCAAACAATCCAAACCCAGACTATCTGTCAGAAAGTTAATATAAAATGAGTTAGCAAAAGCTCACCCCGACAGTTTGCTGAACTCGTCTGGCAAACCCCCGGTTATGGCGAGGGTAAAATTCATGCGAGCATAAATTTCAGTGATTAAGATTTTATCTTCTGCCATCCCGGCACACCATCTAACGAAAGCAGCACCTTACCGGGGGCCCTGTCTGCATGTGGTGAGACAGTGGAATGCCGAGCCCATACTAGAGGTGAAGGTAGGAAGCAACGAAGAAAAAAAAACCCAAACCCAAAAAGAATCCCATGAACCATGGTTTCCATATTTTCGCACGCATTCTGCCAAACATGCCACACCGCCACCGGTTGTACGTAAAGAGGAGAAGAAAAAAATAGAAAACACAAAACAGGAAAAGTTGGTTTTGGTGCCTCAAGTACCGTGTTTGAACCGCGTATTACACACAGAGCGCATCGCCATCGGCTTGCGGCTATGTGCCGCTTTGTAACGAGAGCGACAGAGAAAAAAAGAAAGAGAACGAGAGAGATTGGCTAAAAAAACTTTTCTGGAGTAAAATTAATTAAATGTAAAGGCAATCAACACCGCCAAACCGCACCATTGCAATGCCACCGCCAAGTGAAGGGAGCAACATCAGCAATCAATCTCCGAAATAAACAGAAAAATCTTGTCCAACCCTACCAACCCCTGCCTTGGGCTGAGGAGTCCACGAACGGTTCACCGGTTCCTCGAATAAATATTAAAATGAAATTTTTAATTTTATCTTTCACCGCTCGCGAGCCGCGAAATCGAATAAAACGGAACGCAGTCGCTGTACGGCTGATTAAAAGTGATAATTTCCGGTTCCGCTTATCCAGCTAACCAGCCAGCCAGACCTTCCGTGAACGATCTCGGTGAGTGAGAAAAAGGTTGCAACAAACAGTGGCCCCTTCTTAAGAAACGCGCGCGCGCGCGATACAATGGCGCGAAAGGAAAATGTTTTGAGAAAACCGAGACGAGCGTTATCTACCACATGCCACAAGGGTTGGGTTCAGCTTCAGCAGAGGAATGACGGAGGAGGATTTGGTAGACAGTGTGCACCCCCTTTTCATGGGGTTCGTGATAAGACCAGCTCAGTTAACACAATTTGTTTTGGGGGGAAAAGAAAAAAATCTCGGACCGCGGTCCAATCGTTTCTTTCTTCTTTTCATTCGTTTGTTTTAACGAAAAGCAGGAAAATGTAAACTGTAAAAGTGGTGTAAAAAAGGGAAGGATTCACTGGTTACTTAACACAACGGCGTCCTATTATCGCTCATGGCGTCGTTGTTTCGTTCTTCAATAAGACCTTCGTTTGGTGGTCAGTGGCGGTCTATGAATCGTCATTTAATTTCCGTTTTTCATTTTTCGCACCTCATCGCGCACCAACAATGAATTGGCATTTGAAGGGGGCCTTCATAGTGGGCACTCGGAAAACAAAACCCCTTTTTTCCTTCATTCCCAGCGTGAGAGCGATGGAGGCGCCTGGTAACCCGTAAATTGAAGGGGATGGTATGCAGGGTGCCTTCGCCCCGCAGCGCATTCCCATCCCTATGTGAAAACAATACAAACAATACAGAGGATTGTGAATAGCAATAAGGTGGTGGCTTCCTCTTTGCAGCACGCTATGTAGCAACATTAATGTCTGTGCGCAGAGTAGACACTCTGGAGCTGAAATGAACGGAAACGAGGATCACGTTTCTCGGTTCTCGGTGGCGTCCGTTCACGTCCGTTATTCATCTGTTTCAATTACATCCACGACCGGGCGCGCACGCGAGATTAACTTCGCCGAAAGTAATAAGCATGATTAATAAATAAATTCAAAAAAAGCTGAACCCCAAATACCGCACCGTACCTCAAGGCCGTAGGCCGCTCTCTCTCTCAAGCGCGCTCTCGATATGCTTCCGGGCGGAATAGGAGAGGACGGCCGGAAGACTCGGTCACGTACCGACCGCCTTGGCTGCGCCGGATCGTTCTCTGCTGACCATTTCATAAAATATTTCGTACTTCATCAGCCTATTGGCCATTCCGTTAGTCGTCCTGTTGGTCCATTTTGCGAACCTCTGCGGGTGCTCTCTTTCTCTCTTTCTCTCTTCCTCTCTCTCTTTCTCTCTCTCTCTCTCTCTCTCTCTCTCTCTCTCTCTCTCTCTCTCTTGCGCTCGACCGCAACACAACCACACAGTCACTTCCTGCTTTCAAACATCGAGCACCATTTCCTCCAGCAACAAGCCACAGGAAAAGTGGACGTTGGACGTTTGACAATTGGAGGAAATGAGAAAGCAAAAAACCTCCGGACATTCCCCCCCTTCCATTTCGTGGCAATGAGTACGAGCACCACCACCGACGACGCGACTAATGAAATTAAAGCTTAAACAAACGTTTTAGATGCTCCATCGGCACACACACGCACATCGCGCGCGGTCCATTATGTGCTCGCGCACGTATTAATCGCGCAAACGACATGAAAGCGTTATTATTTCAATATTCGTTTTCACTCGCTCGACACACCAACACACCGGCCACCCCACCCCTTGGAAGAAGTTTCGCTTTGTGTCCGAAATTGTTTTGCATTTCACCGCCCCAGTGGCGGCCGGGGGGCCGGGAAACCGGGAACCGTACCGCTTGGTCGCCCGTTGCCAAATGATGCTAGCTGTAAATTGATTTAGAGCGCTCGAGCTGCTGCGGCTGCTGCTGATGGGATGAGGCTGAACTTAATTAAATGCAATTACTGCGATGAAATGATGGGATTTCCATTCCACCTGCAGCAATGTTTGTAAACATGCTTTTTTGATGTTTTTGGGCGCGGGCGCGTTCGGTCCGAGTGTGGTCAAAGTGTCGATTACATTTTCACGGAAGTGCTCTGTACTTTGTTATGGTATGAATTTCAGTTGAGTCGAGCTCATTAACAGAAGCAACCCCGGGGAAGGGGCGCTCTAAAGCATAAGCAGTACATTATGAGTTTTAACGGTTGAAATTGATGATGCGCGTTTATGCGATTTGCTGACTCTTAATTAGTAGCATCTTCAGAGGCATTGTTTGTTTGTGTTTTTTTTTATGATCGCAGAGCATCATAACTTTAAATTGTTTGCTTCTGCCGACTAGGGCTATCCGCATTTCGATCAATTTCCACCGGCATAGACGCCTGCAAGCTCCAAACCATGTATCCAAATGTATCACTACACAAACCGTAACCGAACTGAACGTTTAAAGTGAGTCATTAATTTCCAAAATACCAAACAATACCGGCCACCGATTGCGATCGATTGCCAGCGCCTGGTAAACCATAAATTGGCCTTCTTTTTGGGAGGGACCCGGGGGTGCCTTGGGGTCGGTAGCCAGGCACAATATGTTTTCTGCCAGATGGTCTCGTGCGCTCCGTGGCGATAACGTGTAAACCAACCGTCGGACCAACGGACCTAGCGCGCCTCGAGCAACATCACCGTGTGTGCGTGTATGCATGTGTGCCCAGCACCGAAGGTGCTGGTGTCCGAGAAGTGCCGATGGCCAACTGCGGACAACCACCGCATCCTTCATGAGTCGTGAAGGCAAAACACCCGCCGGGAATGCGGCTTGTTTGTGCGTTTGCATAAAATGTGAATAAACTTTTATAAAGTCACGAAAGTTACACCCAAGCCTGGCCAGTACACAGCCACGTCGCCACGTCGTTGCCTTTGGGGCACTGAGATGTGTGCTCAGAGCGCGCTGGTGCCCGTGTGTTTGTGTGGTGCTGGGTCGTGGGCCTCGGTTTGCTTCCTCCTCCTCCTTTTCAAACTGTGGAGGTCAAACCGGAGAAGTCGTGCGTTGTGGTCGTTCGTAAATTTGCACTGTTTATATGTGTTTGCCCATTGGCCCGGGTCCGGGGCCTGGGCGAGGGGCCCGAAGTTCCGCTCAAATCTGCAGGGACACTTGCTTCTCACCCAACCCTCTCTCTCTCTTTCTCTCTCTCAATTTGGAAAGGGGCAAATTTTACGGCACCAAACGCGCACAAGGCAGACGCCTGTCGACCGTCACCGTTGACCATCGTCCTTGGGACCGCTGACGTGGACGTCCTTTTTCGAGCAAACACCGCAGTCAATATGGAAGGCGGACGGGGGGCGGGGTTCCAGTATTCACAGTATTCTAAGCCCCTCGTCACGCACGCCATTCATCTCTCTCTCGCTCTCTCTCGTTCGCTTCTGCAACCAGGATTGAGGACCAAAATGTCCAAAAACTCTCCGCAAATCTGCTCACACAGCCGGTAAACACACACACACACACACACACCAGCAGCTGAACTCGAACCTCGAGATTCCAAATCAGGTTCAGTGCTTCGGTGAAGTGCCGAGAATCGCCAGCATGACGCAAATCCGTATGACACGAAAATGAAATCACAAACACCATCGATCGGTTTCGATCGGCCATGATGGGGTCTCTGGACCCCTCTGGTTGGCTGTTACGTTTGTTTTTCCGTTTTTTTTTTGCGCGCAAAAGGGCAAAAGGTCCCAGGGCTCCAGCTTAAGGAGCTTACAGTGAACGTGAGGCAAAGTCTAGTGTTGATACGCCCGGAACCACCATTTGAGAGATCTAGACCGGGATCTCAATCGAATTGGACAGTGGCGAAGGATGAACGAACGGGATACCAAATGTGTTCCAATCAACTGGAAAATCGGGGTCCCAGAAAATCGGCGAAAGACACAGAACCATATCGGAAACAACGAGCCAACTCTAAATAGACTTTGGGAGAACCAATTGTTCCGAAGCGAGCATCAGCAGCAGTGAGTTCATTATCTCAAAAGCAGACCAGGACGACGCTGGTAGTTTGATTTGAAGAATTTGAAATTTTATTTCTCGCTGGTTGATGCTCATTTTGCTGGAGCTGGAATCCTGGGCGAGCTGTCAACGATCAGAACGGTCACTGCTGGATGGTTGAAGGCCGTGAACGTCTAGACTTGTTGAATCATGTAAACCTTCCACTTGATTACCTTCAAATCAAAAACGGGGAGCGTTGTGTTCCTATGTTCCCAGTAGCACAACATGGCGCCATTGTGTGCGCTCGAACGCAAAAGAAGAGCCAAAGATTCCATCTGGCGGAACAATCGTTCTCCGGATACGCAAACTTAAAGTCTACAACACAAACACGAAAACAGTGTAGTTGCTGCTGGTGGCTCTTAACATCATGTTTAGCAACCGGATGGTGCAGCAACTCCCTCATTTTCTTTTTTGTTAGAGACTTTTGCAGCTTCCTTGTACAGGATTTTGATGATTTTGTTTTCAAAATCTTACAGAATAAAAAATCTAGGAATCACATTCGAGTTGAGAATCTACAAATCAGAGCATCACCAGTCACTCACTTCCTTTATGCTGCTTGGCAAATGACCTACTATCTTTCGACCCTCGGACGTCACCCAAAGCAACGTTTCGGTAAAACTTATTCCCGTCCAGCTGCTACAAGGTTGTCCAAAAACCCGACAAAAAGCAAATGAACACTACTCCGGGGCTTCCTGTATGAAAGGAGTATCCTGTGACGAGGGGTGAGCGAAAGTCCGGTGAGAAACACCGGTCAGCATCATCAGCGGACACAACAGAGGGGACCGGATGTTTCAATGCTTTTTGTTTTTTGTTCTTTTATTTTTCGTCGCTTCGACTCACTCCCACCTTGCGTGTCACCGCGTGTGTCTGTCGTGGGAGGGGGCGTGGAGTAGGGCCAAGGGGTCAACAAAAACCACCGCCCCCAACGGCGGCGCTACGGAGGGAGATATTTTTTTTCCCCTGCCTTGCGCCGTCAAGTGCAATGATTAACTTTTCGGCCAGTGACAGCTTTCTCATGTCCAGTGACGCCGGGGCCGGGTGCACGAAATGGTGGAACCCAGCCAAGAGGTTATGATACAGAGTTTTATTTTTGCGAATCTTTGACCGGGCTGGTCTGACCAAAAAGGTTACCAGTCGGTAGCCGGGTGACCGGGTATTGTGTGGCCCGGTATCGGCAAAAACGGGCAAATAGATAAGGAGTACACATTACTTTTCGGTATTTTCGGGCCAACAATCAGCAAAAGAAAAGAAACAGAAGACTATTTGTATTGGAGTAAATGGAACAGATTCTTTGTTATCTTGTAAGCTGCGATTTATGTAGTAAGCTTTCCATTACCAAAACATTAGCAGACAACTGCCATTGGTTTAGTGGCAAGTGTGATTTTAATTAACACAAGAATGCAAGATTATTTTGCAAATTGTCAGATAACAATCTTTAGGCTTCATATAAAATTGTCGAATTTTTATATCAAAGATGAAAATCAGAACGGATGAATGAAATGTAATAACAATGTAATAACATTGCAATAAAACGTTAACATGTTTGCTTTACGGACGCAATCAAATGACGTATTGAGAGTTCTTAGCGGTAAACACTGTATTCCTGTACTGGCATCTTAGTAATGGATTATTCGCAATCCAAGTATAAAGATAGGTCTGTTAAATTAATGAGGTTTTCACAAAATACCGACAAGACGCTAATGCCTTCTACGCATCGCATCTTATTGGTGACCAGTTGTATTAACATCATGGGACAGTACTAGCTTCCCCGCCCGTGTATCCTGGTATTTCATTCAGTAGCGCTTCAACACAATGACAATTTGTAATTTGCATGACGTTAGCAAATCTGAACAGACACACGCACGCACGCACACACAAAGATATCGCCATTACAAACGAAAATCATGGAAATCTATTTTTAACCTCCTTCTCCTCCTCCTTCTCCTCTTCTTCTGCCCGTTCCCTGTACCCGGACTCGCTGATCATGATCGACGCTGTCCACAACATCCTGGCAACAACAACAACAACAAGAGTAACAACAAACAACAGCTACCAAGCGGCCAGACAGCGTTTGTTGGTTCATTGCGGGGTGCGGAAGGGAAGGGGAGGTGGGCGGACTCGTTTGTGAAGATAATTTATCGATACCATTATTGTCCTGATCCTGTCCCAGGGCCGTGGGCATTAACGCGCGCTGCCAGCAGCGTTCGTAGATACTTTTCCTATCTTCACCTGTCACGATAAATTATGCTGCCCCACGCCTATATGCTTTGTGTGTTTTCCGTCGAGGATGGAGGCAGCAAAAACCGACCCATCTCACGGCATGCCTGCTGCTACTGCCTCTGGTGGTAGCTCTTTTAAACTCTGTTTATAGCCAAACCAGGTCGATGGTGACGTCGATACTGAGTAACGAACGATGCCACGAAGCTTTCCTTCTCCTTTCTACAAACCTTTACACCACGTTAGCCACCGCATCCAGTGGTAGCAGCAGCAACAGCAGTAGCAGCAGCAGCAGCAGCATACCAGTTGCTTCATCGGGTGTGAATATGTGGAACCATTTGGGTTTGGGCATTACATTTTTATTACTTTGCCAAGGCGTGTGTGTCAGTGTGTGTGTGTGTTTGTTTTGTGTTGAAACGACGCGTTAGGATCTCTAGCTTCCTCTTTTTATACCATCCCGGGACTCAATACGTTTCTTCACCCTTCGCTTTAGTGAAGACATGCAAAGCAAGTCTTAGTCACCTCGGATCGGATCTTCGGGGAGGGTGCATGGCTGCTTGCTACCCTAAACCCGTACCGAAGGCCAGAAACCCAGAGCCATTTCACCTTCGTGATGTAGGTCTCCTTGGCACCCATTTGCCAAAGGAAGACTCGGATTCTGGGGGCTCCCAGAAAGGAAGTGAGCCCAAGGTTTCTGTGGCACGGTGCGAAGAAAAACAATCTCGGGTATAAATTATTGAGAAACGTAGCTCCCAGCACCACCACCACCACCACCTTTCGGCCAACTTGTGGCCAACGGTATCTTGGCGCAATGGCTGGAAGATTGAGGCACGGAAGATTTAGTTCTTCGTTACCTTGCATGTGACTGCCTCCATCTATGTGTCCGTGTGTGTGTGTGTGTTTGATCTCACGTATGCTCTTAGAACGGTGAACAGACATCAGCAGACCTGCGTTTGCCGGGTTTGCGCTGCGAGATCAAAGCTATTCAACCGGTCCTGAACACCTGCCCCCGTCCCGTCCCGTCCCGTCCCGTCTCGTGGCTGTGGCTGAACTTTTGCGCTTTCTGCGCCCAACGGCTTGGCTCCGCGGAAAGATGCCACTTCCCAAAGAAGGAAGAAGAGCAGCTATCACAGGTCGGGTGTGTGGCTGTGTGAAAAGTAAGCCAAGGAAAGGACCGCTCCTCCCGGTGTTCGGGATTAGAAGTAACGCGTTACTAATGTATGAGCTTGTGAGGAAGCGGCGTAACGCGATCGTGTTCTTGGCTATGGCTTCCCAACACTTGCTCGCTTTCTAATTCGGGCAACACAATTCCACATGGTTGATGTGTGTGTGTGTGTGTGTGTGTGTTCCCGGTTTTTTAACGTCCCTGCCATGATACCTGGCTGGTACAATCACAAGGCAATCAGACGAAGCTGGTGTGTGTGTGTCTGAAGTGGCTTATCTCGCAAACTTCCATTTGGAGAAAGTTTGTATTTGAAGGAAAACTCCCTGCCGTGAAAGCTGAATCATTAATACGTTTTGGCTTCGTTTTTTTTAGGATGTCTGTGTGTGTGTGTGATACGAAGAAATCGCTTCTCATTTTCTCTTTTCCAATCCAGCAACAAATTATCCCCGATTTTTTTGCTTCTTTTTTCTTCTCAACAATTATCCCCGACCACCGGAGCGGTAATCGGAACACTTTGGAACACAACAACACCACGCGGGGCAAAGCGTGGAAGAGGGAGCGAGCGAGCGGAAAACGATTTAAAAGCTCCCTGTTTTGTACAAGAAAAAAGGGCGGCACCATTAAATGGTCTTCTCCAATGAGGCGCAAAATGGCATTGGAATCCATTACAAGGCAATCCTTTCAACCGAAGCGTGTGATGTCGGTTGAATGTCGGCTAATGCTGCTGCTGCTGCTGCTGCTACACAACTAACAGTCGACAACAAGAGCAACGACGAAAAACCGTGCAGCTACACAAACGCTTCATCATCACATGCATCAGTGACGGTGCAACGCTCACCATCAATTGGCTACCGTGGTGTGTGTTTTTGTATGTGTAGTGGTTCAGAACAAAATGGATTATCGTCACTCACAATCGTTGCTATTGTGCGGCTTTTATCCCCGAACAAAGCACCGATTTGCGGTCCCGCCCCCCTCCCCGATTCCACTGCAGCCCAGCCAGGGAAATCGATTTTTCAAACACTGCTCACACCCCTTAGCGAGTGAGTGAGTGACAGGACAATATGCGATGCATCAGCGTTCTGATGTTAATTGATGTTATTAAACCGAATTATTGTTGAAATGGCCAAAAACTAACCGACCGCCTTTCTGTTTGTTTGACACGCTGTGCCCCGCATTAGCATACCCGGTGGGCGGTGGTGGCATGCAGCGAAGCATATTTAATTTCCATTTCCGCTTCAAATCTGCCGGCTTATCTCATTAATCGCGGGCTATCCCGGGCGGTGGGATTTGGTATTTTTTGCCCTTCCGGTTTTGCATTTGCTAATTTCATCCGCAAAATTGTGTCACGAGAACGGTGTGCATGCCGCTTCCCCCTTCTCCGGGCATTTGGATAATTGGACAGCTGACGGATCATCTGGCTTCGTGGCTTACCTTGTCCTTCATTGGGAGTTGTTGCATCGGTCATGTTTGGTGACTCTTTCTTCGGGGTGTTGCTGATGGTTCTGCTGTTCGTCCACTTGCTGTCCACCTTTCTGCTGAACCTGCACTGTTGTGTTGGTATTTGGTTTGACTTCTCTCGAGGTTCTCGGGATGCTCTGGATCTACTCTACGGAACGGATCTCAGAGCCCGAGCGAGAAAGAAAACACCGTAGCGAAGGGGATGTTGGATGATTTAGCGATCATACTACTCCGCATCTCCGGCTACCGGCACAAAGATGAACGAGATGCTTAACTGTTGCACTACAAACGCCTGTACACAAGCATCGAAGCACCGTTACCGCTGTGTTGCTTCATTGCCACTAAGAGGGGATGGTTTTTTTTTCTTTTTTTTTTTTTTGATAGGGAGGAATACGCTAGACCCTCCAACGACTTATAGACGATAATTACATACGTGGAGATAGTGGTAGCAGTAGTAGTAGTAGTAGCAGTAGCTATAGTAGTATTAGTGTTGTGTTCTTACTAGGTAGCGATTAATAAATATTTAGTGAAACAAGAGCTACACAAGAGTTACACTGCCGAGAGACTCGACTCGACCTTGACTCGGCTTGACTTGTGGCGCACAATTTGTACAGCCGCCGAATGGCTTATGCTCTCACATTTAGCCCACCTCACTGGCCATTTGCTCAATTTACAATAACTGCACCACGGGTCGTGGTGCTACAAGGGGTTTACACTAGGGGTTGAAGGGTAGTTAGTTTACACATTTACAAACACGCACACACACGCACTATGACACTTTTCGTTGTTGTTTTTTTCTTCTTCTTTCTTTCTCCTTTGCTTCGCTATCGCGAATGTAATCCAAATCCGCTATAAGTCACAAGCACAACAATGGACACAATAAGCACGATTGCACTTTTAAGCTGATTTCACATCCTGGAGGCGTCTCACAATGAGCTTCACAATGGAATGGAGAAGCGAGAGAAAGAGAATGAAATGGAATGAACCAATTATTGCAGATACGGCCATTAGTGCCGCGGGTGCACACTCGCGTTCAACATCTTGTTTCACTTGCTGCTATGCACTGGCCAGGATCATCCCAAGACCACTCGAGGAGCAATTTCAGCAAACCGGAAACGCCATCATCCCCAGATCACGGCCAGATGCCGATCAAGGGGCTGGATGATGATGATGGTGATGATGATAATGATGGTGCAACCGGAGCACCGGAAGTGAATGGAACTATTTCAAGAAAGAGCACACCTCACACACACACACACACACACGCGCGCGCACACACACACACACACACAAACACAAAGCACACTTTGCCACAGAACCGGTTTGCAAGGTTTTTGATTTCTTTTCACGTTCTCCGGGCTTCGTCTGCTTCCAGGAAGAACGTCGTCGACGACGAGGATGACGACGACGACGACGATGAGCGCATTGTGTGTAGTCTTGGGATTAAATTTGTTTCACTGATTTATCGTCGCTTCTGCCTCATGACTTGGCGTCGTCGTCACCGGAGTCGTCGTCGGGAGCAGCAAAAGGTTGCGAATGGGGGAGGGTTTCCGGAGCGTTAAATTTAAAACACTTCTGTTCCCTATCTTATCGCCACATCGCTTGAAGCACACACACACATACACACGGTCACACACACTTGGGCACTTGCGTTGTTACCATCGGCGCCTCCATCGTCTTAAGTGACTCGAGCTAATAGCAGCGCAACGGTGGTTGGATGACAAACTGCTCCGTTAGGTAGCGAGGCAAGCTCACATTTTCGAGGCATCCGTGTGTGTATGTGTATGTGTCCGCACTCACACCACACTTTTCCATCGGTTAAGGATTTGGATTCACTTTAATGGGCAGCCCAATCCTGCCCAAAAAGGATTGGAGTTTGGAGTTCACCAATGTGTTTGTTTTTGAAGCTTAGTTCTAATTCAACAGCAACCGTTCGTTGATGACATTCGAAGGCAAAGTGACGGCTTAATGGCATCGTGTTGGCTCTGAAATTAGAGAAGACATTGAAAATGTTAGTAAAAGTCAGTTAAAGATTTCTTTTGAAAGATTACAAGATAGGAAAGTATCAGAATTTATAGAGCACATCAGATGTACCACATTCCCGATAGAAAATTCCACTTGATAAGACCACAAAATATCAGCAACATTTGCAAAATATGTTAAAAGGTGGTGGAAAATATTGAGATTGCCATATCTAAAACAATCCTATCGCAAATTATATTCACAAAATTATTAAAACCTCGGAAATTAATGAGGAATAAACTCGAGTAATCGACAGGAGATACGTTAATCCCACGATAGTGTCAACTACAACGCATCATTTAATTAACTTCCCTTAATCCCGCAAATGAATTGAAATTGCAAATGGATTTCACACAAATCGCGTTGCAACATTCCGGTTTTCGACTAATATACATTTCACACAGAAATGATCGCGATAGAGATAGAGACATAGATAGAGAGAGCGAGAGAGTTCCACTATAATCGCTAGGATTTCTAGCGACACACACAAAGGCTACCGATAAACAATGGAATTCATACGAATCTTCGAATGCCTCGGAATGGTTGGAACATGATTGAAATTACACATGCCCTCCGGATGGTGGTGGTGGTTGTGGTACTGCACATGATACCGACACCGTTCTCGCAACACCCAACTAACCGCGTTAAGGGAGTGGATGGCAGAATGTTAGGCCATGCTTCTATGAATCCCACAGGGCACATGTTAACGCCCCTCCTCCCCCCTTGCCACTCTCTCTTCTGTCCTCGCAGGTGAGCATCGTTGTAAACCTTGGGGCTCATACAATTATGAGAACATTTATCGGAACATTGTCACATTTTAAGCGCCCGAGGATAGTGTGCCCGTGTGTGTGTGTGTGTGCTCACCCGGATACAGCAACACACAGTGACAGTGCCAAGCCACTCAGCGTGACCTAGTAACCGGCTCCGTTCCTGGCCCCCGGTTTACTGCTTGTCAGGCATTTTCCCGTATTTTTCCCGCCATTTTCTCTGGACGGCCCGGGATGGCGAAAGATGCAAAGATGCTGCTTAGCAGCTTCACCTTCTTCCTCCCCCAGCGGTGGACATGATGTACCGACGGAAGCGGAAGTACGGGCACGGCATCTTGGCTTCTGCTTGGAATGGTGTGGTCCCGCGTAGCCGAGGTTCGTCGTTTCCGGGCTCTTCGGGCGGGCGTCCAGAAGCGGAAGCACCGTCATCCCGTGGTGTAGATTAAATTTTAAAGCTTCCACCCGCGTTGGCCCCGGGTATCAGCTATCTGCGTTCCCTGCTGTGCTCTCGAGCCCCACCTTTCGTGCAATCCCACTGGCCGCCGCCACCGGTCTTGCTGAACACTAATGCTTCTCCAGCACACCAAAACCTCCCAGGGACTGGTGTGCGCGGGCAACAGTTTATGGAAAATCAAATATGCAGACGCAGGACGCAATATGGTGCGGGGTTTTTCGAGAGAAAGAGAGAGGCGGTGCGCAGCTTAGCGATCGAGGAGCGGCAGCGTTTGCTTGTACGGTTGGCCGGTGGCTGCTCGGCTAGATGATGCCCACATTTACGAGCGCCTTTCCGGCGTGCGCGCTGCTGCATTTGTGGTGGGGTGAGAATAACGTTCCGACGCCAGGTTCGCATGTTAGTTAGCGGGGATTTGCGGATAGGAAATGCCTTTGATAAGAGTGTATCTCGTGTAGTGAAATTGATGTCCTCAAAGGGAGGGAGGGGGAAGAGTTGCTTCTGGATAGTGGTCCTCTGGTCTTACTCAATTTTAAGATTGTAACCTTATTTAATTTTTTGTTAAATAATTTTGAACATTTTTCACAAAATAATCTCTCCTCTCCTCACCTCTTAAAAATTTAACTAACATTTTTGGCTCAGTGCCACCTTGAAGCCATAGTCTTAAAATCAGTGTTTCCATTGCTCCATCCACTGTAGCATTAAAACAAACTGAACCAATCCACTTGAACCTTTGAGTACTTAATTTGCATTTCTATTACAGTATAGTACTGTCAAGTTTTTTTTTATAAAAACTGTACGAAAGAATATTACTCAAAGCTTTATTTTCCAGTTAAACTCGTAGACAAATTTTTCCGCGAAAGTCTGATGATTTCTATACGCTACAAAACATCAAAAGTGAACCTTTTAGGAGGTGAATCAATCATAATCCCCTCTTCATTCTAATTTTCTAATGTTTGATAAACATTTTCGTAGAACTGGTCAACTGTATGCCCCGACAATTTTACCTCGTCACTCTCGAAAGCTTTAAAAGTGAAGTACTACATGCAACATGCCCCAGCATTTGCCGGTTGAAAATGAAAAGGACCTGGCGTCTCCATCGACAAGACACGCGTGGTCCACACTGCAACTGCTGCTGCAATAAACTTCCCGGAATGTTTCCAATTCGATTATAAACTAGTGGTAGAGAGAAAGGGAAAGAGAGAAAGAATATTGAACTGTCTATTGCTGGTTCTGTGTTTCCCTTGCACTGCCTGATTCCAGACCAACTGGAACAGCTCTCTTCATTCGACTCGGTACACGTCAGTGTCAAGGAGCAACACCGTCCCGGGAGGGTGCTGTCCTAGGTTTTTTTTTGCACCCAGGACAGGACGATGCACCTGCTGCTACTGCAGCCGGATGCGGTGATAAAACTGCAGTACCCGGGGAATCCTCCTCACCGTAGGTCGTAGCCGGCAATCATTGTTGGAAAAGTTAATTTCCCAATCGACGATGGCGATGTGGCGATGCAGCAACAGCTGCAGCTCGTTAGTGGCCAGAGGGTTAATAGGCACCCATAAACCGAGGCAAATGACTATTCATTCCCCTCGGGTACGACGACGTTGTGCCACGGTGCTGACCGTTGTAATCATCATCATTCCGGTTCGCTTATCGCGTTCTCGTGAATTCTTGCATCCCATTTCAACACCGCACACTAGCACAATGTAATGAGAGAGCTTCGGCGGAGAAACCAGATAAAACAGAATACTACCAATAAGAGCGCTGCACTACAATGATAATCCATTGAGTGAAAAGCGGATAAGAGATATTGAAACAGACGAAATGTCGATTCCGATTCAACAGGACCACAACGGTGAAGGTGACAACAAACACAATAAAGGCAAATCAATTGAACAGCAAGACACAACTACCAGCAGGCGCTCCTGTTCGATTAGGAGCACGACATTCGCAGCAGTAACCGCACCGGTTTCCGGAGGTCCCAAACGAACCATGCGCAGCACCGTTTCGATCGATTAAGACCTTCTGCAGTAACCCGCGCGCCGCTGACCACCGCATCACCAGCGAGCCACCACCACCAGGACCCTTCATATCGCTGATGGTGATGGACCTTCGTGGCTTCGGGTCTGCCACTACCACCACGAACACGAGCACTCGGACGGAGCCACGGACCCGATCACAAAGCACAGAGAGCATAGCACACGACGCACGCAAGAACTTGTGGCATGCAAACGTGCGCCTGTCTATGTGTGTGTGTGTGTCCGAGACGGATCGAAGTCAGGCAGGCAACGGAACAACGGAAAACAAATGATTGTCAAGCCAACGTGACGTTTGTGCGGTCCGAGAGCCACACACACACACACACACACACGCGCGCACACAGGATGGAGTGTTCGCGAGTCTGAGAACTCAACAGGCAGTCCTTTGTCGTGGCGAAAACGGGTGACCCCAAAGACGCGCACACACAAACACACATATATATTGAGGCGCGCGTGTGAGGTCCTTTGCCCTTTTTGGCTTTTGGCTTTTTCTTCTGCTGTTGCCATTTCCGTTGATTATTCATTTTTGTATATTATCACGCACTCAGTCGCTCTCTCACGCGCTCTCTCACTCTCTGTCGTGCAAAAGAGAGAATATGGTAAAAGGTTGATGATTCATTCGCTGCGGCATCGGCCTCACAGGGGGTCACAGTGTATCGGTATCGGTTTCCACACACCAGAACGCTCGTGACGCGCGCACTTTGTAAAATTGATTTTACCTTTAGCGCTGCGTCGGCCAAGGAATGCTTTGCGAGCAGTGGTAGTAAGCAGCATTAACGGCCTGACCTCCATCTTGAGACGCGTGTTTTTTTTTTGGAGGAGGAAACCAAAAGAAATCGGAATAGAAATGCTTATAACTGATTTTGACCATTCGTCTTAGTCTGCTATATAGCAAGTATTGATCGTACTGCTGAGGTCGAGTGAATGAAAAGAGAGAAAACCAGAGAGAAAGAAAGAGAAAGAAAGAGAGAGAGGGAGAGAGAGAGAGAGAGAGAGAGAGAGAGGGAGAGGTCGAAGCTGCTCTACGATACTTTGCTCTGTTCAATTTCAATAAACAATAATAATTATAAATTGAGTTCCGGTGGGATTTCAAACGAGCATACAAGCAACCCGACCATTATGGTAACACTCAATGGGGTAGATGTAATATGAAGGTCCGATTATGCCCCATACTCTACGCCAGCTTTCTGGTGCTTGTTTAACGAAAAAAGGGAAAAAGGACTCCGGCAAAAGCATAGGGCCAAGAGATTAGCAATTTTGTTTCGAGCAAAATCCAGCTGTCCAGGGAATAGAGTTAGGACCAAAAGGATCGACCTAGGGTCCTATTATTGGATTTAATTTATCTTAGCCAAATTAATTAAAATATTATAATGGTCCTGGTTACTAATAGGTGACAAAAAAGTTCGAAATTTCCGAGAACATACCATGTACCTTAGGGTCAAGAGAAGTGGAGAACTAGGGTGCTAGTAACCAACCGGTCATACTTTAGTGTGAGGAAACTAACTCACTTTAAAAATGTGTCGAGAACTCAATAGGAAATTTATAGAATTTGTAAATACATACGCCTTGAGGATAGTGTATAGCCCGGTCGAGTTCCAGAAGTTAACTCTAAGAAAGATTTCACCAAAAATTGATATGGCGCGACGGTATGGACATTGAATCAAGAATTGTTGAACTACCGATTTCAATGACAACGTCGACGCTTGCTCGCAAGTAGTGGAAGGATCGAGAGCACTCATCGGCTGTTATAGCGCCCAATAAGTAAGTAAATAATGAACCAACGGCACTTGATACAGAAACATCCGAGTGTTCGCATTACATTCTTCCGAAGAAATGGTGTAGAATTCTCCTTCTTTCCCGAATCCCTTGTCAAGATCTTCTATCTCCTTCCCTAGTACGTCTTGCGTTACTTGAATAATCGTCAACAAAGGGCGTACATGTTCACCACACTGCTCGAATGTCTGCTCGTAAATACACTGCATACAAGCGTCGCAGTTTTGCGTCCAAAAAAAAAACACGAATTCTTACCGGAAACCCTTCCAATATTCCCCGATAACCATACGCTGTGTGCGGGATGCAGGAAACTCCATTTTTAACTGCTTCATTGTCACCATTAGCTCCTTAACCTCGGTCACGCGAGACAACGGCAGCAAACGATAACCGAGGGGGTGGGCACGCGCTGGATGGTTTAATTTTTTAAGCCCTGCCCTTTAACCCCTCCAAATACACAACCCAACGGAGAGGTTTGTGGGAGCGAGGTAATCCAATTTCATTCACCCCCTGGACCCCTTCCTCCCGGCGGGATCCCGACCACCCCCTGAACGGTTAAAGTAATTTTCTTTAATTTTCCCCCTAAATTATCGACTTTATTGCAATTATTTGCTGTTGTTGTGTTGTCGGATCGGTCCCTTTCTTGGGTTCATCGGGAGCATGGGGCCTGTGGTGTGTGTGTGTGTGTGTGTGTAGCGTCGTAACAGCTTGTACCACACGCCGCCGTTTTACATTGTGTGTGTGTGTGCCACGCCACTTACGCCACTTATCCAGTCAGCTCCGTTTGGTTCCTGTTTTCCTTTTCGTTTTTAAAGAAGATTCAACCTATCGCGAATGGTTCCCTGGAGTGAACTTTCAAGCGCTTGCTCTGCTTCACGCGAGTTCTAATTTTGAATCTTTCCGAACCAGGTGCGTTGCAGGTACGATGCTCTTCCAACGCACCCGCGAAATCCCCCATACGCATCGTTTAGGAAATGGAATTTAGTGTCTTGTGGCTAAAACGTACACACACACACACGCGCGCGTGCACACACCATACATGCATGCCCACAGTTATACACATGCTGGTACTTTCCTCGCTGGCCGTAAAAAATGGAGCGAAGACCACCAATTCCCGGGAGATAATAAACTTTGTTCCTGGAAGTCGCACTTGGACCTTCCCCCCGGTAAACGCACATTGCACTTAGCGCGTCCGGGCGAGCGCACCATACGCGCACGCCAACACGTGGTCGTTGCGTGGCACATTCGCGGTGGTGGTGGTTTATGCAAAAATCCTGCTTTTCCTGCACTCAAACCCCTCCTTCCACTGCTTCTCCTCCCCCGGGGGGAGCAGTAAAAAAATCTCATTTTCATCATCTCGAGCATGGGAGGGGTGGAGCAAGTGTGTAGCGGAACTGAGGCTTTACACTCTCGGAATCTCAATTTCGGCACCGGTGCTTCGGTGGATGATGATAAGCTTTTCGTCGCCCGTTCGAGTTCGACGAGTGAGGGTTGATTGCTGCTCGTGACGCGAATTGTTTCCGGTGAAGCTTCTGGGCGTAAAATCAGTTATCGGCCCCTCGAGGGACATCACTTTGGCCGGCGAATACCTTCCCCGTTTTCAACACGGCTACTCCGCGCTACGCACTTGAAGCGCAAGTCGAAAAATGAGGACACAAACACAGGAAACGAATTTTTCCGGTTTAAAGTCCGCAATCCGTTTAAAGGTATCGTGGTAGTTGATCCTCAAATTAATGCTACTACCAGCGCAATCAACACCACCAGTCACATAATCACATCGTTCCGTCGCACAAAACACACCTCGAAAACAAGACTCCCGTTATTGGCAATTCGGCTTCAAAGTTGTTACATAGTTGGTGTGCTGTGCGCGCTCATTATTACCTTCGCTTCCAGCCGGCCCACATTCCGGACGTCCTTATCGTCGTCCCAGGATCAACCGAAAGGTGCTGATGAGGCGCAACGAAAGCAGTAACCGTCTACAAGACCCAAGAAAAACACCTTCGAGCTGGGCTAACGTCGCTGGTGGAAAGGTGTAGTAGCAATCATAAATAAACGTCTTACTTTCATGCTCCACGAGTTTGAAGGCCTTTCTTAGGCATTGAACCGTGGCGTGAAATCAGTGCTCGATGTAGTAGCTGCAATGGTGCCACCTAAATGGCACGTAAACGGACTCCTGCTGGTCTCGAGGCGCACACCGAGCCGAAAAACTGAAAATTCCCTGAAACACCAGATTCGCCCAGAAAACCAAAAGCCAATGGCGGAAGCACACGGATTAGGGTGATTGACTCGCGGACGTTTTTTTGTTTTTTTGAGGCCGAGCATCGAGCGCACTTCAAGTGGACTTAACAGCGCCAGTCCAGCCCAGTGGGAGTTAAAGTGGAGGCAGACATTTAGTGGAAAATGTTACTGTACTCCCGACCCCTGACCAGCGAAGGGCGCAACAGAATGATGAAAGCCGGCTCGGCTTGACGCTACCTGTGCTATGGTAGCCGGAACCGGAAATATCCAACCAGGTCCTACCGGTTGCGCTCCGAACCAGCGACCAGAACCCAAGTAAGTTTAAGATCGTAAAACACAAACAGAACAGGCGAAACGAGAAGCGAAGCGAGGGCGAATTGCGAGAACCATTCCCTGGAGTCCAGTGTGAGGAACCACCCACCACCCCATTCTTGGGCGAACACGTGTGATGGATCCCTGGGCATCCGCTATGGTGCCGTGTACGGTGCCATCAGGCCTTTTGATTGGCTTACCAAACCCCGAGACGCGGAGACCAAGACCGAGACCGAAGGGGCCCCCAGGCCTATTGCCACCTAGCGCACCTAACCCAGTCCCGGGGGAAGCATAAACTGATTCGGCCGCGCGATGCTCACCAGGGAGAGGGGACTTTACACTTCTTAAGGTTTCAACTCTAAAACAAATTTCCACCACACGCCCACACACGCGGTAGAAAGGAATATTTGCAGGTTCCGGACAGCTCCAGATCCAGGCTGCCTGGTGAACCGATTCAGTCTTGTTAAGGTCCCGTGCTGAAGCTTTGGCTTAGGCGAATCCTCTTTAGCTTCGGTGAAATATTTGTTTTTGAATGCCAGTTGGCGTGTGGGGCACGTGTGCAATAAGTTGGCCATAAAGCTAGCCCCCACCAACATCGGGGGCCATCGACCATCGTTTCCAATTAGGGATTGATTCAGCAAAAGGTAGGAGGTCTATATTGATTTTCGCCCTTTTTTTCTCATCCTATAACAGTGAAAACTGCGTCACAAAAAGGCTAAAGTAATGATTCTCTTTCGGTTAAAGTGTTTTTTCCCATTTCCTGCTCAAACCGAATAGGGGAAAGACCCCATTAGACCTGACAGCATGGTTAGCAACAGCACATTATGCAAGCTTCCAACTTGTACGAGTGTGCGTGTCTGTGTGAGTGTGTCTCATCGACTTCCCCGTTTGATAAACTTTCTAAGCAACTCATTCTTTCGTTCTTCCTCCTTTTTTTTGCTATCCGCCAGCTCGAGGATCACGGACACTAATCGTGTATGCAAAAGCACGGGTAAATTTGAACAACAAATTCAACCATCAAGATGCGACACTCCAAACTACGCGGAAGAAACCGCGGAAACCTTCGGAAAACAATTTAATCATACTTTCGCTGCCGGAACACTCCAGCCGGTGGCCGAGATGGTGCAATCATGAACGAACAAGATGCGATCGATCATTTGTGTCTTTATTGTGAACTGTGAGAGGGTGGACCCCCCAAAATGGAATCTCGCGATTGGTGTGGCCAGATGATGAAAAGTTTTCGCATTTCGCGCATACAATACTCGCCCCCAGTACCATTGTGTTGTCTTTTAGATCGAAATCCGTCCGTTATCGCTGTTGCTGCTGCTCCTGCTGCTGCTCCTGCTGCTGCTGCTGCTGCTGCGGGAGTGTTGAAGTTATATCCTGAATGTTTTAGAATCGTCGGTCCGAATTCTCATTTTGTAGGCAAGTTTACGAGCAGCCGCTTTTTAACGACAGTTTAGGTCCCCTGCGACACCAGGTGTTGGGGCGACCTGGAAGATGGATTTCAGATTGTAGATCCGCCCGCAGTCGGACAAAACGGTTTTCCATTATTTTCCTCCCCAAACACCGGCGTAGCACACCAGGTGTGAGGTGGCCACGTCGAAGTAGATCGGCTTAATGTTAACGAATTATTTTCCAATCCCAGGAGGCCACGTCGCGAGGATGTGAATGCAATCCTGTGCGCAAAAAGTTACAGCTTGACAATTAGTGAATGACAGCATCCGCAAAACTGATCTTCACGAAATAAGAATTTCATCAGTCGCGTGGGCGGCACAAAAAGTGGGAGAGGTAGAGAGAAGAATTTGACATTCCCAAAGGGAGCGTGGGATTTGACTAGAGTACTAGAGAAAAATCGGCTCATCGAAAAATCATTTTCCACACCATCATCTTCATCGTCATTCGGTTCGTGGAAAAGCGGCATTTCGCGGCCTTCACTTCGGTTGGAACGTTAAGTCGCAAATTCCGGCCGCCAGTGGCCATCGAGACCGAGGGGGGCCTGCTTTGCATAGCTCAGATTTAATGAGTGGTTAATGAAGTTTGTCTGTTAATTTGAAATTAATTCCATTAGATGCTTCAAATTGCCCCGTCGGCCGCCGTGGCCGTGGTCGAGGCAGAGCAGTGCTGCGAGTGCTATTTTCGGGATACTGTGAGCTCAAGCTGGCAAAAGGTCCACAAGGCTGACATTGACGGGAATTTGCGTTCAAATTTTCCGACCATTAGAGGTAGACCATTTGAGGTGTGACGCTCAATCTTTCCTGGAATCCTAAAGGACCGCATAGGTCAATCTACATAGACGGCAACATTAGCTAAACGGAAAGGTGATCTTCTGGTAACGAAGGTTTAAAGGGACACGAAGGACACGAAGGCTAGTCAATAACATAAATTCATAAAGTGTCCCCTAGACTTCCTCTTGGTACCCTTTTTCGCTCTCTATATTGCGTGTGGGTTCAATTGGATAACTTGGGTGAGGACGGAATGTGTTTGCGCAACATTAGATCTATCTCCATCCTAACCGCGGAAGGTCTTGTTCCGGTTCCCATCTCCGGAAAGATCCTAAACGCAGGATACCGCAGGGGCTTCCGGACGCAGCTCGTACTCGTGAGACATAATCGTCGAGCAGCGGGCTGACAGAGGCGCTTTATCTGTTGATTGTTTTTAAGTATTCATAAAGCTTGTAGCGTGGATGAAAACAAAAAAAAACAAATAGCCCTAACTTTCTGCCGGTATTGCAGACGGTGCGATTGGCTGTTCCATTGATAACTGAACTGGAAAACAGTGGCTCAATCTAGGGTTTTGACTAGGATGACAGCATTTATACCGGTGCTACTCCTAATGATTTTACTCAATTTGAGGGGAATGGACAACGACCGGAACTGCGACTACTACCGTCTGCAGGTGATCCAACGAAAATTACTCCAAAAGGATTTTGGATCCTAAATGCTTCGTCGGTTACTACTTTTTATAGCAAGAATCATGCCTTTTAAAGCTCTTTTACTGCTGTTAAAGCCACTCTTTCTAAACACACATACACATAGTGCCCCGTGGGCACCCCGAGTCGATGCCTGACCGGCTATTCTGGAAGCAACGAACTTTGATAGCTCCGGCGCACTAGCGCTATAGTGGTTGCGGCATTCCATACTGCCCAAGCAAAAGGGTTACAGCCACCGACAACGCCAACGCCAAACGGCCCGGGAGGCTCACCGCTGCCGTAACACATTTTATGTTCATGTTTAAGGAGTTTAATTAACCATTGCCATTGGCAGTGGCAAACTTGCGTGCCGGAGCGTGGGTCCGGTCTAATGTGTGCCCTGAATGGTGACCATGAGGTTACCGGGAAACTTTTCTCCATCTCGGCGCCGACGCAACCGAGTTCAAGTACAGGGCCAGAAAGTTGTTGCTGGCAAATAGTGATTATCCAGTGGGTAGGAGGCATATCCTAGGGGTATCGCCTGGAACCCGAGGACGGATTTAACCCCGGAGAGCGAGGGGAAACTCACCCCCAAAAAACCGTTTGCAGGACGCAGGCCACTGCAACAGGCTTTTATGGCGCAACCGCACCTCGGAAACCCGACCCTCCTTTTATCTGTTAAAACTGCACTAAACCGTTCCGGAGATTTTTTTTCCAAGTTTTCGTACGCACGTCAACGCACGGCGTGGCTTTCGAACGATGGCAGATAATCATGCCGATACTAAGGAGCGAGCTGCTGAAATACGGCAGTAAAACCTTTTTTTTGGGGAAAGAAATTTGAGACACAAGACGATTGATGATATGAACCGTAGTCTTGGGCAACTTTTGGATCTTAATCTCCGGTGCGAGTCACTTCAGTTGGAGCGCCGTGACACTGGTGAAGTCGTTAAAGAAGGTGGAACTCAAATATCAAACAAATACTAGACTGGACTAAACGAAGTTATCACTAAAGTTTGTAATTGGAGGATTTAATCTGCTTAATCATATTTGGTTTCTTGGTAGTCCACCTAAGTTCTTACGGGGAAATTCAACCTGCAGTAGTTAATACCTACTAAGAGACCCGGACAAGCATTGAAACATTAGAAGGATCCAAATCTTTGTCAAAAGTTTGTTATCCTATACTACCAGGTATCTGGCCAACCTGACATATTCCCGGGGTTTCATACCAACCGGATAATGGCTAATTGCTTCTTGTAAAGCTTTCTCTGCCGTTTCTGAAGCAGAGAGATAATTGGTTCCATAAGTCATACAAATCCCTGTCGTATCAATCCAGTATTAACCGAACTCAAGCTACACGCAGCCTAGTAGGTCATGTTAATCCAATGTCATGTCAAACGGTCAAGGCAGACAGGCAGGCTAATCCCACGCATGATATTTGATTGTACCAGCCTACGCCATTACACTGATCGAGTTGCTTATCGCAGGCATTGTTGCGTTGTGTTGGCTGCGTGGTCTACGAAAGCGAGCAGAAACAGACCAATCTTCAGTCATAGCAAAACTCCGCTGGTGGTGGTGGTGGTGGTGCTTCTGCAACAGATTAGCAAGGGGAAGGGGACCATAATCGTCCTGCTTCCAACGAAATGGAGACCGTAGTTGCTGTTTTGCGGTGTGCGACATCGTGAAGGATCATTAATATTTGGTCAGAGGAATGGGGAGGGAGAGCTTCCTTGCTCCTTGCCTACACCATGGTCAGTGCGCACTAGTTTTTATCTGTAATTATGCATCAGCCTTACTTACCCTCATTAGCTGCCATGTAGCCGCCGTCTAGTGTGGTTGCCTTCACCGTGACGCGAGTGATTGTCCCTAGCGCCAACGCCATGATTACTTTTCCTCGTGATGCTGCAGAGTTCGCGCGCGCACGTTACGCTGCGGATGCGGCCATCTTTATCCTGGCATGACAGCATGCCGACAGATGCTCTCTCCAGCAACAATTGTGTCATCACAACAAGCACACACACACACACACACACAAACACACATTGGCGCAGACGGTAAGGAAATGATGTGTACTCTTCTTCTTTTGTTGTTAATACGGCCACACTAAACGCGTGATGCTGGGCAGACCAGCACGTCGAATGAATACTTGTTCCCCATCACAAAGACAAAGAGAGAGAGAGAGAGAGAGAGAGAGAGAGAGAGAGAGAGAGAGAGAGAGAGAGAGAGAGAGACCACGCCGTGTCTTTTCTCTCCCAGAAAAGGGATGTTCGCTGTAAAAAGAGCTTATCGGTCCAACTTTTTTCCCTCTCCCTTCCCGCAAAAAGGACACTCACTTAATCCGTTTGCCGCCTTGCGGCGCGAGATGATTTATCCGGATTTTTCGTTTCTTCACGAAACCGCATGCTCCGTGGTTTGGCACCACCGTACGCGGTTACCACCTCCACCGATTCACCAAACCGACAACACCACCACCACTGTAGGCTCCTTTGATGAAAGCGGCACGCCACTGCCTGCCTAGCGGTTTTTGCTAGATGGTCTAGCTGACGAGGGCGCTATGATGGATAGCGAGGCGGGTGCTTTGGAAGGAATTCAATTCACCTCACCGCAACCACCGCGGCGCGCGTGGCTGTGTGTTAAGCGGTTTGCGGCGACTGCTCCAAAGAGATAGAGAGAGGAATGGGGGACGGGGGGAAGGTGAAAGCACACCAACAACTCACACTGCTCGCTGCTCGCTCGCTCACTCGCTCACTGGCATACACACCGGACACCACCTAACACGAATGGAGGGGCCACCAAGGCCTATTGCTTCTGCACGTCGCCTCCGCCCCCTCTTCACCATGGGGAGGGGGGTCGAGTGTGTGTGTGTGTGTTTGTCGCCTAGTAATTGCTCATCACAAATATGCCACTCTTCACACACTGTCCACTAAACGCACATACAAACACACACACGAGCACACACGCACGCACGCGAGTATGCACACACACTGGCTGCAGGTACTGGGCTGTAAAGAGCGTTGGATTAGATTATTATCGTCAGGATCGCGTCCTGATGACACACAGACGCGCACTGGGATACTTTCTGAACACGTAACACCTACTCCAATGGTCTCTTCGATCGGTGGCGGTGCCAGCAAACCAATCTTCTCCTTTTGGTCTCGCGCTAGCCTACTTGACTTCAAACAGAACTCGTGGCAGGAAACGGCTCATTTGGAGTGCTCCGACCCAGCCTGCTGCACTACCAACGACAATCGGTGGACCTCTCCTGTTGTGGTTAGCCTGCTGCACGTGTTGCTTGAACCAAATGGTCAAATGGTAGTGGTCGCGAGTGTCCAACAAAGCGATAGGCAAATGAGGAAGCACAGACGACAACGACGACAATGACGCCGACGACCGTCAAGGACCATCGCTTCACATAAGGGCTAGTCGAAAAGCTAAACAAACAGCAGGAGGAACAGCAACGATGGTGACACCCCCACCTCAGGGGACAGCTTGTATGCATGCTCGAGCCCTGTACAACGGCTGGCAATCACTTCCTGCGCCATCCATGCGTGCGACGCGACCATTGCCTTGCCATCGCGCGAAAGGTACGTGTCCTTCCGTCCGTTCGTTCGTCCGACGCGAGTGGCTGTGGTGTGAAAGCGCACCCTTCTTCTTTCTCCACTCTTGCGCGTGCCACCACGAACCACTTGGAACCGCTAACGACCGCCCCGAGAAGCGAATGTTCACACCGTCCTGTGTGCCTGTGCTGGAGTAGTCGAGTCTCCACTCCTTTGTATGCCCTGTACTGGGCCCTTGATTTTGCTTCAGGATAACAAAGCTCGGCAAGTGGTAGTGTGTGAGCGCGACCAGTGACCATAACCTCACTAACGCGCGCTTTATTGGAGCACAGTGCAAGGGGGGCACACACACGGGAAGAGATGTGTTTTTAGGGGTGGCATCATTCGTCACGAAATTTATTATATTCTAAAGTTTTTTTTTCGGCAGTTACACTGTACTGCAATCTTCTGGATTGGACACACAAAACTGGATGGAACACCAAGGGACCTCTGGAAGAAGGACACTGTGACCCCTTTTCGATCCGTGTAGCGCATGGTCCAACAGTATTGGACAGAAGAAATCAAATAAAAAAGTAAAGAAGGACGTAACAGAGCACCGCAGGAACCAGTAACGCACGCAATCGAACCAACGTACCGAACGCGTGCCAGTAACATTTTGCGCAAGCCCTCGAGGAGGTCGTTTGGCGAGGGGATACGTTTGCCTCGCCGAGGCTGGCATTCGGTTAGCATTCTTCGTTTTGATTGTCGCCTTGTTTTGTCCGTTCGCGTTTCGATTGGGTCCGATACATTCCACTCCATGGTCGAGAATCACAAGAGCCATTTCTCTTCACTGCTCTATTCAGGATCAAAGGGTCACTAACGATACAAAAGTCCAGCATAATCCAAGCTCCATTCATAGTCAGCACAAACACACACGCACACACTGACACCATTCAGAAAACGGGATCACTGAGGGACCTGTTTACCCACTCATCCGCATCCTGAAGGATCTTCTCCGAGGTATCGGATCGTTGAGAGACCCACACGAACCACAAATTGGATACCAGCTCCCACAGGACGAAACACACACACACATAAATGCATGCACACCTGGAGGAAGTTATCCCATTCCTATCACCGCGTCCCAGGCCCCCTCTACCCCACTCTCAAGCGTAGCTAATTTCCACTTTTCCACGAAAACCATCGGTGGATGGTTTAAGACCCACCGAGAGGTGGGGAAGGGGATGGTGTTGGGTCGTCTCTCGCTAGCTTGCTCGCTCACTCCTTCCTAAACCCACGGCCTATGGTTTTCTCAGGTGAAAGGTGGGTAAGCTGGTGCTCGGGTTCTGCACCCGAGCTACGGCAACGACGTCTTACCAACCCGCGTGAAATCTCTCCGGCTACTGGCAGGCGAGCCACCGGTGCGCCGAGTCCGGAGCCCGCAGGATACGCTCGGATCGTCCGAACCGAGGAGATGGTTTTTTTTTGTCGGGCTATGGTCGGCAGGTTGACGTAATTGTTTTGGATCGTCTGCGGGCGCCCGACCCGACCGAGCACGGGGAGCGAAAGCTCACCACCGTGAAGACCAAAATCCGCGCGCCCGACGATGGCCGAACGAGGCGCGAGCGACGGCAGCTCGAGGAGACCCAGCAGCAACAGCAAGGACCAACACAAGTCAGCGTTCAGCGTGCAACAGCCTCGATGTCCGATCGATGATGACGCATGTTGGAGCGAGATGAACGGTGTTACGCGCACGTCCCTCGTTTGTGTGCGCGCATGGCGCCATCGCTGGTTGGTTGTGGTGGTGCTACTGTCGAGAGCTTTCGTTTTTCCTCTTTTACCAGCTTTTCCTTAAACGTCATCAACCGTCGCCAGCGCTATCAAAGGAGGCGCTTGGTGAAAGTTATTTCCGCCCCGGGAGCTTACATTGTGCACGTTCCAGTGACGTTCCATGGCGTTTTTAAAGACTAACGAAGGAATGGAAATACTACAAATATATGAAATTAGTTTAAAACATCGCTTACGAGCGCTTTATTCCCTGTTATTTACTGCCCCAACCAACCAACTCGTTGGTTTGTGTCACAAAACAAAAGCAAGCCAAGCCCGGTAGAACTAATTGGGACAAGAAATCGTGGAAAACCTATAACAAACGTAAACAATAGTAACAACGAGCTCTACGCAACTCAACACTCTTCAACGTAGAGGCAACAACGTAAAAACCGCCACACGATTTCAATCAAGCATAAACTATACATTTCGCTTACAAACTAATGGGACCCGCATATAGTTAAGTGCGCTCTGGTTAATGCTCGCCGGCAGCTTCTGCCAACGATTTTTGCGTGCCATTTTCGTTAAGCCACTGATGAACTCCACACTCTTCTTCGTTTGATTTGGTGCGTAAGGACAAAATGATTAACGTTTTGTTTGCCTATTCTTTGATTCACAGCTTCAGGCCATCGTTTTAGAAACAACCATCTCAACTAGCTCAGCCGACCTTGCAGTATTGGTTCTGTTTTGCACAGGTTCATCATGGTGCGTATCTGGCCGGTCGTATCGAGACCGTAAGCATCGAAACCACTACGATCCATGATGCAAATGCTGCAAAGTGAATTAGAAACGATTATATGTAGGTGGTATAATTCAAAGAATGATGGCTATGGTGACTAGCTTACCGTCCTCCAGAGATGGAATGCAGGAATTTCCAGTAGCTTGGCCGCAGGTTCTTGGGTTCGATAGTGGCAGCATGGAAGAGCAGAGCCGTACTGGCGGAGTATAGTAGCACGGTGAACCCGGGTACTTTTGGAAGATATCCTTGGTCAATTCCCCAGTTGTAAGTTATCTAGAGAGACCAATGAGACATGAAATCGATGCTGCGCTTCATTTCCTATGAATTTCTGCCTACCTGCAACGTTTTCCACATGATGTATAAGGCAATGGTGTTGTCAGCGTAAAAGCCGAATGCAAGACTAGCTAACAATCCGCTCGGGAAGGCAAACAATGGACTATCACTGTCAGTAAAATGACGCAGCAAACAGGAAGACATCTGGAAAGAAGTGAACGAATTAATATCCCGGCGATCAGACAATGTAATGACGAGTGTTTTACCTTATAGATCGAGGTGAACCCTCCGAGGAACAGCCCTAATCGTGCAATTTCCTTATTGAGGAACGTCTTTCGAATCAAGGCTGGACGGGCGATGAATTTGCGTAGCTGTAGCACTAGCTTCATGACCACCTGGATGCCAAGACCCATCGAAAACATACGCACACCACTAGAGAGCGTATCATAGAGGCAGCTATGGCGATGCCGGCAGAGCTTATGCTTTCCGAGAGCCTTTAGACGGCCCGTTAGCTGTAGGTACGCACGCAGCACAGCCTGGATGAAAGGATACGAGGAGCCTGGCTTTCTGGTTGCCGGCGCCGTTGTTGACCGTTCCGTTCGAGTGCTTTCGGCATCGGTTACCGCCGCTTGCTGCGTGCCGACATCACCCTTCATCACCTCGCTGTCACCAATCGCGAATCGTACCACATCAAACATCGAATCCCGATAATCCTTCTGACGGTTACGCCGATAGCAGTACATCAGCACCGAGGTAGACAGACCAAATATGGCAATTTCGCCGTGCGGAATTGATCGCACAACACCACGTGATTGCAGGATGTTCCACAGCGTCTCGGTGGCCACGTTCGAGACGTATAGCGCTAGCAGTCCTCTCCGAGAGGACCGTTCGACCATAATCGAAACAAAGGCGGCAAAAAAGGCCGGCAGGTACGAGACAGTGTAGAAGTTAAACGAACCAAGCATCCGGCGCACCAAGCACGTGATCATCATGTAACTGTAGGCATTTGTGGTGAGGAATGCCGTCGATTGTAGCCAGCCGCGGATCGTTTTCTTCAACTCTGCCAGCGTCGGTATACGGCCGCGCATTACCAAGGATAGCTAGAATCAGTGTTCGATTAGTTTATGCCAAAGTACAGTATCTATAGCTGTCGTTTGCTTACCGCATAAACTGCTGCATAAATTCGCAAACAGTACTGCACACCGACGATCATCAGTTCTGCCGTCGCCACCGTACAAGATGTTGTCCATGGATGTGCGTACTCGATACAGGTGACTGGCACCGAAGTCATCTTGCTGAGGACTTGCATTATGGACAGCAGCTGTTGATCTGCTGATGGTATGGCTACTACTGGTACGCAGATAGGAAGAACGCAGCTTAACCGGTTAGTTAGTAAACCAGTTTTGTGTCTGTTCCTCTACCGTCTTAAGGTGTCCTCTGTAAAGAAATACGAACCATAATTAGAATTGACTCGTCCACCCTATCGCTTGGACATTCCCCACAAGTTGATTGCCGTTTCATACATTCAGTTGCGGCTTAAGCAATCGAAGCGATTATGGTTTATGTTGTGGAAACCTGTGAATCTCTAATGCACTATAGGACATGAGGTGATTTACTTTTTGATTTAATTAATTTGTAGCTTAGTTTTGGCCAATAACTAATCTTTGTTAAACCATTCTCAATTCCATACTCTAGCTACACTACTGATGATCACATGCTGATGCGTTTCGAGATTTCGGAATGCCCACTGTGCGATCACGCGTATGGGGTCCGAAGCGAACACTGCGCCACACCACTTAGTGGAAAGGGAAGCGATTAATCGCTCACATAATAAACCTACTCTGGTGCGCGTAAACCGCTATTGACGCAACCAAGCATCAACAGCAAAGACCTCATGCGACGCGCCGAAACCCCATCTCGTGCCTCGCTCCACTGCTTTGGTTCTTATCAGCATGGAGAGGCGAAAAAGCGTGATTGAAGCAGCAATGTGTTTATCAATCATCGTATCGCGTTGATATAAATAACGGATAGCATTTAGAAGGTTAACGCGGCGGTCTGTCTTGCGAGTTTAAAGTTCAAACCGTGGATAAGCGTGGCACATGGAGCAGGGTGGCACAGACACGCTATTAGCTATCCAAATGTATTCCTTTCTTCGTACCATCCGCACTCGCATTAATCGATTCCACTCGTCACTAGCGGGCCCAACTGGTTTGCCATTTCTAATTACCTTCTACGATAGGTACTTACCACACGATTGCTAGCGATTATGGAGCTGGAACGTGCTTCGAATGGCGATCCACAATGTAATCCACACCCTCGGACTTGGCTGATAATGGAAGCAGTGTGCTTAACGATTGGAGTTTCACTTCAAAGCCATCATCTGTTTTCGTCCCTTCACTTATCGCACACTTTCTTCCAGGCAACGCTTGCTTAGAAGGCTCGCCACTAACTGACCCGCGAGGCAGGCACACTTTGCGTAATCAGAAAAGACCCATCGATGCAACGGTGGGCGATAAGAAGGCCACCATCCGGCAGAAATTCGATTTCTGTTTCAATTTTTGGTGTACTTTTCGGATTTGGTTTCGGGTCTAGCGGCGGTGGCGGAGGATGGCCAACCTGGAAAGAAAACCAACGGTCACGAACGTAGGATCAATCGACTCCCCCTCAATTCCGCTATTCTTCAAAGAAGTTGTAGAGTAGGATTTTTGGAAAAGACACGTTTTTACGAAATGATTTCACCGTACCTTGCACAGTCCGCGGTTCGAAACAACATTTTTTTTATTGTTGTTATTTGTCAAACCGTCGTGGGTTAACCCTCGCTTGCCTATCGTTAACCCTTGTATACCAAGAACCACTTTAATGCACAATTAAAATATGTTTGGACTAATTCGTGAACTCGCTTCTATAAAAAGGATTCAGGAAATCATTTGTAGTTTCTCTGGCAAGACCTCAATGAGCTGCTTGAAATTAATTGATTCGTATTCAACCTATTATTCGGACTAATGATCGACAGATAACGCGTAATTAATGGGCTTCAATAGCGTGCTTTTCAAAACAATTCATCACAAACAATAGAATGCGAGTCCTGTAATGCATTATTAACATCCCTCACAGATGCTTATAAATACGAACAACCTCGTGATGTCCACTGATTTCGATTTCAGAAGCTCCAACATGGGGTATCAGTTCTCCGTGACGAAGGCTATTCAAAATGTGCTTTCCCAAACGAGCCTCCACGGAGTGTTTCATCTGGCCAACAAGCAGAGCACCTACTTCGAAAAGTATTCCTTCCTAGACAGATTGCATGGTGTTCAGGTTGAATTTACTCGTGGCCCCTTTCTGCTCCTCTAGGGTTTTGTGGTTGGTGATCATCTGTCTCTCGTTAACTGCCGGGTGCTACACCGTCGGCATGTTCTGGGTTCGGTATTGGACCAATCCGACGATGATCGCACTGGATCGGGATTATCATCTCTGGAACACGACGTTTCCCAGCCTCACCGTGTGTTTCCAAAAGCGCCTCAATGAACGGGCACGTGATGAGCTTGTCGCCAACATTGACCCTGCTCTCGCGAGTCGATATTCAGAGTTTCTGGAGACACTACTCGACAGCGACATCGAACACGTGGGAGCATTGGCCGAGTACGACGAGTTTGAAGGCGTTGATTTGAAGGAGCTGCTGAACGAGATCACCGATCGCCCCAGTGCCATCATTACGCTCGATGGTGATGTGCAAGGACTGTTGCTACGAACTATGACGGAGATGGGCATCTGCTACACGTTCAATTCGGCCATCGGAAGATACATGAGCGTGGATAAGTACGACGGTAACTCGGAGCTGTACCAGGTGAGCGTGTTCGATGGAGAATCTTCAGCTACCATCTCCAACTGC
The DNA here is from genome assembly GCF_943734745.1 of Anopheles darlingi. Lineage (NCBI taxonomy): Eukaryota > Metazoa > Arthropoda > Insecta > Diptera > Culicidae > Anopheles > Anopheles darlingi. The sequence goes on from NC_064875.1 coordinate 60,143,234, forward strand.
TCTTCGAATGCCAATGTAAGATCCTGCGGTAAATGTGAAAAGTTAGAAGTGCTGAAACTAATGCAATCTTACGTAGATCTATTTCCATAGCCCGTATGAAATACCGACTCCGAAGAAATCTCTGCAACTAGAACGAGGCTTCTTTACCTTCACCAAAATGGAATTCAAAGCTTTGGCCATTACCTCTGAGCCTAGCGTGCAATATTTGAGCATTAAGCAGCGAAAGTGTCGGTTTCCTCATGAATCAAATTTACGCTTCTTCCCAGACTACTACTCATACGATTTGTGTCTACTGGAGTGCAAATTTTATCTATTCCTGAAACATTGCGACTGCATTCCTTACTTCTACAACATACAAGGTGCGGCCAGTTCTCCATTTTCTAGTTTCTCGGTTGACGAACGCGTGATCTTCTTTCAGATCGAACCACCAAGTACTGCAAACTAACTCAACTCGGTTGTATCGAGCTATACCAAAGGTAGGATCGTCGTATCATTTGCGCTTCATTCATCTGATCTTTTGCTTCCCGCTGGTATTGTAGCTACATTTCCTTCTTAACGGCGGACGAGCTAAGAGAAATCTTCGGTGCCTGTAAATGCGTGAAAAATTGTGACGATGTTACCTTCACGCTGCAGCAATTCGAATCCACGTTTTGGTTTAACGATCCCGTCATTAAGTGGAGCACCCGCATTCCAAAGATCCGCTACAGTCGAAGAATCATCTACGATTTTATCGATGCGCTAGGTAAGACGAGTTTACGGCGCATCAGGTTCGTTGCTGATCGAGATTTGTGTTACATTTCAGTTTCTACCGGAAGCATTTTGGAGTTTTTCTTCGGCTTCAGCATCATCACTCTCATAGAGCTCGGCTATTTCTCTCTGCGGAATTTGATACTATCCTTTGTCCAGCTTCCTCCAGTACAAAGTTTCTGTAGAAGAAGGAAACCAAAAGTGTCGATTTATGTTAAAAAGACGTCCAAAGGGAAGCAAACGGTAACAACAAAAGGTTTATCCTTCCCAAAATCAAAACCATAACGGTTGCATAACGGTTGTCATCCACGCGAGTCGATTCGGTTCATACGAATTGGCTTTCCGCAGCTAACACGCACACAAGCACACTAGCCTTCACCAACCCATGCGGAACACGTGTTCGTACACGATTTTTGTTTTGTATTTTGTTCCGGCCGTTTTTTCCGCGGTTTTTTGGCGTGCTCCGGAAGAAGTTATCGGTTTTTAATTAATTGATATCACTTGTGACACTCATCCCCTGCGCAAAATGTCTCTAACGGACTACGAAGCAGAGCTGGAGGC
>NC_064875.1:60154541-60172041 GCF_943734745.1 Anopheles darlingi
GCTACTGCCTGGTACGTTTGCTCGGGTTTCTCTGTTTTCCTGCATGTTTGTTCTACGTTGATCCGTGTGTTACGACATGCTCTACGACAACCGAGGGCCGGCACGAACTTTTTTGTGGTCCTTTCTCTCCAGACTGTTGTTAGGAAAGGTCTACCAGACGCTGTAGTTGTTGTTCTTGATACGCGTTCTAAACGAGGACAGCTTGCTAGGATAGTTGTTTCTTTCGTGTTTTATCGAATCTAGGAACCAAACGAGCTTTAGTAGGCCGGGCGACTTACTGAATCCAGAGCCTCAACCTTGACGGCCTGGGTGTACCATAAATTCCGCATAATTTCACGGACCACGTTTTGATTTATCTCACAAAACCCCCTGACACTAATTTACCGCCCATTCTTTACCATTTTACACAGCATTGTTCTTCTAACCTACGGGTGGAAATGCACCTTCTACTAGGTACAAGGGGGTCGCCGTATCGCACCCCTTCTTTTGGTCATTTAAAGTGTCCGGTTGCATCACACACACCAAACGCGCTAGTCGCGAACCGCTACTGGCTATTCGCTGACCCCCACGCCGCGTGACAAACGATCGTCGAGGTGGTGCGGCAGGCGAGAGGTAACCGGACACGATGCGCTTGCGTGTGCCGTATGATTTTCGTCAGTTTTTTTGTTTTTGACGAATTGTTGTGTGTTTGTAGTGTGCCACTTGTCGTTGTCCGAAGGTAAACATTTGTGGCCATGTGCCCCCCCGAATGCATACGGTAATGAGGGGGATGGTGTATTAAATCGTCATTAGAGGCTCGTTAAGGTAGTTCCGTGTGTTTTATTTGTCAATTTGAAACGGAACCATTTCGGGGCAATTTTCCACTCAAAGCCTACTAGCGCTCATTAGTAATGCGAGGAGGAAAAATATTTACCAAAACCAGCGGGAACATTTCCGCATCTGTAGAGCAGCTGAAACGACTAAGAAGCGTGGCAATTCATCGTACATCGTCTCTCTCTCTTATCAGCACACTTGAATCGCCGATAACCGGAGGACGGCAATAATGTCGACCGTTATCAGTGTTGATTCAGCCCGAAAAAAGTCCCCGGTGTAGTATGCGATGGTAGTACGGTAGAGACACTGGCACCTGTATGTAGCGCCATCTTCAACGACCTTCACAGCGTGGACAAACTGCGATGACGCTGGTTAGCAAACACTCATTCCCCCCTGAGATAGAGCTCCATTGTTTGATTGCACTCTGCCATTTGTGCCATCTGTTGGCTTAGTAAATTTCCAAAAGTATGTTTTACCTCAGGAAACACACGCGCACGCACACACGATACTCGCAGTCATACCAAGTTCTAAGCTAATCGATCTTTCGTTCCAAGTCGAGGAGGGGAAGCATTACCAGACGATCCAATTATGTAAATGTCACAACCACACCCATGCGCATTTGTTTTCTTTATGTTGCTTTTCATTAATTCGTCAATTTATTTTAATTACAGTTGGCCTTGGTTTGGTTGTCTCAGACAACGGACGCCTAGTCTAGTGTGCAGTGTGTGGTGCCCTCGATCGAGATCGGCATAAGGTGGTCGTGAGCTGCCCATTGGGGCACTAGAATTACTCACGATCATCCACCCCGGGGACGTGGGGTAATGCACCTTATAGCGACTTGGCCGTTCGAGTTGTGAGCTGCAACAGCTGCATTTGGATTGCACGTGAGTTTTACCAACGCCAAAGCGCGTTTTGCTTCTTCTACACAATCCGTCATCTAATTAGCGTTTACCACCGACCGATCCACTGTTCGCCAACGCGATCATTAATAGTTTGGTTGTTGCTTTTTTTTTGTAGTAATGCTTCCGATTTATTTACAAAACTCATACGAACTTAACAATCACAGAAGAAAGTGGATGGGTGGATTCTAAAACACGGACACCTCCCTTTCGTTAAAACATTAACATTAAGTTTTATGCAAATCACTACCAGCTAAGGTTTAAAGCCCTTCTGTGTGTGTGTGTGTGTGTCTGTGTCACAATGAACTAGGTGTAGGTGCGCACATCTACAGTAGTTGTACAGCTCTAATTCTACTACTGCAAAACACACTGACTACGGAACTGTGGGGATGGAGGGTAGTCGTCATCATGTTCCAAAAAATCTACACAAAACTTCGAAACGCCTCCACGCCTCCTACTTCGTGTTGACCTTTGACTCGTTGATTTGGTGTTTTTTCTGGTGGTGGTGGTGGTGTGAAGAACCTCGATCGCCACGCCAATTAGACGTAACCGCTCGACTCGAGCTTTAAGGCCGCCTCGTACGTCGGAAGGCCCGTGTTGTCGATGATTTGGCTCATATCGAGCCGTAATAGGCCGTTTTCGTCCAGTAGATGCCTTGCCCCCGGACCATCTCCTCCTCGTGGTTGTTCACGGTTGTTGCCATTCGTCTGATCATCATCAGTGACTAGTTGGCCGCTGCTGTCATTGTTCCTGCTGTCCGGATTGTTACGATCATCAGTTGTACTATCATCCGGCTGCTGCTGCACCCGACCATCCGAGCCCGAGCCCGAGCCCGGGCCCGGGCCCGGGTCGAGCATATCAATCAGATTAGTCGTAGCATGAGGCTCACGTGAGGTTGCATTTCCTGCGTTTGCGCCACTCATTAGCCGCTGCGGTGGTGCTCCGATAATAACGTTATTATTTTCGTTGCTATCATCTTCCCGTTGGCCAGCAGCGGGTTCATTAGCTGATGAAGTGCTGTCCCCGGTCGCGGTGACGGTGGCATCATTGTTGTTCATAGCGTCCAACCGCTGTCGGTCAGATCCTCCTCCTGCTCCTCCTTCTCCTCCTCCGAGGCCACCGTCATCGATGAGAACAATGTTTCGATTGACGCGGTCGGTATCGCCGTCATCGCCGTCGTCGGCCGCACCCTGTTGGTAGTTGTCACTCAACGACGGTGGTGATGATGCCGCGGTCTGTCCGACCGTCGTTCTGCTTTCATAATCAACCAGCAACAATCGCTGCGTCTGATGCTTCACCGGTCGATCGACGGTGCGCAGCGGTGGATAGCGTAGAGTAGCCGAACAGAAGCCACCACCGACTGACGAGAGGGCTAGGGGTTGCGGAGATGGCCTGGAACCCTCAACAAAGTAACCACAATTACGGTAGTAAATTGGCAATACCTGGCCAGCACTACTGTCACTGCCCTCGTTGTCATCGTGCCCGCTGGTCGTTGTCGTCGCCACCGTTGCTGTATTACAGCTGCAACGACCACTGCCGCCACTGGATGCTTCTGTGCCGCCACAGTAAAGCGGTTCCAGCTCGACGACACCGCACCATAATGGCTGCCCAGGGTCCGCTTCATCGTCCTCGTCGTCTCCGGCTCCGGCTCCGGTGGCTGCTTGGGTGGTTCCCGGGCACCGACCACTGCGCCGTCCATCGCCTACCTGCCTCTTCAGGCGCATCTCTTTACCGGTACAACCGGCATTGCCCTTGCAATTCGACTCGCCAACCGCCCCGGAACACCCGACGTCTTCTACGATGCTTCGTTTTCGTCTGGCACCACCACCAGCAGCAGCAGTAGCAGCCAACAGTTCATCCTGCGCGACAACGGCATCGTATGAGGGGGGCGGCCCGTTCGGATAGCCACCGCCCCCCGCTGACGGTGCCATCAGCTGGTACTGATGGTGATGATGGTGGTGATGGTAGGACGGGAACGAATGAAGATGGGACGCATGATTTATGGTGCCGGTGACCGCCGGTAGCGCCTGGTAGTCGCCGCTGCTCCCACCACCACCACCGCCATCCATGAAGAAACCGTTTGCCGAACCGGACGACGCCGGTGGATCGTAGCACTGTGAACGAGAAGAAGAAGGGGTAAAGGCGACGAAGATGAGGACGTCGCCGGCGTTAGTCGACGGTTTTAGAACGGGAGCTGAGGTGAGGTTTTGCACGGCGCGATCTACTAACTAAATTAAAATTGTCACGAACAGAACGGACGCACCACGCCATGACACGCCACGGATGCACCTAATGACTGAGAGTAGGGAGGGGGGGGTATGGGCAGGGACCGATTTGCAATGTTACCTGAGCACAACATTATCCCTTCTTCTGCTTCTGTGGGGACAGTGGAGTGACATCAAGCCACCACCCCTTGTGTATCCATACCCCTTGATGCACATAAATTAATTAAACTTCTTCAGCACTTTTGCTCGCTCTCTGTCTCTCTCTCTCTCTCTCCGGGGTAGGGGGGATCTCTTTTTATTTTCGCGCTCCACCCTTAATCATGGGCGTGCAGCATCAGCAGCAGTGCGTCGTCGTCGTCGTCGTCTTGGCCTATCTGCATCAGAGGTGACATCAGGGGCGAAGAAGATGTAATGAAATACACCCGGACACTTACGTCGTAAACAGGGCAATTCATTTTCATTACCCCTAGAGCACTTGCGCGAGAAAGCTTACGATTCTTGTGGCGTGCGTTTGTGGGAGATTAATCGTGGAGAGGAAGAGGGACAATCAAGCCGATCAAGGATCACCTAATGTGCCTAATTTCCTGATAAACGGGAAAGCTCTCCCAATAGGTGGCAGGTCAATGCTGGTTGATGAATATTGAACGTACGAACGCGCGCTCAAGTTGCTTGCATTGTTGTTTGCGAACCGCTTAACCGCTAAATCGGTTTATCCTGGTCCCTGCTTTATGGCGGTGGAAATGAATCTGGAATGTCGTTGCTCCTGATTGTTTGCTTAATCAAAGGGAGTGTCCCGGGAATACATTATTTTTTGTTGTGCCTGTATGTGCGCTGCGATGGGATTGTCCAAACGCTGCTATTTTTTTAGATTTGCATAAATTTTCGTTGTTTTTTCATTGTAGAACTTTGTACAATTATTTTGTTTTTTTATATTAATATTTTTTCTGCCAATTTTTAAAACATTTTTCCACGAACCATTTGCAAGTAAAAAATTATTGCATCTTTTATCTGCACACTGCATGGATCAGGCTTATGAATACATTTATTTTAATTTTTTAAAACATCTCGCTTTTAGAGGAAAATTATCACAATTATTAAGATCAAAGTATTCCTATACATTGGAAAGTTGTAAAATGTATCGTTTGAAAGTTTGAAACTCATTATCTAAAACAAGAACTTTGATATTTATACCTCAGATGATGCCGCAGATCAAGGCATCTCGAAAATTGATGCCATGCTTTTAGTTTTTCATATATTTTCTTCAAAACCAGTTCTAATATTCCTGAAAAGTGATTGTCCACTAAGGTATTCGCCAAAACATATTAAGTGTAATGTCTTTTCCCACCAAAAAATGGCAAAAATGATCCCTTTTTCTTGAGCGAATTAAGCGTAAGCGTCTCCGCTCCAAAGCCTTCGGATCAATTCGTTCCGAAAGATTTCTTTTTTGAAGTGATAATGTGTGTTCGGTGGATTAGCCACGCTCCAGACGCAAAACGAGACCCCGCCGGTAGATTGAGGGACTAATTTTCACTGAAAGTTTCCAGGAAACTTTCACCATTATGCGCCCAAGAGCCGAGCAACCAACGCCAGAACCATCCAGAACATCCAGCCAATGTAATCAGCGTCGATTTTCGTCGATCGATTTCAAAATCCCGAACCCCGGCGGTGTACTCCCGCGTCGTCTCGTCTTCTCGTTGGTTTCGAACTTTTTGGACTTCTTTTGATCACAAGAAAGTGGCGCCTCATCGTGGGTAAGCCAAACCGCACCGTACCGCACCGTCTGTTGTCTTACCATATGTCGGAAGGAAGAAGCGAACTTCAAACCAAGAATCCGACCGACGAATGGTGCCCGGCGATGCCCTTTTGGGCGATAGTAAATGTTTAATGGATCCCAAAATAGCTCTTTCTCTGTCTTTTTCGCTGGCCGATTGTGACCCAGTTTGCAATAGTACTGGGAGAAGGGTGGTCAATGATGAAAATGAAATTTTTAACTCGACAACACGTGCCCGGCAGTTGGGTGGGTGTTTTTTGGGGGTGGAGTGGATATCGATCCTCGTCCGGCCAGTGACACCCGTCGAACCCTCCCTAATTCGTCTAATGACATTTGGCACGGCTTCCGGTTTTGTCCGGAGAGTGAGAGTGATACTGCCGCCAAAGCGGTCGCTAAACCAATCCCCCCCGTTTACCTGCTCGACACTGTAGATCTCCATGTTGGCCTCCGTCTCGAGCCATTGCTGGCGGTAGAGCGAGTTGGAGCGCTTCTTGATGTTCCGGTGGCAGCAGTAGCACACGAAGCAAACCACCGTGATGACCACGGATAACATCGCGCTGGAAAGAGAAAGAGAAAAAGAGAGAGAGAGAGAGAGAGAGAGAGAGAGAAAGAGAGAGAGAGAGAGAGAGAGAAGGGGGAAGAAAAGTGCAGAAGAGAATCGTAAATCCAAAAATCATAAATTCGATTTCTGATGGTGGTACTGAAGTACTCTGCCCTTGCATCCATCGCGTTGATCCCACCAAGAACGCACTCGAAGGAAAGAGAATGAAGAAGAAAGCGTTCCATCCACGCGCCCCCCGATAAGGTTCGGGGTTTTTTTTTGTGCCCGCGCTCGTTGCAATGTAGTAAATTGGGCTCATGATATGGCCTTAATGGGGAGCTAGACTCTCATCGTGAGGCGCGAATGTACTGAACACTTTTATGACCTTCATTCAAGCCGCTCGGGGTTGACGCGATAACGCGGGGTGCCTTTTGTCGTGGTCGGGATTTACAGCGTCATGGACTGGTAAGCTTCTCCCGATTTCGCAAGAAGTGTTGTTGCAAAAGTAACAACACTTACGATTGGTTCACTCCTCCGCTCCGCCAGTAAATGCAAAACAGTAGATTAGAAAGTGCGGTACGGCGTAACTAGGCAGGAAGTAATGAACTTTAGCGGACGCGGCGAGCGGCAATGACGTTATCAGAAACCAGCGCCAAATGTATAGAACTGGCGGCGTAAACCCATTCTTTTGGAATGTCACTTTTCAACGACCAGAAGTCTTCTTATGGAACAATTTGCTGTAAGGTCTTGCTTGACGCAGAATATGTTTTAAACAAATTGAAAACCGCAGAAACGAGCCACCGAGCGTAACATTGGGCTAATGAAAGGGGATTCACTGTGTACGCATGTGACAATAGGGAGGGAAAGTACCTGGCCTTGGTTAACCGTGAATACGATGGTATAAGAGAAGAATGCAGCTGCACATTGTGCTTGTCATGATGCTCATACAATCGCAAAGGTGAAGGTACATTCGCTCTACACATGGCATATTCCAAGAAATAATGAACTGCAAACGCATAGAATGGATCTGTTCCTCTTCATTTGGTCGGGATGATCCGACTGATTTAGAGTAGACTTTGAGTGCACCATCGTTGCGATTAATGGGAATATGATCAACTGGATGCAGTAGGAACACTCATCATCAGGAGCCGAGGATACGCTAACTCCCTAGCTCCTGAAGTGGGATCAGCATGAAAAGAACTGAAACTTGTCCAAGGCATAAATTCATTACTGTTTATGACAGGTAATAAGTTTTTATTGTATTCCACCAACCACAAACAGTGCCTGGACCATCCACCCATTCGAGACTCTGGACTCTAGCATTCAAATACAGAACTCCAGATGCTGCATGCGGCCAAACGGGGACTGCAAAGAGAAAGAACTCTGAGCTATGCTGCCATTGCGACAACAAATGAACTGACGGTGGTGCCGGATTGGTCTCGCAATCCCACAATATCGCGTTGTTTCCGTTTCCTGCTCTGTTAGTGTCAGCAGAATCAGGCGCGTTGTTGTTTTCCATCAACCGTAGGTTCGCTCTTTGGAATTGCATTCTTTTTAAACGAAGTGAACGAACATTTTAGCGAAGTACGGCCGTAGCAGAGTAGTATGTACATCAGTCAAAGATGTGGCCACGGGTTGTAGATTAAAAATTCACATACACACACACATACATACATACACACCACCCTCCTTCTGAAGGGAGGAAATAGTGCGGAACTAATACTTGGTTTGGGGCGGCTTGGTTGAACTTGGCGTCGAAGGAATGTTAAAGCCGCAGAACCTCAGTAGGAACACCTCGATGGCGATGGCGCCAAACAAACGTGAATACTTAGACAAACAAGTTTCTAGGGATTTTCGATTTTTTTTTTTGTTTCGTTCCTTCGCATTCTTTCCTTTGTACCTTTGTGTGTTTCGGTTTTCAATTTTGGAAAAGCTATTCCGGAGTTTCCGTTTCTTTTTTCTGTATCTCTTGAGGAAGAGGCGGCTGGACAAAAACAGAAAATAATCTTCGCGACTAAGGGGGCGAGAACTTATAACTTGTTGCTCCCGCGAGAAGGGCACGGTGAGAGGGCAACACAAAAAGGAAAATGGGAACTAAAATAATGGAGCGGGCGAGATGGTGTCTTCCATTACCAAACCATTCGACCGGGCGACCCGCGATTTGTTGTAATTCGGTTTCGGTTTGAAGTTTTCCCGTACGCTTCTAGGCGCAAACCATTCCTCTCCCTTTCTCTCTTCCTCCCTATCTCTCGTCTAAAGCGATTAAGCGAATACTTTGGTGGAACACAAAAGCGGAAAGACCCAAAATATCTTGTCAACTACACACCTCTCACCCCAAATCATACACACGCTGCTCCTGGCCAACGTCCTCGCCTGGGGCGCTTCGGAAGGTTAATTGATTGGAGCGAAAACCTTCAAAGTTGTCGCGAGTCGCGAGAGTGGAGGGAAATTCGAAGTTTCAGTTGGGTGAAAGTTCTTTTTTCGGGTGGAGAACAGTACCAGATTGATGGACAGTGGGTCTTTTCTGGTATTTTGTTTTTTAAATTAGAATAGGTCCAAACTTGAATGTATTTGTCGGCATCCAATCACTCAACGAACGGGGCTGTAGACATGAATCTGATCGCGATCTCAAACTACCTTTCAGATTGTGGATTTATGTGGAGCTGAAAAACGTTGATTACAATTCGACAACCCGAACTCATTTATGCTACTATTGAAAATGCTTCTTCTGCATTATCTCCGGATCCAGGAGAGAAGGGAGCATTTCTTCCATCCGAGATTAACTTCCAATTTGTTTTTTTGTGTTTTTTTTTTTCATTTTCTCGCTCGTTCTCTTCCTGGCTGGCCTGTGTACGATCGATCTCGTACCGTGTGCTAGCTTACTAAATTGCACCTTTTGGTTGTGGAAACAGAACCTTCTCTCGGCAAAGTGGTTGCAAACCATGGTGCAAGGCCACCGGTAGACAGAGACGGCGACACACACACACACAAGAGAGTCAAGGATGTTGCAATGTAAAGCGAAGCACACAGCGCACAGCGCAAACACCCGGAGGCAATCGAAGCGACGAAGCTTGGACAACTCGCGACCGAGGCCAATGAGAGGAAGGAAGTCCAACACGGTTGGAATCCACGGTATGTGTTGCCGGACATCTTTATCGTGAATCAAGGATAGTAGAAGAACCACGGCGCTACCGAACCGATTTGAAACCATTGAATCCTTTTGCTACAGTTCCTGGGGAGCAGGGACAGGATGCAGGAAGCTGTGAAAAATGTGTCGGACCGGTGGTGCTTAGCTAAATTACATGTCAGGAGAGCGTAATTATAAAGCTGAGGCGAACAAAATCACTTCCGCTTCTGTACGCGTCGGTTCTAGGGTGAAGGTGCCCGTAGTGTCGCCGCGAAGCATGATACACCGAAGTCAGCCGCACCTAGAGATTGCAGAGGGCTCTATAAAAAGGTCCTCGGTTAGAGTCAGTCGCGAAGGGAAGACCACACGGGAGGTCATTATCTAAATGTATTTCTCGCACATCGTCGCGGTTGTCAATCTTTCATCTCGCGTTTGTCAACGACGCGCATAATTGATGACGGCATGAACATGCCACGACGGATTGCTACACATCAGCAATGCACCGCGACCTGGTGCATCGCTTCTACAATCGAATGGTTGATTTAAAACCAGCAAAAAACAAAGACGGGCAATGTTATATACCAGGTAGGCACATCACGCTCGAGGGCACACCAATTCTGTGTGAAAGCTGGAAGTCATTACCAGGAAAGGACTTTTTGCGGATGCTATGGACACCTTATACCGAGGATCCAGAGCACGCGTGAACAGTCCCTCCTGAGCTGCCATTAGAATTATTAAGTTCACTTCGGTCATTTGGGTCATCCACATCCAGAGGTTGTGGTTTTCGCTCGAGCAGGTTGTACATCGTTAGTGTAGCGAACACACGCCGCACACCGAAGGAGCCACAGGAACCGGAAGCACTTATTATTGTTGGACGAGCGAGTGATGAAAGTTACCACCATTCTCAGGTCCCTAGGCAGCATCCTCAGGGTTGGTGACGATGATGAAAATAGGATCAAATGTACAGCATCCTCAAAGCGAACGTAAGAGGATGTGGTGTGCCTCATGTTTGTCGCATAATTTCTCCTAATTGCAGTGACAGTGCGGACCTTGCTGTGTGGACATGAAGTGACATGCACTCCTTCCGTTTTACACTCCTGGGAATGTTTTCAAATTCATTTTCGATTCATAAGCAGGATGGATGTGGCTTAACGATTCTTACACGTAACAGCTTCAGCTGGTGCTAAACTAAGGCAATAAATCTGTCTAACCATGCTCGATACACACATACACACACACCAAGAGTGACAAGCAAGCCGAGAACCGCGTGCTCTCAATCGATTGAGGACGGGGACGCGGCACCACACAACGTACGTTCCCAGTGTGGCCATTCGATCGCTGAATAGCCAATATTTCATTTCCGCCGTTCGCATCATAACCATATTTATGTTTATGCTCCTCTCGCAATGAATTTGAACACAAGACGCGCTCGGTCTTTACTTCGTTTCGGGTTTTGAATCTCGGCATCGCAGTAAGGCCGCCTTACTGTGTGTTGTCCGCGTGCCACTTTACCGGTATTATCACCCCATTAGCGCGCGCTCGCACACACACACTCGAACGCATGACCAACCGAATGGCCACCACCGTGACCGTGCACCCCGAATGACATGTCAATCCTGGGAATCATGATCCCCCCAACACTGGCGCTGGCTGTTGGCCACTTCTCGTTATGATGGGAACGTGCGGTGAATGAGCAAAGTAAACGAGCACACACACACACACGCGCCTGTATGTGTGTAATATGGGAGTGGAGTATGCGAGATGCGATTGATCCCCCCTTGGTGGTATATCCTTTCTGAATCCGTAAGCGACCAACGGTGTAGAATCGATTCTTGGAGGACGTTCGGTTGGGCGGAGTTAATTTTCTCGCCAAAAAGTTTTCTCTCCCAACCAGTTCTGTTGCCGCTCTTTGTGAGTGTCAAATACCCAACAATCCTATCGGAACAATCTAACGATCGTTCGCGACGACAATGACGACGACGATGGGTTATATGATGCTTCGGTGGTATGCAGCATGCAAATGTGTAACGTGCGCTTAACCCGCGAAACCAGAGGCCACAGGGGATTATATGAGGGTGGGAATCACGACGAGCAATTTGCATTTATTCTTCCACGCTCACACAAACACACGGTGAGCCTGAAGCTCATCTTGGGGTCATAACTTTTTGGGGTTTTTTTCTACGGGTGGCGGGAGTCGAACATCCGTTTTTTACTATCGTGGGGAAGCAGAGCAGCTGTGTGCTGCCACCAGGATGCGTACCACCTCGAACACCGTGGCTAGTGGCTTTGGTGTGGTCTTATAGGTAGTGCACGAGCTTATCGCAACCCTCTACCCCGTTGTAACCCATTTAGATACCAATCACACACCGTTTAGATTGTTACTTGGTTGGTGTCCCGGGTAGGTTGGTTGGTAGGTTGTTATCTGCACGCAATGACTACGAATCAATCAACATCAAAATGGAGGAAAATGGACGCTGACGAGGTAGACGAGAACGACGGCCAGCGACTAATGGGTGTGCTCTTGTATTGAGAAACGCTTAACCGGCTGTATGCTGGCTATCTCTTCGTGTCCATATCGTGCTCCACGATTCCTTTAACGCGCCTCTGAGGAGCGAGGCAGATGACAAAAGCCCCCCGAACCAACCCCACTATTCTATTTCATGATGTAAATTTGCCTAATTGGTGAAATTAAAAATGAATAAATTAATTTAATATCTGGCGCTGGCCCGTGGCGCTCGCTGGGTCGCTTGCACGGTGGCCATTCAGCTCTTCTGTTGTTGTTGGGTCGATATTTTATTACGAAATGTCGTAGTGTTTTAGCTTCGTCCCACCGTGCGCCGCCACCGTGGTCACGCCTCGATGGTATTTGGTTTTGATGGAAATCGAGTTAGTGAACCACCACCTACAGACGACCATCGGCATTTGCTAGGCGGAGTCCTTAAAGAGAGCGCACACGCGAACACCGGGATGTCTAGTAAGGACGAAAGGGACATCTTTTGCTTAATCGCATTTTGTGAAACGCGAAATTGCGTTTCAAATTGCTTGGCGCTGGAATATTTCTACTGTTCCCACAGCGACACGCCTTCGGTTGTTCGGGTTCGTCACCTTCGTTTCGATTGGAATCGTTTGAATGTCAAAAACGATTTTTTTGTTTGCATTTCACGCATTTCGCTATCTGTTTCGTTTTAAAATGTTGACGTCACACTAGGAACAGGGTTTATGCTACTGCAACATAACGCATACACACAGATGTGCCGGGTGTGTAAGAAGAAGTAACGCAAGCTAATCACTTAAACGTTCAACACGCGATCCTCCTGGCAGGGAACTCGATTGATAGTCACTTACCCGCCGAGCATGACGTTCACATTGCCGTGCAGGTTCGCCCCGGGGCGCATCGTTTGCAGCCCCTGGTGGTGATGATGGCTACCGGTACCAACGGTCCTTATACTCGAACCACCACTCTGGTGATGATCGGGACTACTGGAGCCGCTAACGTTGCTGGCACCTCCACTATACGAGCTGATGTAGGAGATGGTCTGGTTGTTGAAGCTATTGTGCGAACCGACGGCCGATACCACGGCCAATCGCTTCAAGGACATACCGACGGGTGGAGTTGAGTTGCAGCGGCGGCGGCGACGGCGACGGCGAATTGTCACTCGTTTACGCTCTCTGAGTTGGAGCAACTATTCACTATTCACTAATCAATCGCGTTGTTGTTCGCTTGACATAGGTTTCGCTTTCCATCTTTTAAACACATTTTGCACACGAGAAGAAAGAACTGAATGGAGGAGGAGGAGGAGGAGAAGAAGAAGTAGAACACAGTGTCTTAAATCACTTTTTGCTGTTTTCCTGCAGCCGCACAAACAAAGTGGAAAGTTTATGCTGCGCTAGTCACAACTCAACTATTCTCCTCTTCTCAGCTGGTCAAAATTCCATAAAAATGCAAATTCGAACGGACGTTGACTGGCGACGCTCGACGAAGAACAAACTCTAGTATGAACTCACGCCCGTGTGCCGCCTTATAGCGCTAGTGCGAGCTTTTAAAGCTAGGAGATAGGAATGGTTTATCAATTTGAAACTCATTTAATGTGTGAAATTTAAGGGAACTATTGCTGAGTTTAAGAACCCACATGTCGACCTATACACACGACTTTCGCCTCGAAGAAGGTACAAACGTTGGTTGTTGCCTCTTGGTGAGCCCTTTCTATGGTGCATGAGTTGCCGTATTTACGTCGCCTTAATTCACATGAATCATCCACCACTAGCGCGCGGTTCATTTCGAGGTTATTAGGACTTGGTTCCTCCGACCATCCACTCCTACCTCCTCCCTGCTCTCTTGCCTTCCTGCTTCCGAAAGACGGTGGGTTAGATCACGGTACCGTGATAATGTTCAACGGAAATCAATGTCAAAAAACCTGGCGCTAGGAAATGGACTTCCGGCAGGTTGTGAAACCACCGAGCACTTGGTTGAACGTTGGGGGTGTGCGGTGGGAGCGATGCGGTGTGAAGAGCGGGTGAATGAAGGTACTCGATAGTTAAGACAGTAATTTCTCTACCTTCACCCGTTGGACCGTTGCTACACGGGACTCGGCTTCCCCAAGTACGCTCCGGCACCTCCGATCCATCATTTTTGTTTTGACTTATGGAAATGATGAGGTTCACTCTGGCTACTCGGAAGTAGCTAGTGGCCTGCCTTTAGTGATAAGCCGTGAGCGAGAGCTGGGCAAAGGCTCGTGTAGCTCGAGTGCGTACGAGACACGCAAAACGTAAATCATAGTTGTAGGCAACTGACCGTCACACGAGCGTTGGTACAAGGTACTTAATGTTTTAGTATTCATTTCGTGGTCCAGCTTATAATGACGGACAACAAGGTAACTTGAGAAGCATCATTGTTGTTGTCGTTGATGTATGTGTGCTGCTTACACATGCTCGTACATTCTATAGTGTTTTATGGATATTTGCATTTCATGATTCTGCGCCAAGAAATTTGATCCCTAGGGTATAGCTTAGTTGAAGGTGATGTTCATTGTTAGTCTATCAAATAGACCAAAAATGTACTTCTAAACCGACGTGTTTTAAACTGCTAACCAAGGACTAGGAATCTACACTCAATGCACCTTAAACTCCTGGATCCTCGATTATTCTGCACAAGTCGATGCACATTAAGGTAGATGTTATAATCGATAAGCAGTAAAGGAACAGGCTTGTATGTTCCCCAGTAGATGAACTTCCTATCCGTGGTTTAAATCGTCTATTGTGTACACTTTCGCTTGGTTGATATCACTTGGTATCACAGTTATTCGGTTTCTAACGCGAACAGTTCGATCAACACTCGGTACCATATTGTCACTAGTTACAGGATGGCGCAACCCCTTTCATAGCATTGAACACCGGGAACATCGATTTTACGGAACACGGTGACGGTGATGGCTACGCGGTTGTGGTTTTGTGTTCACTTTCCCAACCGAATCTCTTGGCGCACTTGGCGTACCGGTACAGCAGGCACTTTTCCCTAAATCTCCCTGCTCCTTGGCTTCCGGTGCTCCCACAACCCACTAGGCACGTCGCAGCTGATTAGTCTTTTGAAGAATGACGGGGATCAGGAACGACGCAATACCACGCCACCAGCACACCGGCGGCTTCTGTGGTTGGTACGGGGAGTGATCGAACGTTGAATAATCGAATCACATTTGGATTGACGCTGCGACGAAGGGGTTTGCGCGGTGGCGGGTGGAAAATCAAACGGAAAACGGTATCGACCACCCCCAACCCCGGCAGCGTCCTTTATCGGAAGGAAAGAGGACGCGTGGTGTGGTGGCTCTGCTGGCAGGCTCGATGGCTAATGATGGTGGTATGGTGGTGGTGATGGTGGGTAGCGCGAGCATATTATGTGTAGATTATGCTGAAGGTCTTACGCCTCGCTGCTCACCGGGTCCGCATGGAAAAGGGACATTAACACACCGCTTTCCTGGCTTCCTGTTTCCCGCTGGTGTGAAGGTCGCCTCGCGAGCCCTAGGCCAAGAAGTCGCACCCCGAAGGCAATCGGCGAAGTAGTTCTGCTAAAGGAATGTCTCGGAAGTAAATGGCGCGAAAACAGGGCGCAAGCAACAATAGCGCAGAGCAGAGGAGGACTCCTGATATCCGAAAAAGAAGAAGAAGAAGAAGCACAAAGAGGCCTCCTCCTATCAAGTAATGGCTCACGGAACACTAACTTCACTCGCTAACGCGCACCATTGACGGTCTCTGATAGGTTGGTTGTCTGTTGTGTTCTGGTGGTCAAAAATCGACGGTTAGGTCCACGGCACACAGTTGCACGGCTGCACCACGTCCACCGGCCACCGGTTAATGAAGACTGACCGAACCTAGCGAGGTGTTCCCGGACATGAACCACTTAGAGGCCGCCGCTAACCGTGGGTTGGGTTGAAGTTCCGTTGAAGTAGCTCCCTGGTGTGTGGTGCGAGCGAGCAAACGAGCGAGCAGGCGAGTATCGGACATCGCGTGGCCACGGCAGCGGTTAGTCAACTTATACCATCACCGGGGAGGGGGCATCAACGTTTCTCCTCCCCCCGAAAGAGAGAGAGAGTGCGAGAGAGACGGCTCTAGGGGTCTGGCCATGAACGGCGCGAAAGGAGAAAGTTTTTTTTTCGTTTTTTTTTCTTGTGTTTGCCAGTAGTAACCAAAGCCAATGAAGCGTAGAGAGCACACTATAAGCACACAGACACACTTGGGACACTCTGTATCGAATATACTGGATATGAGGTGCTGACGCACTACCCTCAGGCGATTGCTCTATTGCCTGTGGGGAGGTCCTTATTCGACTCCCTGTACTACCACTACCACCATTACCACCACGCTGTAGGCTAGTCATTCCCTGAGGCGCGCTGGTCACACTGGTTTTAAGGTCGTAGGTCGGAGGCAACGTCTGCCCCCTCCGTACGATGACGTCCGTTGGGATGGTAATAGATGGAGCACAACAAACCGAGTATCTTCCCTGCGGCACTTGCATTGCACTGGAACTCCCCGTAAGGATTATCCTGGAGTTGGACGTTTCGGGAAGAATCCGAGACCGAGAATTCCTCACGAATTTTCTGGACACCTGGACATACCTGGCCTGTACTCGCCTCTCCACCGTGGAAGCAGACTAACTAATCGCGTGGCGGGAAACTCGAAGGCACGGAGTAGTCTGTCCGTCCGTCCGGTTTCGGGGACGACCTTTGTCTGCCTGCCACCTAGCAGCAGCCGACAGGACACGTTGCTACTGTCGCTGTAACCCGGTGTTGTTGGACATGTAGTTCCGGGAGTTCCCGAGCTGTAGTCGAACTTTTCCGAACGCACTATCTCTCGCTCTCCCCGTCTCTCTTTCTCTCTCTAGCGACGATGATTTCGTCCTTTAGCGTTCGTGGATCACTCGTTTCGTACACACAAGGACGAGACCATGGTTCGAGGTACTTCGGATTCTCGGTCCATGTTACTCTGGCCGACGGTAGTTCCGAGGTTGTGTCATTGCTTCACACCACGCACGACGCCAAACGGATGTGGATGGACAGAGGATGGATGGGAGATTGGGATCGGTGGATGGATGTCCGTTTGATAGTTTTCACGCGCCTCGTTCGCTACGTTGGATGGGGGCCCCGGACCACCCATCATCAGGCACACATAATTCTCATTTTGCTCATTCGTTGTGGCCGCTTTTCGTCGTCGTCATCGCCCCCCATCTTTCCCACCTTCTAGTGTTGTCCTCGAGGGCTTCCAAAGGGCTCCCTTGCCGCGCATTTTGGTGCCTGATGCTCATTCTCATTACAACAGACACTGTGGTGCGCTGTGTGTGTGTGCGTCTGTCATTTGTTGCCATTATTTGTGGCGAGTGCCGGATGGGCCGCTTCCCTTTCTCTCTCTATTCTCTTCTAACGTTACCTGTATGTCTTCTTTGCCATTTTTTTTTTTGGTTTGTTTGCATTCAGCCCTGCATTGTTACTCCGGTATACGCCACGGGCTGACAGAGTATACGCACGCATTTGGAGTGCCATATTGTGGCAGGCTCCTCCCTCGCGATCCTTAGGGGGGTTCGTTTGCGAGTTCGCGCCCTCGTGGGTTGCGCGCAAGCCTTGTTGTTACCTCTTTCAG
>NC_064875.1:60177041-60229541 GCF_943734745.1 Anopheles darlingi
TGCTTTTAGTTTCACGAAAGTGACGTTTCGTACAAATACTAACATGCTACTCTTTCCCATCCCTTGGTGTATTTGCAGCGCGGCTCGGTAGGATCGCAATCGCGCAACCTTCGGATGACGGTTTTGAAAAATTTGTTCAAAAAGATGGCCCTCGTGAAGTCACTCGTGCGGACGCTGCTCCTACTGTTCTTCATCGGCAGCGTGCTGCTTCTCATCTACTGGAGAGACAGTAGCTCCGAGTCGTCCTCCAAACCGTCCACCACGTTCGCGCTGGGCAGCTTCAACACGCACATCGTAACGGGCGGCAGCCTGGCCGGCCTGGCGACCGGGGATAGCAATGCGCGAATCACCGACACTCCGATAAGGTAAGCGAGCGCGGAGCACTGCGATAGCAATGATGATATATTATATACATAATGTTTGTTGCGCGACCCTTCTGGAAAGCACATTCGTCCCGAGTGCGTGCGCGCTCCCTCTCTCTCCCTCGCTAGTAGTTTATGATCCGTGTAAATCTATTACCAAACGGATGTCACGGCATGCTTCTGCTGGCATGCTCAGCAGTTTATGAATTTGCGGAGCGATAATAAAAAAAATGTAGGTGCCACGCTGGCGTCCACTGGGTGGAATGAGCGGAAATGGAATCATAAAGTACAATTAGCCGTATTTTTTTCTTCTTTCCCTTCCTTCTTTCCTTCAACTGGCCACGTTTTATGGCCAGCTCATTAGGGGGAGTTAATTTGTTTAAAATGTTTTCTTTTGACCGAAAACTATGTAGCAATTAGTGGATTGATGGGATTTTCCTTCTCCATTTCAAATCCAAATCGGTTTCTGGTCCGTTCCCTCTACTTATGCTTTCAATCTCGTCTTTTTTTCCTACTTTCATGACTGGACCCCGTAGCCCCATCGAACGCTCGTGGACGTACAAGTGTGTGAACAATCGCTGCGTTCGGCATCATTTCGTGGATGGCGTCGAAGAGAACTTTGATAGCAACAATCTGCACGCGCAATCGGCGCAGCAACAGCAACCGCATGCCAGCGGGAGTAGCAGCAGCAGCAGCACCACGTCGAAAACGGCCGGTGGTAAGAGAATACCGTACCAGACGTGCGCCATGACCTGCGGTCCGATCAACATCTGGCCGCAGCCAACCGGAGCTACGACGATCGGTAGTAAGACATCCCGCTTCCGACTGTCCGACATGCGGCTCAAGGTCAATACGGCGGCTGGTTTCGAAGCGGTCGAACGGCTCCTTCACGAAGCGTTCGATGTGTTTCGTGCCGAACTGCGTGGCATACTGGTGGCCCGTGGTGCAACACTCGAGGAGATCGAAGGAGCAATGCCGGCGAATGCGATTCCACCGGAGCTACGGAACGGTATGGCTGGTGGTGCCACGGTAACGGTCAATGATAATGGTGATGAGGCGGCTGCCCATGATGGTGGTGAGGGTGCTGGACTGCCGGCGAATGGCCAATCCGCGAAGGAGAAGCACAAAGTTAGTACGGGAGGAAACTTACATTTCTTTACGCTGGTTAGTGATAAGCGGTACGATGTGGACACTGTTGAGGTGAGCCTGCACGTGGAGAAATCGGCCGAAACCTACTTAACGCTGCACACCGATGAACGCTACAACATGAGCGTAACCCGTAAGTCGATCTGCGCCATAGCTCCTGTGGTCTGTAGTGAAAATCGCTCACTTATTTACTGCAACTGTCCCTTTTTCAGATTCGGCGCGTGTACTGCGGGCAAAGATCTCTGCGCATTCCTTCTTCGGAGCGAAGCACGGTTTGACGACGCTCCAGCAGCTAATTTGGTTCGATGACGAGGAACGTACGCTAAAGATGCTC
The DNA here is from genome assembly GCF_943734745.1 of Anopheles darlingi. Classification (NCBI taxonomy): domain Eukaryota; kingdom Metazoa; phylum Arthropoda; class Insecta; order Diptera; family Culicidae; genus Anopheles; species Anopheles darlingi. The sequence continues at coordinate 60,178,884 of NC_064875.1, forward strand.
AACAAAGCCTCGATCGAGGATGTGCCAAAGTTTAAGTAAGTCTTGATTGTTTCTCTTGACTATAATGGTCAGTTGTTTCATACCACTTCTTCCCCACTCCTGCAGCTACCGTGGTTTGATGCTGGACACTTCTCGGCACTACTTCTCGGTGGACGCGATCAAGCGCGCGATCGTGGGAATGTCACACTCCAAGTTGAATCGTTTCCACTGGCACATTACGGACTCGCAGAGTTTTCCGCTCGTCTCGAAACACTATCCACAGCTGGCACGCTACGGAGCATACTCGGAGCACGAGGTGTACACACCGGACGATGTGCGGGAGCTAACGGCATTTGCGAAGGTGCGCGGCATACAAATCATCCCCGAGATCGATGCACCGGCACACGCAGGCAACGGTTGGGACTGGGGACCAAAGCATGGCCTAGGCGAGCTGAGCCTCTGCATTAACCAGCAACCGTGGAGTAACTATTGCGGTGAACCACCGTGTGGACAGCTAAATCCCAAAAACAACAACACCTACCTGATCCTCCAGCGGCTGTACGAGGAGCTGCTCGAGATTGTCGGTCCGCTCGATTACTTCCATCTTGGTGGCGACGAGGTGAACCTGGAGTGCTGGCAGCAACACTTCAATGACTCCGACATGCGGGCACTTTGGTGCGATTTCATGCAGCAATCATATCACCGGTTACAGCTGGCGGCGGGAAAGAACGCTTCGATTCCACGAACGGCAGCCGTGTGGTCGAGCGGATTGACGAGCTTCCCCTGTCTGCCGCGGAACGTGTTTGCGGTGCAGGTTTGGGGTGGGAGCAAGTGGCCCGAGAACTTTCAGCTTATTAACGCCGGCTACAATCTGGTGATCTCGCATGTGGACGCCTGGTATCTGGATTGTGGATTTGGAAGCTGGCGATCAACCGGCGAGGCCGCCTGCTCACCGTACCGTAACTGGCAGACGGTGTACAAGCATCGACCGTGGGACGAAATGAAGCTTACCTCGCTACAGATGCGCCAGATCCTTGGTGGAGAGGCGTGCCTATGGACGGAACAGGTCGATGAATCCATACTAGACTCACGCCTTTGGCCTCGCGCATCCGCCCTAGCCGAGCGACTGTGGACGGATCCGGTTGAGGAGCGGTACAGCGATACGGTACCGCTCGAGGTGTACAACCGAATGTCGGTGTTCCGTAACCGTCTGCTAGAGCTAGGGCTGAAAGCGGAACCGATATTCCCGAAATATTGTGCCCAGAATCAGGACGAGTGTGTATGATATTACGCCAATCCGTTCTACTAAGCCTACTAAAGGCGAGGGGATAAATGGAAAGAATGATTAGTGATGAGCAGCACCCCTGATGAGGATGACAATGATGATAATGACGATGGTTTGCGTGGAATACGCTGAGGTTGTGATACTATGACCATAGGACTGCGATCCTACGGTATTCCTTATGAATGTTTTCTTTTTTTTTTACGGATCATCATGGAACCTGAACTACACAGACTACACACACTAGTGAGTGAAACGGTCGGACCTAGTGGTCTTGGGTGTGGCGGTACCCGAACAAAGAGCAAAGAAGTGAGATTAAGAATTCTACTGAAGAGCAATCTATACCTAGGCGCAGTTAGCGAACAACTCGTGTGGCCTGAGCGAAATTGGTGTGTTGCCTGATACTTATGGCAGGAAGCTTCGAACGGATAGAGTGAAAAGTTGTACATAATACTATGAGAACGATGATGAGGGGCCCGGAGCTCAACGGTAAACCACAGGCCCCAATGATACGGTAGCTACTTATACGGAGGTTTCACGTAGCACTCTAGACATCAGCATTGACGCGTGCAAGGGGACGAGGAGAATTTTTCAACAAATTGAGATTCACAAGAATTCCTTTTATTCTCCCACACTCAGCCACCTCTTTCGCTCGCTCTCTACCAGTCTCTATTAAAATTGTGTCACTCAGTAGATGAATATAATTGGGGTTTTTTTTTAATGGCGATAAAAGTATTTAATTTCTAGAACAAAAATGAAGAAGACTTTGATTGTTTCGGAGCAGATTGAGCTAGTTCAACGGCCGACGCGATTGGTTGTACTTAAGTACATCCTCCGGATAATGGATAACGGACAGAATCCTGTGTTTATGATTAGGCTGCTGCGCCCGTAGCTGATTAAAACGAGATTATTAGTAGGCTTTGATCACGTTAGCCTTAAACCACACTCGGTTAAACAAAGTACGAGAAAAAAGAGAATAGAAAAACTAGAGAGACCAAGAGATAGAGAAAGAAAGAGCTACGACTGCGAGCTTCGTCTTCGTCTGCGACCGCGTATGGTGCCTCGACGCGGCCACAAAACATGAAAATTGTATTTCATAATTAACACCCTCACACGCATACACACATACACTTGATGACCTGTAGAAGGATTTCGTACCTTTTTAGTGTTCACTACTGTTTCGTTTGAACTTTGCAATATTATCTGTGTAACGCTCCCGTAATGCAAAGTGTTTATTTTGACCGTGTTACTACGATGTTTACCTTCCTGTTTTAGTGGATTATTTATCCGTTAAGCAAAACGATGCCATAAAAGAGTCGACATGACGACCACCGTGGTCCGGCCACCGGTCACCGGTGTTTGGTGTTTTCCATTTGCCAACCCGGGTGTTCTCAATCCCCTATCGCACCGCTCCCCTCTATACTCGTCTTTACTATTCTAAGTGCACACACTGTAGGATATTTAGCAGCAAGAACAATGTTATATAGTTAGTGAAACAAAGGGAAGCTGTAATGGTAGGACACACACACACAAAACACAGACAGGCTGAATGCGTTATTTGTTTCGTCTCATTCATCAACGACCAAAAATATATAGGCCAGGATGATATGGTTGCCTGGGGAGCGTTGCCTTTCTTTCCGTTGGATAACTTTGTTACGATAAATACAAGCGGTAGTAGTTCACTCGGCATGGTGTGGTGTACTATATAGGCAAATCTAGCCTGGAACTAGAAAATGCTACCAAACATGGACCAGCCATTCATAAAACTCTCACTCAATAACACATACGGGCAGTGCTTTCCCTCTACGATGGGACACTATCGCCTACTAAGAGCGATTACGGATGCAGTAGAGTTGCTGGATGATAAACGGATAACGGAGTGACACTGAATCGATCCTCAACCCCATTAACAACTTGCAAACTATGAGCACTAATTTTAGGTAAAACTTTGTTAAACTTGTTCTCTTGACGAGGACGAAAAGGTATATATTGGCATTACTACGACTAAGGCTGCGCGTGAAGTGATACTCTTCCGATGATGCTGACGAGCTTTTGAATGGCGGATAATAACGGTAGAAAGGAGCTGTGCATGTGGTCATATATAAGCTGGGTTTCATTTTCATTATCGTTTTTTGTTTGTTTTATTGCTAATCGCGCGTTACCTTACGTGCCAGTTTGTTGGTTGTTTGTTAGTTGAATCGATACAAAACAAAAAAAGAACAGAAGTACAATGAGTAGGGGTTTCTCTTTCACTTTTTATTTTATTTCATTTGTATATCATAAACGAGAGAATCAACCCTTCCGCTACTGCCTCGGTGACGCACCTGGGCGGAGTGAATAATTTATGCTGACTAACAAGCCTTAGCCGGCACGCTAAAGAGATGGATAGGGTAGGAAGGATGAGCGATACCTTCCGGTGTAGCGATTGAACGATATTTCTCATTTAAAAAATGCTAAACGAGTGGCTCTCGTGTGCGCTCTCTCTCACTCTCTAATGAAATTGATTTATTTTTACTAGTAAAAGATAGCGAAATAAAGAAACGAAAATGATTCAATCATTACAGATCTTTCGATTAGTTATTTCGTGTGTATTCTCGTACTTCGCACCGCAATCGATGATGACTAGATTTTTCAGCAAACGTAGCTATCGTTAGCAACACGACGAACAGTGTCGCACGCCTCGATTAAGATGCACTTTTCGCAGCCGGCAATCCTGGCCCTTCCCCGGTCCACATTAAAAATTGATAGCCGCTGTCCTTTCCTCTGGCGAAATACGGAGAACATGTGTACGATTGCTTTGCAAACTCAGCACTGCATTACCTAGCGAATGCCAAGCGACTGCACCACCGAATAGCCACACACCACACGTCGAGTCAAGGTTTGGAGGGCTTTTAATTATAGATCAATATACCACTGCATGACGTTCCCTATTCTTCCTAGTGCTAGCATGGAGTGGGCGACGAGAATGCGTTACGTACTAGCAATTAAATCACTAAATAATGACGTGCACCGTAGTGGTGCATTATGTTGCATTTTTGTTGCGTTTCCGATGGACGTCGGAGCTTGCTGCTCGTCGCAACGGTAACGCAAGCGATTCAGTAACATTCCGGGTGCGGACTTTCTTGGTTGGCCGTTCCAGAATGAGGATGAAGATGATGGTGGTAGTTGGATTCGGTTGTTTGTTGTTCCTTTTGCACGGATGCTGCGTATCAGCTGATGGAGAGGATGCTGGAAACAGTTCCGCGTGTCCTAACGACCGAACCATTAACCGTGAGTATTAACTAGCGTTGTATTAATTAGAAGTAGTCCACAAACTGGACAGCTAAAACGCCGAAGTGCGTCAGTGAATGCCTCACGCAATGCTCATTAGATGCTTGCCCTTTCATCTCATTATCTGCTCGTCTTAGTCACGGCATACTACGAGATGCCACCGCTCTACCAGTACGACGATTACGATCGCTGCTTAGCGAAGCCCGGAGCTATCTACTGTCTGGTCGATGGTTGGATTGTACCGAATGCTACCAACCCTCGCTGGACGGTGATACGGCAGTTTTCGGTCGACACGAAACGGAGCTTCCGGCATGATCGGCTCCAGCGGGGTCTTTGCATGGATCGGTGTCACCAGCTGCTCGGCCGGTTTGATCATCGAACGCAGATGAAGTATTTCCTGGCGCGTTTCGAGCCCAATGGTGCCGAGGAGGTAAGTGACTCAGTATTTCCCTGTTTTTCGCTCCCTCCCTTTGTGAGATTGCTCCATGCCTTCCAGATCACATTCGATCCGAACACGTTCCGTGGGGCACTCGATTGGCGCAACCGGTACCGCCGATTAGCCAATCAATGTGTCAATTACGAGCTCAAGCGTCAATACGCCCTGATGGCGTACTCTACCGTCGAGTACTGTACGACACGACGAGCCGATGGTGACGTAGAAAAATCTGCGCCACAACCACCAGCAACAGTGGCAGCATCCTTAGGTAACTAGGGATACCGGCGTGCTCTAAATGATGAAATATGTATCCCCCACCACGGTTGCTTCTCGTTTCTAGATGGCGTAGACGTGCTGTTTCTAGTCGTCCTTGGACTGCTGCTCCTCCTGGCAACGCTCTCGACGGGTTACGATTGCCATCGGCATCGGATAGGACCATCAAGCGAGGTCGGAACGGAATCGGATCGGGTGAAGGATTACTATCGATCCGTTGGAGCGATGGGACGTCAGTATGCCATCGGAATCGTTGATTCGACAAACGCTGAACCCTCTTCTATAACACAGTGACCAATCGCTTGCTGGTGGCCTTTTCTCTCTCTCGCAACTGGCACACACTGACAACGGTTCCGGGGAAAAAGCGCCTCACCACTGGCCACCCACCATCATCACGGGATGACCTTCGTTTCATTCATGCCGTCCGCTTTCTCATCATGTATCTCGTTATCGCTGGCCATTCGATGCTGTTCAACTGTATCCTTCCGCTACTCAATCCCGAGTACGTCGAGATGGTAATGGTCGCTTCGAATCGTTTTGTGTTCACATTATCATGAGCCCTCCTCTCTCTTCAGCACTATCGGCGCTTTGTGACGATGTTGATTCTGAACGGTGTCACCGTTGTGCAGACGTTCTTCACGATCAGTGGCTTCCTGTTGGCGATTCAGTTTAGCGGACAGTTCACCGATCAGCGACACCCGTTCGGTTGCCGGGAGATGTTCCAGAGCATTCTTTATCGGTTTCTAAGGTAACGAACGCACTCCTTAGAAAAGCTCCGTATCGTGTATAAATCAGGTTGCCTTCGCCTTTCGTGCCGCAGGTTAACGCCGGTGTACGGGTTCATGATGCTGCTGGATGCCACGTGGTTGATCCGGGTACAGGATGGCCCGATCTGGAAGCGTCTGGCCGAAACGGAGCGTACCTTTTGCCGCAACAACTGGTGGGCGAACGTGCTGTACGTCAACAACTACCTCACCGTATCGGAACCGGTAGGTGCCTCACACCGAGGTGCACGCTTATCAACCCAACTAGCCGCTAATGGGGAACCGCCTTTACGTTTCGTTCGTTGGTGATTGACCAAATGGTCTACCTACCCTTCGTGTTAGTTTTACAACGCCGCTAATTGCACGCATTAGTCTGGTTCGTAATGAGGTGATGGATGTTATTATTCTTTTTTTTTAATGAACCATCATTATCACAATCGCCCGCGAGATATTGAACTCAATTTAGCCGGAAAAAGACCTTTAAACTGTCCTTCCCCATTTTCAATACCCTTACCATTATAGTGCCTTCAGCAGAGCTGGTACCTGGCGACCGATTTCCAGCTGTTCGTTCTCGGATTGTTACTACTCGGTGTGACGTGCCGTTATCCGAAAACACGGAAGCCACTGTTTGCGTTCGCTTCGGTTGCCTCCATCCTCGCACCGGCCATCGTAACATACGTGAACCGTTTCGAAGGTGTCGTGATGCTGCGGCCGGAGTAAGTGGCGATTAGCTTAAAGGACGAATGGTTGGAGGGGCCATTTTTATGTTGGAATTTATTTGCGCTCCTGAAGGGCCCTTAAGTACGTGCTGTGGTACGATCCGATGTACCGCCTGATGTACATTCCGACGCACACTAACGCTGGCAGCTACCTGGCCGGTCTGATGGGCGGATTGATATATCGGTCGCTGAAGCAACGAGGTTTCGATGCCGCCGGACGACGCTATAAGGTGTGGCGGGGAGGGAGGACCAACAAACCAAGCCGCGTTTCTAATGCCCCCTTTTTTACTTCTCTCGTCAGCTCTTCCGCATCCTTTGCTACACCGCACTTCCGGTGGCGATAGCGATGCTCCTGTCGGCGTACCTCTTTTACGCGTACGAGTTCGAGAAGCCCGCCATCTGGATAGCGCTTTATGCCGGCTTTTGCCGTAATCTCTGGGGACTCCTTTTCGCCATCTTGTTCCTGGGGCTGGCACTCGGTGTTGGCGTTGGTAAGTCCGGTTGTCGTCATCGTCGTTATAGTTAACATGTGATTCTCACACGAACACGCACACCACACCAGGAGTCCTGCGACGCGTTCTCTGTAGCCCCATCTTTCGACCGCTGGGCAAGGTGACCTACTGTGCCTTTCTGTGCCATCTCTTCATCATTCGCGTCACGTTGGGCAACGTGCGGCAGCCGGTTTATGTTAGCGACATGCGAATCGTAGGTCAAAATCTTGGACAGAAATTAGCAGAGATATGTACACGGACGTGTTAATCTTTCGATTTTCGTACCTCTCTCTCCGCCCTTCGGTAGCTGGTTTCGACGTCATCGACGCTTGTGCTGGCCTATCTGATGGGAACGCTCATGTATCTGCTGATCGAGGCACCGTTTGCCAATGTTCAGAAGGTGCTCCTCTCGCCGAAACATGGTACGTATCGAATGGCCGATTTGGTGATACCGATACCGATGAGTGTCTTCGCTTTTTATTCATCCTTTCCATCTCAGAGTGTGTTTACAAGGAGGAAATACAGTTGGTCAAGAATGGCGGAACGGTATCGACGATAGGTCCAGCAATCGGGGAGGCAGATACGGCGACTGTTACAACCTGATTTAGGTTCGCTGCGTGGCAGTTAGCTCGCATCATCGCACCAGGGTGAAATGCAATAAATCATGTCTCAATAAATAATGTAAAGCACATTACGTGAAGAAGATGTTGTCGGTTGTGTTGTTAAACTTGTTCGTAATTCCGAAGAGGAAGTTTTTTTTCTTTTTCCAAACATTGATATCAGTTTTTGAATTTTTTTTGGCATCTAAAAATCTCTAATTGCATCAAACGAAGCCGTTTCAATTTAAATGACATCTATTTATGTGGAATGTAATTATTAGTGAAAGTCAAGTACGAGCTAAGCAATCCAATAGTAAGGTCACAAAATGACTGATAGTCAAAAAATAATTAGGGATGAGGATGAGTTTATTGAGAAAGTGAAGCTGTTTTAAACGATGTATCGGAGATCACTAATATAAATTTGAAATTTAAACTGTGACTATTGCAAGGACTGGAATGTTCCTGGGTACAGGATAAAAAAAAAGTCCGAAATGAGGGTCCAAGAACCCATTGGAGAACATTTGCAGCTTTCGAATCCGATCCACGTTGTTGCATTCACAAGAGCGATAGACCAATGCGTCAATAGGAAAGTTACCGGTTTACTCCATCTTAGAATCATGCGTGAGCGATGCTGTTCTCGTCTTGTTCCCTCACTGTCCAGCTCTAGATCACATTTTTATCACAATCACTCGCTATTTACTTTGGCATGTCGCCACCATTACCAGTTTCACTTCCTGCATCGCTACAGGCGGTTGGCGGTTAATCCTCGGCCACGACGCTGCAACGTCTGGGCCAACAAAGTAGAGTATTTAAAAGCTGAAATCGCGTTCTAGGAAATGCGCAAAATAGTTGCTCGCGGCGGAAAAAGACTGTTCGACAAATCTTGAAATTATGCATTCGCACTCTCTAGCAATGAACCGCCGGACCAGAAACCCGTCCAGCTAGTTAAAGTTTCCATTCCAGAAACTTCAACCCCGGGTACCATTTGCAGCGCAACTGGTACAACAACAAAAAAACGCCGATCCAGAAGGTTACATTAGGCTGGCATTAGAGGGTGTAGCACTGATGGAGCCTTGATTACGCATGCGTGGTTGCATATTACATCAACGCTTAGTCCAGTCTAGACTAGTGATTGATGATGATCGGTTGTCAAACGGTGCCAAAGTGTAACCCTCACACTAGGGATTCTCTTGCGGATACCGGAACGCATCGCCAGAATGCCGAGCGCGAACCATTTGGAACATTCTCGATAGCGAACGCACGCGTAACACGAACGTTGAGTTCATTTAATAGTGTGCCAAGTGCCTGGTTATAATTTGTAATTGGCAGCCTTTGAGTACCGATGCAAATCAGTTGCAACGGCGACGGTCCTTGCCGTGCGAGCGAATCCTGTCAGCCCCAGTCTACGGAGTTTTATCTAAATTGCATCTTGCTAATTAACGGATGGATTGGCATTCCGATAACAGACTACAAATCGCTTTTCGAATATTCTGAAAACCGTCTCCTCTGTCAGCGTCCGACGATTAGCTGACCGCGTCACGATAATCATACACCTGCCACCGAGATGCCATCGTGGTCGTGCGCCATTAACCGGTTTTCCGGTGGCGCGAAAATATGCGTGAAGCTGCTCGAGCGCGCGGCCGCCCGCCCGAATGCCCTGCTGCCTTGCTGCTGGAAGCAATCCATTCATTCATTCGATGCCGTAAACCGCGGAACAGCTGATCTGACCTTGAAAAGCCAGCCGGGCGGTACCACTGTGGTGGGAGTGTGCTTTCCATGCTGCTCTTGATTGATTGAATGGTGACCAAACGTTATTGCATGCTCACCCGTGATGGAACGATTTGTGATGGTTCTTTTTGTGAAAATTTGTTGATGAACAAACACTTTCGCCTTCATCAGCCATTAGCGTTTTGCTCGCGCTCGCGCACACGCGGAGATTGCAAAAGAGAAGACGAACCCCAGGGTCTGGCGTTGAATGTGATGCGTGCGCAATGAGTAATCATCTTGGCGGTGGATTGTGAGGTACTGTAATGGGCAATGAAAGCATGCGCGAAAACTAATGGAAGCTGGGGTTTTTACGATGGCAGTAATGGTGGTCCGGGCGATCTACTGATCATTTTGGGGTCAAACGAGTCACTGGAACAATTTTCCGAATTATATCCTTTGTTTTTTTTTGCTAATCGTCCTCATAATATATTGATCTATTAACGCTCGTTGTACATCAACGATATTATAAGGAAGTATCGTAATTCTTTTTGTTGTATGCGCGACGTTAAAAAACTAATTGCATCAATCGAGCACGCCAATGGCTTTCATCGCTTGTCGGTTGTGCGGTCTTTGTTTGGAGCCTGCTGTGGTGTACTAAATGTTAAAAATCTCAGTCTTTCAATTTTTTATCCTTATCATGTCATGTCGCTAAAAAGTTAATTAATCGAATAGACTTATTAAAAAGATATCGCAGTAGCCTTGGGCAGTACAATGACAATAATGGGTCTGGGTTATTGTATAACTTGGCCTAGTAACTCAATGTGCTCAACATGTGCAACCGATGTTTTTATGTTGCAAACACGACAGATCTAGTTTAGAATATTGTTCCTCGGCCTGGGATTATTGAGCATTTTCTGTGTTTAGCTACCAGGTACCGCATTTTAGTCATTCTGTATCGAAGAGTTTGTCCTACATTTAAAGATGTTTCTAATAGCTTGATAGCAAAGCTGCTATCCACTGCTAGAATCAGGATTCCCTCCCAAGGATATGCCGAAAATCGTTCAATCGAAGAACCGTCTAGAGGAAGCGGTTTGTTCAAGATCACCTGCTCACAGGCAGTGACCTGCGGTTGGCATTCGAAACCAATCTGCTGCCACCTTCCACTGTGTTGCCGTTGTTAAAAATCCGCATCAGATAACAGGTTATGACGATATGCATCCTTGAACCTTTTTGCATGGAAACCTTGAACAACGGACTACCCGGCACGGGCTCGTCCCAAAATACAGTTCAAAACCAAAAGAATATACTTCCGCCCTGTTGCCGCTGTCATAAATGGTTATCATAACTGGTTTCCATCGGAGAAATTACGAAATGCATCCATCCAACATGTTGACCAGTTCCAGTTCAAAACCAATCCTGCGATTTGGTTGAGGCGTTCAAACCATCGAAAAACAAGTATCGCAACAGAAACGATGAAATTCTCAAATTCATGGTCAAAACGTATTATCCATTTGGTCTGCATTCCGACGGGGCCGGAGATTGGTTACAGGCCTGTTTCCTGACGGATCGATTAGCAACCCCGAAACGCCGCGGTTTGTTTCATTCCATAACCGTCGGATGAAATGGAAAACCTTTGAAGGTTTCGATGACGTCCTAAAAGGGCGGATCGAAATGAATGAAAATTGAAAAATCCCCTCGCTTGGCATTCACTATGCCGTGGAGTTGATATTGAGGATCCGAACTTCCTCTGCCTCCCGCATAAAGGTCTGATTGGATTGGCTTGGACACAGACAGTGATATGATAAATTACATCTCCACCAACTCGCGCTAGGAATGCAAATCAACCAACGCGCTACTGAACACGGTTGCCTTCACCAAGCCTTCAATTTCTGTCAACGCGTCTCAGCGGGAACACTGAGACACACTGAGACGTTCTTGATGGAGGAAAGTTCTACTGACTGCTTTGATATCCTCTGAGGGAGTCGTTTACTACAGATCACTGCAGGTATGCGTAGCGCGAGCGACTCAATAGTGGCAGCAGCAACAGCAACAAACCCTGTATTTTTGCAGGAGAAGGGGCTTGATGCCGATCCAACGGTTCTCGGCTATACCAGCGGTCGACCAGTATAGCGCTAGCATCCGCGCTGGCAGCATCTCCCTCCCTCGCTATAAGGCTGATGACATTGGTTAGACAGTTCGCCGGGTTTCTGTTTCGTGCGAAAGTGTCTAAAGTGAAGAGGCTAACAAAAAAATAAAATAAATTAGCATGAAAGTTCAATCAATCATGTGGCGACGGCGGTCGACTATTGCGATCGCACCAAGTGCACCAACCATCATCATCACTATCGGCCTACTGTGTAGCGGTGTCGGAGCGTTTGATGTGCTTTTCGGTTATAACCGTTAGTAGTGATTCTACTACCCTTTCGCTGCGATTGAGTCGTTCTGGAAATGTTCTCACACCGCGGGGGTTTGTTTTTTTGTTGGTTTTGCAGAAAGTGAATACTGGCAGATGCCCCAGCTGCAGGTGTACGACAGTATGGAGAACTGTCTGCACAATCGGCCGACGGGTGTGTTTTGCGTGACGAAAGTGGCCATCAAACCGGACAGCCGGTCGACGGTATGGAGACTTATCAAGGTACGGATCGCCTGTCCCGTGTACCCCACGGATGTGCTGCAAGCGAATTACTGAGATTTCGTGTTCGTTGCAGAAATACTCCAAATATACCTTCCAGTATAATCACGATGTGCTGACACGTGGCGTGTGTGTCGAAAAGTGTGCCCGTGAAGTGGAACAGCTCGCTGCATCCGGCGTACCGGTGGATCGGTATTTTGAACCAAAGTTTAATATCACCAAAAGGGTGCGTTCTGGTTTTGTGAAAGATGCTTTGCGTGCTACCCTATACTACTCATCTGTTACCATAACTTGCAGTTCATTATGCCCGATTGGTTGCTACCGAATGTGACGCATTACCGGAAATCGTACGGTCGGCTGGTGAATCTGTGTCAAAACTATGCCCTCCGAACCCAGTACAACCTGAGCGGTTACGCCGAGATCGAAGAGTGTACCACCAACGACACGCTCGTGAGACCGATAGGTAACCGCAGAACCAGAAATTTTTGTCCAGAATTGAAGCCTCAATTCGATACTCTTTTCCCAACATTGCAGACGCATATGATATCGCTTATACGACACTGCTTGTGGTGCTGGTTCTACTGACGATAGGATCACAATGCTACGATTCCCGCTTGGCTCGATCGGCCACAGACGAAGATCATTACGAGCGTCCTCTTAAAAGCCGCGGTATGTCGAAAGAACGGAAGTAACGCTCAGACGCATGTCTGTCTTAGTAACTCGCAGTAAGTGAGTTGATCACTTACGCTACTCCCCTTCACAGTTGCTACGGCGTTAACGGCATTCTCGTTGCGTCGGAATTGGGCCGCGTTGACACGCAAATCGTGCAGAGCACAGTACCAGCAGGATCTATACTTTATCGACCAGCTACGCGTGCTGACGATGAGCTTCATACTACTGCTGCACGTATTTATCGGAATGTGCATGTTTACCTCTCAGAATCCACTGGCAATGGAGCAGGTTAGGAAGAGGCGCATGTGGATGATGTACCTGTAAGTTAACGCTTTTCCGTCCTTCTGATTTCGTCCTCCAGTTTTCAGCTCATCCGATCTCGCAGATGCTCTTCTCGGTCGCCCCGATACAGGTGGATATGTTCTTCTGTATCAGTGGACTGTTGCTAGCCGTCCAGTTCCTGCAGCACACGGAAAATAAACGTTTTCGGCTCAGCATCCTCTGGCAGGGTCTCGTGAATCGATACCTTAGGTAAGCTAAGAGGTAAGGACCCACAGACTAAACCTGAGAATTTTCGTGGTTCGCTTTCCGTAGGTCGCTGCCCGTGTACGCGGTGCTTATGCTGTTCACGGTGTCCCACTATGACACCTTCCTGACGACGCCGTCCGGCTACAAGATTCAGCCGAAGATGCGCCTCATCTGTCGACGGAAATGGTGGATCAACTTTCTGTTCATCAACAACTACTATCAACCGGAAGAGCAGTGTCTGATCCACACCTGGTACCTGGCGGCCGATTTTCAGCTCTTTGTCGTGGGTCTCTGCATAATGACCGCCCTTTGGAGGTTCCCCAAGGCCACCTTTTGGACGGCGACGGGATTAGGGGTGGTTGGATTTGTTCTACCGATGGCCAATACCTATCTGCATGCCCTCGATGCCATGATGCCACTAACCATGAAGTGAGTTTCGCACGATACGCTACTCGATCGCTGCTCGATACTCACTTACATTTCCTTACCCATTATGCACCCCACAGAGGCAACGAGTATCAGCTTTGGTATGATGAGTACTTTGTCAAGTCTTATCAAGCGACGGAAATGCACTGCGCCAGCTACTTTGCCGGTATGATCGCTGGCCTGCTGTACCATCGAATCGCTCGCAAAGAGTTGACGCTACCGCTCAGCATGGTAAGTACCCTGGCAGAGAGCTCAATCACGATCGATTCTTATTTCGATTTCAATCTCAATCTCATTCCAGCTACGCATTCTGTTTAGTCTGGGCTCGATCGCAATCGTTGGGTTTGCACTGCAGGCGCCCCTTTACAATATGATCCACTTCACGAAACCCTCCGCCTGGATGGCACTACTGTCCGGGGTGCACAAGGTATCGATCGGTGCCTTCTATTCGACGACCTTCCTGCTGCTCACCTTCCATCACCGCAACACGCCCCTAGCCCGCTGGTTTACGGGAAACACATTTACCAGAGTGCTTGCACGGCTAGGGTTCGGATTCTATCTAATGCAGATGACCGTGCTAAAGGTCGTGTTCGCCAACTATCCCGAGGACACGCGCATCAACGTGCAGCTGATCGTAAGCCTTTCTCCGACTATGTTGGTACCTGATAAATTCTTTTCCGATCACTCAACTGCTTTAAGTTCTTCCTTCCTGACAGATATCGACCTACTGCTCAACGTTCGTGCTGTCGTACGCCATCGCGCTCGTAGCGTTCCTGCTGGTAGAGAAACCGTTCGATGTTTTGCTCAAGCTGCTGCTAGGTAATGGTGGAAAACACAAACCATCATTGGTAGGTTCGGCATCTTGTAAAGCCCCGAATGGAGAAGTTGTGATATCAACGATCATGAATGGCGCAGATGTGAAACCAGCAGCATCAGAGGAACGCTGTTAATGGCGTATCTGAAGCGATGAGTTCTAACTTCTAGCATCTAGGATTTGGATAAATGTTTAAAGTAGGCACCCTCCATGCTTAGCATGTGCAATAGTAGAAAAAATCAAATGTGTCAATTTTCCCTCAAAAACATTGCGTATATTTAGGAGTATTGCTTGGAATTAGTGGGGAAACGGGTGTCGACAGCTCATTTGCTTTTGTCCTTTTTAAGATGTAATGATGCCATATGTTCGCAATTCGGTTTTTTACTTTTTGGCGAGCCTGCGAATCAAATCGAGATTAATAAAACATAATTTAGTCATAATACAGGATATACGGCTCTGCCCCCGTCCTCGTTCTTACGAAGCAATCGTTTACAGATGGCAGCAATCGGGAACTCGACCAGCACGGCCAGCACAAACGCAGATACGTAGCTCCAAAACCATAAAAAAGCAACTGTATCGAGCTGGAAAGAATACCCGGTATCTCATAATTAGTAATATAGCACTTTCGCTACTATGAGCTATCCTTACAAAGATCCACCAGTTGTAGTCGAGGCCAGTACCGGTGGCATTTCGTCCGTAAAGCTTCAGTACCGAAAACTGCACCATAAACACTCCGTACGATAGTCGACTGAGCAGTAGTACGATGGGATGTGTGTGAATCTTGGCGTACCTTGCACGCCACACCGTTGCACCATGCAAGAGCGCCACCGCACACATTACGCCCCAGCTGCAACGATGAACCGCTCCAAAGATGGCATTCCACAGCATCGGTTCGCTGTAGTCCAGCTGGTAGAAGATGAAAGCCATTGAAGCCTGGCCAACGACCAAAGCCAGCGGTGCCCATCTCAACACACGTATGCCTTTCATAGATTCCAGCTCAAAGGAGGGATTCGTCTTTAACCGATGATAGGCCAACCCAGCAAACAATCCTGCAAAGTAGCTACATGTGTTCGTATGGAACAGCATGTAATCGTAGTGGAACTCACGACGCGAGTAGAGCATGAACCTGCATGGCCTGATAAAAGAAAAGCGGAACACAATATAGAGTTATTATCGCCCATTA
This sequence comes from Anopheles darlingi, assembly GCF_943734745.1. NCBI lineage: Eukaryota > Metazoa > Arthropoda > Insecta > Diptera > Culicidae > Anopheles > Anopheles darlingi. The sequence continues at coordinate 60,194,659 of NC_064875.1, forward strand.
CCGACTGCAAGCTTTAGCGCCAGGCTGTGCTTACTTGAAAACGGTCAGAAAAGCGCCGGGTATCTTGTGATAGTAAAGATTGGCGGTCGGTACAGCAAGCGAGAAGCCGGCAGCGAGCACCAGGAGCGGTTTGGTCAGCCTTGGATGTCGGTTGATGAGCAGCAAGAGCGGTAGTCCGATGAGAAAGAATTGAAAATCGGCTGCAAGGTGCCACGAGTTCTGCATACACTGCATAGAGAAACGGAAGGATCGTGATTATGTAAATGGCCACCGACTTTCCGAATTTATGTTTGCGCTAAGGGCTATGATCCTTACCATGTTGTTTAATTGGAAATAGTTATTGAGAAACAGAAAGATAAGCCAACCATTCGCTCGGCAATTGTCTCTCTCCGTCTCAAAGAAGCGATAGTCACCAGGGCCTTGCGACAACCGATCGAACCACGACACGTAGTACAGCCACACAAGGAACATGAGTGGAAAGATGCGAATGTAGCGAGCGAGAATGGCCTTGCCCAGGTAGGACCATCCGATGCGTCTCCCTGCGGCATACTGCATGAAGTACACCGCCAACATCATGCCACTGATCGTGAAGAAGGTGTGCACCTGAAAGGGGAAAACACTACCCAACGATTGCACTACCGGATGACCATACAGCTCCTCCAGCGGACGCATGTTGGCCGTAGGAGTAACACTATAGCCGATCATCACGTGTATGACTAGTATACTAAACACCGAAAGCAGCCGGAACACCTCGACGAAGGCGAAATCACGGTGCAGCTGGTTTACCGGCGGTGCCACAAGTTGCGCCCACGTTCGACGCACCGAAAACTCCATCCATAGAGGCTCAATAGAAGGTGCAGCAGCATCATTATTGTTATTGTTGTTGGGAATAATCCGTGCTCCACGCAAATCCATCACGGTTGCATAGATCACTAGGCCGCTCAGTGTGAGCACGAGTAACACAAAAAGAACATGGTAACCAGTGATCGTTGTAGACAGGTGCGTCTCCTTGGTGACGCAATGTTCCAGCTCGGAATAGCCCGTGAGATTGTATCGCATCCAGAGATGATAGTTGGCGCAAATGTTGAGCATACGACCGTACTGCATCTGCCGAGCCGGAAGCTTGTCGTCCGAAAGCAGCTTCATAAGAAACTACAACACAAAAGAGGATGCAGATACGTTCTTAAGCACCGACTACCGACCAGACCGGAATTCGTACAATTAACTCACATAAGGCTCTACCGTCACCCGCTGTGTATCGAGGAAGGATTGCACACCAGGCTCCAAGCCCTCTACCAGTGCCGCACAGGCATCAACACACAAACCACGATCGAGCAGCGAGTGCTCGTGGAACGAAGGACGTTTGGAGTACCTCTGATGCACCAGATCCAAAACCAATAAAAATCAAGAAGAAAACCAGACGAATCAATACCAATCACGTTCAATCGTTTGCCATCTTGCTACCTCGATCGTGTTCCACAGAACGGACTTCGGATTCGGTTTGATGACCGTTTTCACGACACAGTACAGGCTGGCTTTATATCGCTCGAAGCAGTCGGTTACATCTTCATACAGGTACAGTGGTGGCATCGTATCGTAATCATCTGAAACAGGACACGCACAGAATAGAGCACAATATCACAATTGGAACACGAAACTCTCTTCACGAAACAACACCTTTCAACGGGGATTCCTCGATGCAAGAAACCAACTGAGAACTGCCAAGAACCACCAGGAAGCAAAACGCAAAACTGATCCCTTTACTGGGTAGAGCCATTTCCGAATAATGCATCCGCACAGACCGAATGTCGATACTGTTCTGACCAGGACCTATGAGCTCCTCGACACAGGAGGGTTCAAACATTTCGACTACAGGAAATCCTTTCTCTCCATAACTCCTTTAAAGTAAGGTAAACTGGATTCCCGGTGAACCGGTTGGACACGCTTCCCTGGATTCTAGTGTCCATTGACCTTCGAAATTATCTGGCATGCGTTCATTTCCTTCGTTGGTTGGCCCATTCACTGTAATAATTGACACGTGGAGGTGTAAAGAGTACCGATTCCGCTCAGCGAGATTTACTTTCGTTAACTAATTGTAACAGCGTTATTCCTTGATATGTTTCGGCATTTTTTTTTTATAATATTATCATAGTACCATAGCGTAACTATGGAAAGCCCCATCCGTCGCTATAGACCATAGCAGCGATAGGAAATATACAGCGATACACAACCCAGCGCCAGCCTATTGTAATTTACCTTTCAAGAAAGAACTGATCTAGTGTGAAGAACAAATGTTTTCGTCGACTTATATTACAAACTCTCACAGCAGAAGAGAACACCAATATTTTGTTCAAAATGGCTTCCAACGAAAACAACTAAAGTGAGCTACATACGGGCAATATTATTGGTCAATATTCTAGGCTACTTGGATTTATCTAACGTATTCAGGCTCTGCAAAATGTTTTCCAGTCTCTGAAAATATATTGAAAATATCAAAGCCTGGAATATTGACCAATAATATTGCGCGTGTGCAGCCGGCTTTAAGTTTTACTCAATGATAGTGCGTATATTTAGGATTATTGCTTGCGATTAACGGAGTAGCAGCAGTTGAAAACTCAGATACTTTTTTCCTCTTTAAGATGAGTCGATGCCATATGTTCGCGAATTGTTTTTTCACTTTTCGGGGAACCTGCGAATCGAATCGAGATTAATAAAACATAATTTAGTCATAATACAGGATATACGGCTCTGCCCCGGTCCTCGTTCTTACGAAGCAATCGTTTACAGATGGCAGCAATCGGGAACTCGACCAGTACGGCCAGCACGAATGCGGAAACGTAGCAGCAGATCCACCCAGAAGCAACCACCTCGAACTGGAAAATGTATCGCATAATTAGTAATATTCTAATTTCTATTTGCAGCTGTAACGAGCTATTCTTACAAATATCCTCCAATTGTAGTCGAGGCCAGTACCGGTGGCATTTCGTCCGTAAAGCTTCAGTACCGAAAACTGCACCATAAACACTCCGTACGATAGTCGACTGAGCAGTAGTACGATGGGATGTGTGTGAATCTTGGCGTACCTTGCACGCCACACCGTTGCACCATGCAAGAGCGCCACCGCACACATTACGCCCCAGCTGCAACGATGAACCGCTCCAAAGATGGCATTCCACAGCATCGGTTCGCTGTAGTCCAGCTGGTAGAAGATGAAAGCCATTGAAGCCTGGCCAACGACCAAAGCCAGCGGTGCCCATCTCAACACACGTATGCCTTTCATAGATTCCAGATCGAGGGAGGGATTCGTCTTTAACCGATGATAGGCTAACCCAGCAAACAATCCTGCAAAGTAGCTACACGTGTTCGTATGGAACAACATATAATCGTACTGGAACTCTCGATGTGCGTAGAACACGAATCTCGGTTGCCTGTAATAAAAGCGGAACAGAGTTGATTGTGAATCCAATCCATTACCTGTGGCAAGCTCCATGTCCTGGCTGTGCTTACTTGAAAATAGTCAGCAGAATGCCGGGTATCTTGTGATAGTAAAGATTGGCGATCGGTACAGCAAGCGAGAAGCCGGCAGCGAGCACCAGGAGCGGTTTGGTCAGCCTTGGATGTCGGTTGATGAGCAGCATGAGCGGCAGTCCGATGAGAAAGAATTGAAAATCGGCTGCAAGGTGCCACGAGTTCTGCATACACTGCATAGTGAAACGGAAGGATCGTGATTGTGTAAATGGCCATCGACTTTCTGAGATTTATGTTTGCGGTAAGGGGATATGCTCCTTACCATATTGTTGAATTGGAAATAGTTATTGAGAAACAGAAAGATAAGCCAACCATTCGCTCGGCAATTGTCTCTCTCCGTCTCAAAGAAGCGATAGTCACCAGGGCCTTGCGACAACCGATCGAACCACGACACGTAGTACAGCCACACAAGGAACATGAGTGGAAAGATGCGAATGTAGCGAGCGAGAATGGCCTTGCCCAGGTAGGACCATCCGATGCGTCTGCCCACTGCATACTGCATGAAGTACACCGCCAACATCATGCCACTGATCGTGAAGAAGGTGTGCACCTGAAACGGGAAAACACTACCCAACGACTGCACTACCGGATGAGCATACAGCTCCTCCAATAGACGCATGTTGGCCGTAGGAGCGGCAGCGTAACAGCACATCACATGAATTGCTAGTATAGAAAACACCGATAGCAGCCGGAACACCTCGACGAAGGCGAAATCCCGATGCAGCTGGTTTACCGGCGGTGCCACAAGTTGCGCCCACGTTCGACGCACCGAAAACTCCATCCAGAGAGGCTCAATAGAAGGTGTAGCAGCATCATCATTGTTATTGTTGTTGGTAATAATCCGTGCTCCACGCAAATCCATCACGGTTGCATAGATCACTAGGGCGCTCAGTGTGAGCACGAGTAAAACAAAAAGAACATGGTAACCAGTGATCGTTGTAGACAGGTGCGTCTCCTTGGTGACGCAATGTTCCAGCTCGGAATAGCCCGTGAGATTGTATCGCATCCAGAGATGATAGTTGGCGCAAATGTTGAGCAACCGACCGTACTGCTTCTGCCGAGCCGGAAGCTTGTCGTCCGAAAGCAGCTTCATAAGAAACTACAACACAAAAGAGTATGCAGATACGTTCTTAAGCACCGACCACCGACCAGACCGGAATTCGTACAATTAACTCACATAAGGCTCTACCGTCACCCGCTGTGTATCGAGGAAGGATTGCACACCAGGCTCCAAGCCCTCTACCAGTGCCGCACAGGCATCAACACACAAACCACGATCGAGCAGCGAGTGCTCGTGGAACGAAGGACGTTTGGAGTACCTCTGATGCACCAGATCCAGAACCAATAAAAATCAAGAAGAAAACCAGACGAATCAATACCAATCACGTTCAATCGGTTGCCATCTTGCTACCTCGATCGTGTTCCACAGAACGGACTTCGGATTCGGTTTGATGACCGTTTTCACGACACAGTACAGGCTGGCATTAAATCGCTCGAAGCAGTCGGTTACATCTTCATACAGGTACAGTGGTGGCATTGTATCGTAATCATCTGAAACAGGACACGCACAGAATAGAGCACAACATCACAATTGGAACACGAAACTCTCTTCACAAAACATCACCTTTCAACGGAGCTTCCTCGATGCAAGAAACCAACTGAGAACTGCCAAGAACCACCAGGAAGCAAAACGCAAAACTGATCCCTTTTCTGGGTGGAGCCATTTCGGAAGGATGCATCCGCACAGACCGAATGTCGATACTGATCTGACAAGATCCGCATATTCCTTCACTGAAATCGGTCTCGTCGTGTAACGAAAATGACCATAGAATTCCCATAAAAAATACGTTATTTACATAAAACCTTGAGAGCCCTCTAGAGCTACCTAAGTTTCACCGTGAACCGGCTGGCTGGAGATGCTCCGCCGGCTTCTAGTGTCTATTGACCTTCAAAACCATCTGGTGTGTGTTCGGTTCTCGCTCGCGACGGGATTTACTTTCGTTACCGAATTCTAACGGCGTTGTTTTTTTTTATTATTTTTTTTTGTCATCGAATCCGTTAAAACAAACAAAATACAAAACACTCGATCGTGTGACGTCGTCGCGGGAACAGCTACACCACGCACGGTGCTTTATCTATTTCGTTCGAAAGATGATGCTGCGCAGCAAGTTCATCGCAGGTTTCTCCACCGCCAGGTGTAACATGATCGCTAGGAAGTAGGAAACGAAGAATACCTTCAGCCCCATCCAAACCTACAAAACAGTTAAACCGTCGGTCAGAATGCTCGACAAGCTCCGTAACAGCTGGAGCGCTAGCCACCTACCAGGAGCTCGGTGGAACCGTGCAGTACGCTAGTTTCGTTGCTGAACATTATCCGAAAGATGGGAAAGTGGATCAGGTAGACACAATAGTACAGCTTCGCACCGAACTTGACCACGGCCGATCCTTGAAAGTCTGCAAAGTGCGAGTGTAGTAGTGTAGTGTACTAGTGACAACATCTCTCGTCTACTTACCATTCTCCGTAAGCAAAACTCGTAGGAACAGCGCACTAAAGAAGGCAGCCGCCGTGAGCTTGTAGAGTGCGTAGCAAGCCGCCAACCAGAGGCGGCCCTCGGAGCTTTCGGAAGCTTCGATCGTAAGCCGAATGAACACGAGCAGCAGGAAGAAGGTGAATGCCATGAACTGGTTCAACGTACGGCATACGATGCTGTGGCTCGATCGACCGGAAAGCTCCCGGTAGCGATCGTACAGCAAGCCCGCCACCATACCACCGACACTCCAGCACAGGTTGTTGTAGAAGGGTGTGTAAAGCCGCGCCATAAAGGCACTGTCAAGCAGGAAGAAGCGCATCTCGTGCAAACTTAGCGGACCAATCGGATCGAAGTCATTCCAAAGCACGGTGAGAAAGGGCCCAAGGAAGGAGCACACGATCGCACCCGTGATGATCAATGGTGTCCTGTGGGGCCATCTGTAAGGAGTAGAACGGATCGTGTGTCTGTTGTAAGATCCCCAAAATATTGTGCAGATTATTCTCACCTAAATGAAGCAACTAGCAGCGTTGCAATGACGATGAACAGCTGAAAGTCCGCACTAACGTACCACGAGTGTGGTAGACACTGTAACAGAGAGAGAGAGCGTGAACATCAACAAACGTGATCGTGATCGCTAATAGCTAAAGAGCGGATGCGAACCGGTTCATGGGTGTTGTAGTTGGAGAGAAACAGCACGTTGAGCCACCAGTGTGACCGGCACGCGGTTTGCTCCACGATCAGCTGACGAGGTGCGAGCGGTCCGGCGACGAAATGCTCGTACGCGAGGGTGCAAAAGGCGAGCGTGAGCAGATTGAGCGGTACCAGCCTTATCAGCCGGTTCACGATGATCGCCGCTAGTGTAGGTCGCGATGGCGCCCCCGTTTGTTCCGATGATCTTCTATCGGCTACCAGCTTCACGGTCAACAGCATCGAGCTCATGGTGAAGTACACGAGCATCAGAAACGGGAACGTAAGCTGGCTCAGCTTCACGTTGGGCTGGGTGAGAACCTACGAATCCGGTGGCCATGGCATTAGCCGTCGATCGATTAGAGTTTTGTTTTGCGAAACGCGCGAACGCCCATGCTGCTTACCCGCTCTAGATCAGAGGTATCTTCAAGCGGCATCATGAATGGACCGAACAGGCAGCAATGCGCCAATACCAGCCCCACCAAACCGTAGCACTTGAAGATGTCAAACAGAAGGAGCTGATGCTGGGCAATCGCTTTGCTGTTGATCGTTTGCGTACCGTTGCTGCTGCTGCTGCTGCTGCTACTTTTCCCACTGATGCTCGATCCTCGAGATTTGAAACACAAATAGCACGCGAACACGGCAACAAAGGCGGAAAGAGTAACCGCTACCGCCGATTGGTAGTGTTCGCGAGGCACCGGCGGCACACAGTACTCCACCTCCGTGTACGGCTGGACACCGGGCAGCTTGGAGCGTAATCCAGCAACCACGCGCTCCTGGACAGCTAGCTCGGTGTGAGGATCCGCTTGATAGGCGGCCGGATAGAAGTGACGTTCGAGACGGTAACGATCCGAACGGTTCCATGAGCTCGGTAATTCTGTGCGCCGCCTCCGGGAAAGGTCACTATCACTGCTCAGTTCCGTGCCCGCAGACAAACAGACACCCCATTCGAGCAGCGTTCGGCGAAAGTGCTTACGATCATCCACCGGTAGGAAAGGACCTGCTACATGCCGGATGTTCTCCTCGGGTAGAATAACCCTCGCCATACAGTACAGTACCGGTTTGTCCGTCCTGGCGCTACACTCATTCCAATCCTCTAGCACGTACAGTGACCGCAACACACCGTCATCGGATGCGACCCGATGCACCCAGCTGATTGTACACAGTAGCAGAAGCAACACCACGAAGTGAGATCCGTACCGGGGGCACATCGTCGAATGCGCTCCAATAGACGTCTCGCGAAGGACTACCTATCAGCCGGCATGCAGCAGTTTACTGCTACTGCCGTTGTTACGGAACTATACAGCGCGTGTGCCGCCTTATCAGCTGTCCAGGGATGTCTGATGCGTGCACAGCACAGCACGTTGTCCCGTTTCTTTCTATCTCTCCTTCTACATACGCACGAGGAAGCCTTATAACTCATCAAACAGATCGATTTTGACCGGTCAGACGGTCACCGTTCCGGCGTGTTTCGATGGTTCTAGGTTCAACACGTTGTGACCGTTCCCTAACAGTCACAATCAAACGCTTGGCGCATTTTACGACTTGAATTCATCGGGGCGAGTAGGGGGTGCGTTGTAATGGAAGGTGGAATGCATCGATTAACATACCGGAATCGTATAATAATAATGGCAAATGGCACGAGATCTGGAGTTGGATCTGTCAGGTTCAAAGAGGCGTCATAAATAAGCAAGCATGCTAGTAGGCCTTGTTGTCACTTCGTCCGTCGCTAGCTTCTCGCTCGATCTTCACACTTCGACGCCTACTACTGAGACCGAGCACGCGAAGTAGACGTCACAGCGTCAGCAGCAGCAGCAGCCCTGCGTAAATATTGACCGATTACTCCATAGCGTGCGTCGCACATGGGCTTCACGGTGCAATTGACTTTAATGCTTCTGACCTGTACCTTCGACCCTTCCATCGATGCTGAACTGGCGTTGTTTTGCATGTTTGCCGCCGTGTCTGGCACGCCACGCCATATTAGCAACTCATTGTGTGTCCCCAGCAGCAAATTGTAGCCTTTCACGTGCCGCAAACCACAGACCACTATCAAACCAGTGAGCATGGAGCATCCTCTCGATCGACGGTGTCTCGTTGGAGGGCCCAGCCTCTGGACCTTAATCTAGTACTGCACGCGGCGAGTCCTTGCACTGCGCTTGAGAGAGCGTACGGCGTGCTCCGGATGTCGTAGAGCTCACGGTGAGCTACTCACTTCTAATATACCGTCGAAGGGGAAGTTGGAGGGGGGGGGGGGGTTATCCGTTAACTGTCCAATCGCAGCTCACTCAAACCAACCTGAACCACGCTCTCTCGCTCTGTCTCTCCCAGCTCGTCGCGTGCGCTTTTCAAATCAAATGCATTGTGGCGGACTAATCGCGGCATTTGCAGGGGCTTAGAGCCAGGGTTAGACGACATTGCAAATTTCTCACAGACGATCAACCGGCAAGATAGCCGCTAGAGCGATCGGATGAAACATGTTTTCTCCAAACCGCCTGAGCCCAGTCGTTCATTGAACAGCCACGCGAGCGGTTCACCAATAGTAGCTCGAACTGTACAGGCGGATTTTATAGCAATGAATCGTGGTTTGTGCTTAGTGTGGTCAGTAGACAAATGGCGTTTGTGGTTTTGTTTGTGGTTAGTGTCACAGGCTCAGGCGGAAGGTCCATACCGTTCACCGGAAATTTTCATGTACGATGATTTGGAGAGCTGCACTGCGCGTTCCGACACATCCGTTTACTGCTACGCTAAGACCGTGCTCCACGTCGATCAGTTTCCGGCAGGATACGTTGTTCCCAATACAGAAGTATGTTATGTTTGGGGTGCGCAATTAGGAACCCTATGCTGACCCAGGGCTCATCATTCTCGTCTTGTTACTTTGTTCTTCGCTAGACTACCGATAGGATCGTCTTTAATCATCGGCGACATGTGCTCGAATTGGGTGTCTGCACCGCAAAGTGTCTGGATGAGGTGCACCAGATGAGTGAAATGGAGCGCAATGCTCTTGATCTTCCCGACATACCTGTTAACTTTACGGTAATTTTAAGTGTTCTAATGGCTTGTGACTCTCCAGTTCTGGGTCCGAGAGTGTCAATGCTTTGAATTTGCCTAATGTCGGTCTCCTTCGATCAGTTCCTTATCCCCAGCAAGGTGTTTCCCACGATGGTGGCCGATAACAGGCGTTACAGCTCGCTGGTGAACGTTTGCATCAACAAACGATTGCGTGACGAGTACGGCATCATGGGACACACGATCCTGGAGTACTGCCGGCCACCTAGCAGCCAACCCGCACCACCATTCTGTAATTCAACCGATCCGATCGCGACCGATTGATTCGCGATCGCGCGATTCCCAGCCCAGAATACAAGCATCCTAACACGCATAATAATTTTCCATTCCTTCTCCATTGTTTCTTCACGATTGTAGCGTTCTTGGAGCTCGCTTTCATTGCGATTACGGTCGCTTTTGTGGGCGCACTGCTCATCGCGACTCTCGTTGATTTCTACTCGACGAATGATAACGGTAACAACAGGTGATCGGCTCACGCTAACCTGCTCCTAACGAAAATCTATCTCTCTGTTTCCACAGCTCCACACGATGACTGGGTGATGGCTTTTTCGGTTCGCCAAAACTGGAACCGGTTGCTGGCGGATCCAAGGTCGCCAAGCCTACACCACGAGCTGCTTTACATCGATGGGCTGCGTGTGCTTGTGAACCATCTGGTTATCGTGCTGCATAGCAGTTTGGCCGCTAGCGTCGTACCAGCGAGTAACTATGAAGGGATAGAGCGTCTGTTGTTTCACTATCCGTTTTTGGCATACTTTAGCGCGAACGCCTTTCTGGTGCAGATCTTCTTCACCATCGGAGGGTATCTGCTGAGCATAAACTTTCTGCAGGATAGCCGAACCCATCCCATCGATGCCCGGTACGCCATCAAGAAGCTGCTGAACCGTTTACTGCGCCTGATGCCCGTGTACGGATACTTCCTGCTGTTTTCGGTTAGCGTGAATGTGCGATTCGATACGAATGTCAACGGATTTCGGCTTTTTACGGCCGAAAATGGGATCTGCCGTCAGAATTGGTGGAGCAATTTGCTGTTTATCAACAATCTGGCATGGCCGGAGGATCTCTGCCTCATGCACACTTGGTATCTGGCGACCGATTTGCAGCTTTTCGTACTCGCGCTCGCCCTACTGCTAGCGGTGCACCGTTGGCCCAAGAGCAGCGGCATTGTGTTCACGATGGCCATACTCGTTTCGCTGTGGATGCCAGCATACATTACGCACACCGACAAGCTGCACCCGGTGTTGCCGGCAAAGCTGGGGTTCGTATCCTTAGAATAGCTACGGAAGACGGAGAGCGGCTTGAACTGGTTCTTAATGTCTGTCGTTCTGTTTGGTTTATAGCGAAGCGAAGCTGCTCACCATGCACGAACCTTGGATACGAAAGATTTACATGCCGAGCTACGCCAACACTGGCAGCTACTTGGCCGGTCTGATTGCTGGTTACCTGCACGATCGTGTTATCAATCACAAGCTGCAGCTGAGTGCATTCCCGGTAAGCCGGTGATCGTGCAACCGTGCACATTACTTAAGTTTATTCAATAACGCTTGACTTTGCAGCTCTATCGTGCTGTTGACCGAATGATAACACCACTGCTGATCGCGATCCTCCTGTCTTGCGGTATGTGGTACTATATCGAGGTACCGAAACCATCGCTGTGGGTGTCACTGTACAGTATACTCTACCGCAACGTGATCGGAGTGTTTATGGCCACCTGGTTCCTGCGTTCCATCAATACTCCCAAAGGTTGTACTCTAAAGGCATCAAGGCGTGTTCGCCATTTTCCGCCAATTCGCTAATTTCTTTTCCCTGTTCGTATAGGATGGTTCCGGCGTATCCTGTCCATGAAACTATTCACCACGCTCGGCAAGCTGACGTACAGTGTGTACGTGCTGCATGATGTCGTGATGCGCTTTATGCTGCTGATCGAGCCGATGGGTGCGGCGGTCACCCTTGGGAAATTCGTCCGATCGATCTATCAAGTCAACATTTCTGCGTTCGTCGGTGGATTCTTTGTGTTTCTGCTCATTGAGCAACCGATGATACAGCTGTTGAGACCAATCATCGACCGTGTATGCAGCTGGAGTAACCAGAAGAAGAAAAACTAGATTTAGATCTAGTCCACCACTTTCGCTATAATGTATTGCGACATCGTGTAAAATTTAGAGTATGTGTGTGTATATGTGTTTGTGGGCACCCCGGGGGTACGTTGATAGAGGTTGAAAATGAATTAAATTTAGTACTTCATAGCGCCAGCTCGTCTTTTTTATAGCCCGTAGCCTTAGACATCGCTTAAGCTTGGGGTTGCCTCGGGCTGGGTACTTCTTGCGTTCCAACGTCATCATAAGGCCAATGTCATCTTTACCGCGTCACCGGGAGGAGGGTGGATAACACAAAAAAGTACCATTGAACTTGGCAATGTGTTTCTGTTAATGGACGACATTACGGTCCGGTTGTCCGGCGAGGAAACATAACCGTGCAGATGCGAGCAAACTGCCTCAGTCTTGTGGTGACAGTGAGACAGTGCAGTGAAGTACAGGTGTTCCAATCTGTGTCCACAAAGTTTAACCACGATTCCTAGGGCTCCGGTGGGCATATAAAGAGATACGATGGGAAATTCGGTGCTGGCCATCGTTAGCTCTGTGTTCTTCCTGCTGTTCCAGTTGATGATGCTCCCGAGGGTTCGAGGAGAGTTCATTGAATGTGAGTCGGTCGATTGCACTGAGAGGATCAGTGGTTCTTCTAAATAGTTACAACAGACACTAAAACTAAAAGCGTGACACCTTACATCGGTGATTTGATGAAGTAAATTATGAAAATCTAAGAAAATTGCGACCAAATGGAAAGAACCTTTAATCTATCGGTCACTAGAACGATCTAGAAAGAAAACAAAAACGTTCTCATTAAAAACCGCCATTAAGACGAGACCTTGGCCTTAGTGAAGAAACACGTGCCCATCATAAACGCGAGTGTGATTCGTTTATATGTGTCGAAAAAAAAAAACACACACACACACACACCTAATTACGCTGTTTTCTCTTCTGAATACGCGGTCAACGTTTAACATCCCATCTCGTGCACCGTAGTGTCACAGTACCATCGAATGCCAAAGCTTTGGATGACGGACGATTACGAGGACTGCCTGGAGCTGCCTGGCCCGGATGATCCTGACGGTGTTTACTGTACGGCGGCGGTGGTACTGAAACCCAACAATCAATCCGATCTCTGGAGATTGATTGAGGTATATGAGGATCACGTTCACGATTGGGGGTCACTGCTTATGGTCGCCATACTTACGGAGCTGCCCTTGTTCTGAACAGGATTTTTCCAGCGATTACAAACGTCACTTCAACCATGCGGTTCTCAAGCGTGGTATCTGCATACAGCGCTGTCAGCAAATCGTACAGCAGCTTTCCCCGTCGGCCCGTGAAGCGCTTACTGTCGATAATTTTCCAATCAACATTAAGGTAAGGGTTCGCTCACAAAACGGTCAAGCTCACCTGGGAAACTTTATGATCACTTCATTCCGTGTAGTATAAATTCGATGACGACATCTTCTACGACTCGGCGGAAAATCGTGCAAAGTATGACGATTTGGTGGAGGTTTGCATTAACAAGCAGCTCAACGATACGTACGGTTTGGTGGCTCACGCTGAGGTACAAACCTGCGATACATCCACGAGAGAGATGCAACTCGGTATGATCACTACCGCACGCTGGCTCGAAGCGTTCGTTTGCCTCCATTTTCTGTTCTGTTGTTATTCATCCTCCCTAGATACATTGGACTACTCGTTCTGGATCATTTTTCTGCTGCTGATCGTGTTAGTGATAGTATCCTCGTGGTATGACAGCTCGATCAACTACAAGCAAAACGTCAGCCACTTCCAACAGGATCTAGATAGTAAACGTAAGCTCACGCATGATCTTTAGGGTCAGAAACCGTCCATATCATGCTCACGCTTACCTCGTAGGTAAAATGTTGTGGACATCCTTCTCGATCCAGCGCAACTGGTACCGACTGACGTCACGTTCGCAGGGTGAAACACACAAAAAGCTACGATTCTTTCAGGCCCTTCGCTTCTTCACGATGACGCTCGTCATTTTCGGTCACGCCGTACTGCTGATAACCGTCAGTCCGATCACACACCCGGAAAAGTTGGAACAGGTAACAGCCGATCCCCTCAACCCTTTCGATCGTTGATCGTGTTCATAGACATTTGAGCGATCGACTAACGCGCTATTGCGCCTTTGGTTATGGCTTTAGCTGTATCACAGTGTCGGCAGCATGATACTCACGAACGGTGTGCAGATCACGCAAACGTTTCTCGCGATGAGCGGCACTCTGCTCGCAATTCAGTTCCTAGAGTTTGCCGAAAAGCGAAAGGGCAAGATCAGCATACTGTACGTGCCGATCACGATCTTCTATCGGTACATTAGGTAAGGATGGGTAGAAGGATTATGGGCGTTACGAAGGTACGAAGCCAGCAATCGATCGCTCTTATTGATTCCGCTTCCAGATTGACGCCTGTGTACGCGTTCGTGATACTGTTTCATGCCACCTGGTTGCTGAAGCTCCAGTACGGTCCAATCTGGCGCTGGGGAGCGGAAACGGAGCAGGTGTTCTGTCGGCGAAACTGGTGGACTAATCTGCTCTACATTAACAACTACGTGAACGCGGATCAGCCGGTACTGTTGAGCAGACTTACGATACCGAGGATCGTTCATTTGATGCTCTCTTCTTCTCTTCTCTTTCGTACAGTGCGTACAGCAGGGCTGGTACCTGGGGGCCGAGTTCCAGATCTTCACGATAGCGCTGGTGGTGCTCGTGGCGATCGTAAACTTGCCTCGCCTGAAAGTCGCAATCCTAACCCTGGTCCTCGTGGTAGCATACACTATTCCCGCCCTTTTCATCTACTACCAGCGGCTGGAAGGGACCTTCGTGATTACGCTGGAGTACGTTCCGTTCGATCGAACATTAATAAATGCATCTAATGGATCGCTCTGTTCCCAGGGCTCAACGGTACGTGTTGTGGCACGATATGAACTACCTTCGGTCCTACATTCCGACGCACATCAACTTTGGCAACTACATGCTCGGTGTACTGACGGGCGTCATCTATGTGGAGCTGTGCCGCCGCTCGATCAACCTGGCCGAGCGTAAATGGTTCCGCGTGCTCTGGTATCTCAACGTTCCGTTCAATCTCCTCATGATGCTGCCCTCGTACATGTTCTACGTGAACGAGTTTCCCAAACCTTCCGCCTGGATGGCAATCTACTTTGTCGTTTCGAAGAACCTCATCGGCATCGGGCTCTGTATTTTGTTTCTGGGGATGATCTTTGGCGTCAGCAGGGCGGCTATGCGGCTGCTGAACTATCGCTTCTTTGAACCACTGGGTCGGCTCTCTTATGGTGCGTACCTGTGCCATCCGCTCATCATGCGCTACCTGTACGTGAGTACGCGAGGACCCGTGTACTACAGTGATCTAACAACGGTAACAAGCGTTATGCTCGATGCCTCTTATCGAAGTGAAGAGTATCGAATAATGGCGTATTTTCTTCCATCAGCTTGCCCTGACACTCGGTTCGGTTGTATTGTCATGCCTGATGGCCTTGCTGTTGTGCCTGCTGATCGAACTTCCAACATCCGCGATTCAGAAACAGCTTTTCGGTGGTTTGATGGGTAGGTAACGGAGAGAAAACACGTTGCTTTGTTTCGGTTCTTTCTTTTTTATTTGAACGATTCCTCCTTCTTCGCGCATTCAAGGTCACAAAAAGCATAATCAAATAGTCCCGGAAGTGGCACGACCCCCTAATACTGCTACTGCTGTCCCGATCGAACCCGGTTTGGAGGAAAAGAAAATGGATACGGACACAAGAACGCCATAAATGCGATAATGCGCTTCTACCAACCACTTCTCGACTTTCTTGTCTGCATTCATCTGCATACCACTCCGAAAGCCAGACAGCGTGATGCAAATCCGGCAAATTCGCAGTGCTAAACAGTGTGAAAAACATCGAAAAGGGATGATGAACGAATGTCATTATAGCTTTCACTGATAGCTTCGCACGCTTGACGTCACAGGACAGGTTTGACTCATCGAGCGGCGGCGGCGGCGTGAGGGAGATAGGCAGGGAGAGAGAATTGAGAGGGTGGGGTTACCCCCCTCATGTCACCAAATGTCGCATCTCGATGATTCCGCGCCGTATCGCACGGTCGCCGCTAAAAAGGTTCTCTCGACAGCTCTCGACGGTCTGGACAAAAGACACCGACGGGACGGTAAGCGACGAACGCGTGAAGTTTGTTTTGAAAAACCAAATTCTGCCGCAAAACTGGTTTTAGCCTAATCATTTACAACGTGGGCAGCGACTTAGTGGCCTCTCTGGTGCCAACAAAATCCGTTACGTTTCCGCAATATTCCCAGATCGCTCTCCATAGAAGGTATCGCGATGCTCTCCGTATGGTCCATACCGATCATGATTGCCAGGCGACGCTGCGTTAGTATTCTTCATCTTTCGTTACTCAAACGAATGACGCCAAAGCGCGCTACAACACTTGTTAATTAATTTATATGCAATCATAAGTATACATTTTCGGCTATTCACCCAACACTTCCTTTTTGGATCCCGCTGAGTTGAAGTCACCAGAGTTTAATCAACCTTGCAAGCACTGGCTACGAAATTGCCCGGATCAAGGCCCCAATTCACACAGTGCAACGTACCATTGTGGCCCGATCAGGGTGACCATTTTACAACCTCGGAAGCTCCCCGGTCTGGCCTTTCGTGTTTGATATATTATACCATCGCCCCGTGCTCGCCAATTGATTGAAAGCAAACAAACCATTTCACACATTTTTGCACGACCTATTTCGTGCACTTCTACGTGATTTTGGCTACCGAAAGTACGTTCTCAACTGTTGACCTTGCCAGCTACTGTTATCGTCACTATTCGCCTACGAATAAAGTTCTTTTTTTGGGGGGGCGGGGGCCTTTCTCCTTTTCAGCGAATCTCGTCGGTATATCATTTGCATCTGTAACCGTCTGTTCCGCTAGTTCGGTCCAACGGCACGATTCCTGCAAGTCATCGTGGCAGTATCCTGTCTCTCTGTCGGCGAGAACCATAATCCCGTAAGATGGAATGAAAAATCGTTGGATAAATGGTGCTCACAAAACCGCTCGCGCTCCGCGGTGCAAACACCACCGGTTGGTACCGGTTGAATGAACCGTTTTTCAGGCCACTCACCGCGATGATCTGTTGGTTCATTTCGTCCGCTACGAGAGGCGCCAACTACGAAACGTGGTTCGTACGATATCGCGTCTCGATTCTTCGCGCCACCAGGAAACTCCATTTGAAACGGACCAGTTCGCGGTGGGTTTGGAGCGCGTGGTAGCGCACGGGATGCTAAACTAGCTGAGGCGACAACCAGCGACGGCGCACAGTCAGTACCGGAATCTCAGAACGATCACACGTTAGCAAAAGAAACCAAACCAACCAGCGTCTGTCTCCTGCTGGCCAGATAGGTGGCCCGTAGATCCTTAAACTTATTGGTTAACTGAAACTTGTGCAAACTTACCATTGTGTGGAAGTGATGCGGTTTTGAATTGTGTGAAGTAACTGTAAAGAAGTTTTGGACTGTTTGGAGAAATCGAAAACATGAGCTTTTACAGGATGTGCCGTGCTCTGTGGGTTGCAGTGGTGCTGGTTGGCGTTGTTTTTGTAGGACTGCCGGCAGCTTCAGCGCATATCGAGTGTAAGTGTAATGGCTAATCATCTAGTGATCGATAGTTCGTGGGAAACGGAAAGAAATTCGTGCTTCGCCATGCCAGCACTCTCCTCATCCTCCAAGGAATAGTTTTAATTCAATGTTTTATTCATGAACTGGATCGGCTTGTTTCTCTTTTTGGCATACGTGCTTTCACTGGCAACCAGCCGATCGGCAAAATGGATGAAAAGAAACTAAATTCCATATACTTCATCCCTTCATCTTTGGGATATCGTGTTGATGAAATTTTATCACACCAGAGTTTAGGAAACATTTCACCGCGTCAAGTCTCTTCCAACGTTACATCCTGGTTCACGAAAGTTCGATCGAATGAAGAACTCCGCGGCGAAGCGTCTGCTCACGCATTAGAACCTTATTAAGTGATTAAAAATGAGAACAAAAGAATTCCTTCCTTATAATCCACATCCTGCGTCAGTTGATTTCAGCGAACAATACGCTAAACTCACTCGCAAGTCGGTTTAACTGTCAGTTAATTATGCGTGCCTCAAGCTTCTCGAGTTCTTTACGGATCCACGCACACGCGCCTCATTATGCCAACGGTATTTTTCACGATTCATAAAACTCATCAGGATGCTATTGCTATGTAGGTGTGTTCTGCCCTTCCATTGCCTTCACATACGCTGGGGAATTTCTGCCGCGTTGTTTACTTCAACGATGTTTTTGGGGTTTTCTGTGCTTCCGTTTGGATCATCCATTCATCCATACATCATCGGGAGATTCCGGGTGCTGGGTGCGGTAGCCTACCTTCGGTTAGTAAGGCACTGAAGAAGGCCTTCGGCCTCTGTTGGGGTCTAATTGGTTGGACCTACACCGTGCGCAACGCAACTGAAGCCTGATGCTATCGGTGATGGTGCGAAGTGACTTCCTGAAGTGAGCGAATTCTGGGCCAGTGCAATGCTTCGATCGTACCAATAAGCACCAGTTAGCACCGCTTGGCCCAATTTCCATTCAACAGTTCATTGACAAGACGAGAACGGTGGCCATCTTCCGGGGTCACCTAGACGAGGCGCGATGCTCGTGGGAGACACTACGAAACGGAAGCCTAATTGAGCGATCGCGATCGCGCGCGATGCTTTATTGCTTTGTATGTCAAATGTCAAAAAGGGCGCCCTACCATCGCATAGAAATCATTAGTCTCGGCTACTCAGAGAAGCGCTTAACGAGGCGCAACAATGTAACGGAGATCTCGGGACCTCGTCGTTACCGTGCCGGTGCTTGGTGTTTCTAATTAAACAATGATCAGGTACGGATCAACTGGACCCTATGATCAGCATTAATCACAACAGATAATAATTCTCTCACAATTCTATGTCCTAACAACGCTGTTAGGCAGCTTATGTTTTGTAAATTCAATTGTGACAAACACCTGGCCATCGCTTCTCACTCCGATCGTTTCGGTGGTCACCGAAAATTCATGCACCACGTACACCCGCCGGGCGGGGGAGGGAGACGCGTGTCACAGCCAATCTGGGTTAGAGACGCTAACGGCGCGAGACCAACATTGACCATGCCGGGCGCGAGTCTTTTGTGGATCGAGGGCGCTTAGATCGTAGTTAAAGCTGCTACTTTGAATAAAATGTAATGCAACGTTGACTGC
This sequence comes from Anopheles darlingi, assembly GCF_943734745.1. Classification (NCBI taxonomy): domain Eukaryota; kingdom Metazoa; phylum Arthropoda; class Insecta; order Diptera; family Culicidae; genus Anopheles; species Anopheles darlingi. The sequence continues at coordinate 60,213,843 of NC_064875.1, forward strand.
TTAACTATGCGGCTCACATGTCACGCCGATGGGGATCGTCGATATTTTGTGACAATCCAAAAGGTACACTACGAGCTCACTCGTCAAAAACCGATGTTGAACCGATGTGGTGTGATGCAATTACTGGACGGATGACGTGCTTGTTGCGGGATGTACCGTTTATAGTTGTTAGCCAGTGGCCCCATGCGATCGTGTAATAGATCGCTACACCAATTACATGTTCCCTGCTCATCCCGGTTAACCAACGGTAGAGAGGCGTAGAATGTAAACGGTTAGCCGTTAAGATTGATCGCCAACCGTAATGGGCAGGTGTCAGGATGCAATTTGTTTAAGTAATTAATACTTTTTTTTCCTTTGGGGGAAAAAACACCCTCGCTCAATCACTGCCAATGGGATTGTTCTAGGTTGTTGGTGTTGAAATGCTGGGTTACAGATCGCTGAACTGGAATACCCGGTCTTACACCATCGATCATCATTGTCTGCTGCATTGGCTAGACACAATGCGATCCCTTCGGTTGACCTTTTGCAAATAATCCCCCATTGTAAAGGGATGGCATAGAATCATTTCTGTGGATTCCTGGGAAGTAGTGACCTCATGTCTAGCACAAAATCAATCTGAAAAAAAACCTCAGACAAACGATAAATGTAAATGATTTAATGGTTTGCTAGATTATCTTCGTTGATTCCTAATTCTTCATTCCACAGTAGATTACTCAGCACTAATTAGTTGGCTCCGTGGCTAGCCCGGGATGCTTGCACCCTTTTACGAAAGAGAAACTAACCGCGGATCTTAGGGTTTTTGGGGTGGGGATTAGTGTTTTATTGCTGTGTGAATGTGATTAAAACGGACGGACGACTAGCTCTTCGCGAAGCAGCCCTAACAAAGAAACCTTTATCAATGCTCGGTGGTCGGTGGGAGGCGATCACTTCGATTCGAAGGTCACGATCACGTCTCCATTGCCCAATAAAACCAGTGTCAACCAGCTTACAGATGCTCCGAGACGCATATGCCGAGCGCGATTTCCTGTAAGAGCTGACTAAATCAAAACGTTTCAACGCCACGCGCAATTCGACATCGCGACCACCCTCCGCGAGCGCGCCTTTGGCGCGTTTAGATGCCGCTCGCGTATCGCACGTTCTAAACGGTGTGCCAACCCCGGGGCTGTTCTCGTGGCGGATTGTGTTTTCGCGCCGGTAAACCTTCACTTCGACGACTCGATCCACCGGTGACGATGGTTCGGCCGAGCGGAAAAAGAAACAACTCTAGAAGGGCATTAGCATGGAACGGAGCGTTACGATGTGGCGAGTGCCACGAGACCGCACGCCGGACACACAAATGGCGGGCGGTCTCCAGACAGAGAGAGAGACCAAAAGACGATGGGGGATGGCATTAATTTGCACATTATGGTATCCGTCGCCCAAGAAGGAGGAGCAGGTGACAAAAAGGGTTTGATTATCGGGCAGACAGCCAGAGTTGGACAGCAACGGTGGTGTTCCACGGTGTGAACCGGCCGAACAGGACCATTCTCGATTCTACCCTTTCTGTATCATCATCCAACAGCTCGAGCGAGCTTCAGTGTCTTTGGCCGCTGTGAATTCCATCGAGAAGAATCTGCATGAAATCTTCCCGTTTCCCTCAACTCCCGAACCCAATGTTTACTCATCTAATATAATAATTAGCGATCGAGTTCGTTGGCTTCCCGCCCCAACAGGATGGGGGACCTAAATCACACATGGTCGTTAACTCAAATAATGGCGTACACTCAGCCTGGTGGTGACTCAAATAAAGGGGGTGGCGAATATTTGCTCATCTAAGCGGAATAATATCCCGCGCCAAAGATGATGCATTGAGGAGAAATGCTATGTTCATTATTCTGCAGCATCATGCCATCATGCCAATCACTACCTTGGGTTCAGAGACCGCTAATGCCGATAACAGGTTTGCAGCAATGTCGCTAGTGTAAAATGCATGGCGAATGCATCCTGAAGAAGTGCTGATGACTGCGAAGACTGCCAAGAATGACTAGAACGACTAATGAAACCCGATCGGTATCGCGAGGAGTAATGCCTCGAGGAGAGGAGTCTGCTTCGCATGCTGTGGTGCGGCTTCGCCTGCTAAACGGATTATGATCGTGATATCAAACTTAGCATCTGGGTCATAGGTTGCTATGTTATGAATTCTAAAAAAGGGTTGCCCCTGAAAGCAGTAACCTACCACAACAACTCTCCGTTGTCAGGGCTATAACAAGAACGGGTTTTTCGGCCAAGTGTCCTCCAACGTAGGTCGAACTACAAATCACCCTTCCTGTTAGGGTTCTAACATATCGTGGAAGCTGCACTATTGTTATTGTGGATTATTGATAGAGATTAACATAACAGCGATCGGCTACGTTGTTGACTTGGCGATGGCTTATAAAACCACAGCCACGATCATGTGCACCTCAAAATGTGGGTAACCGATGCCTCTCTCTCGCTTGGTTGTTATTTTGTTAACACCAGTACGTTCTACTGTCAACGTCGCTAGCGATCGTACGTTTGTTTTGCTAATATAAATCACGATCATTAAAACATTCAACCTGGAAGGGCCCGCCATTGTGGAACAGGTTTCCGTGAAAGAAGATCGCCTATTCTGTCATCCCCGTCGTCGTCGTCACCGTCGACGTCGCGTCGCCCAGCAATGTGAGAACACCGATGGGGAAGACCCGCGAGCTTGCAACAACGAGAGATGCGTCGTAAACGGATGACTGTGATTCTGCGGTGTCAACGGCAGGCAAGCAGGCACGCTGGGTGATAGGATAGTACCCGAGCCTAAGCTATACAGTATGATCGGCTCACATCGCGCAAAACGCAAAAACTCGTCCAGAGTTGTTAGACGGGATGAAGACGAGTTCCCTTCCAGGTAGTCGTGAGGCGAAATTATTTTTAATTGCTCTTCCAACGTTCATCGCTGGCGATGTGTTCACGTATACTTCTGATTCCGCTTATTTTAAGATGTACCTTGATGTACTTCACTTGATCCTCACCACACCCCAAAGCAAAACTTGATCCTGACTGCTGTCTATCAGTGCAACGCGGGTCGATGTACTGAAGCATAGGCTTTGTATACACCACATTCTGCACTGTAATTGTGGATCCAATGCAATATACTAGACAACATGGTCATGGCCCATGGAACCGGTTTAAACCCGGTTCAGGTGATGCAATCGTTTTCTGCAAGCATCACCCTCCACACGTGAGCAACCGGATAGGTCAGCTTCCCGGCTCACCACCGGGAATAGACTATCGCAGTGTCTTTGCCCTCGATAATTGTAGCGGAAGAAAGTGCACAACGTGATATTAACTATCCCGCTGTCCCATAAACCTCCATAGAATCTCTTTCGTGGGTCATATACCGATGTGGAAAGTATGCCGATGTGAAAGCATGCCAGGCGAGAACGAGAAGATTCGACCCAATATTTGAATTCGATCGAAGACTTGCTTGTTCTAGAACAAACGACTGAAAGAGAATGTTATCAGCAAATCCCTCCTTTGTTTTTACTAATTTGTTTTTGTCGGAGGGTTCTGCGAAGACTGGAATTGCGAATATGTAAATCTTCTTTCAGACTCAGAAACCGTCTGAGTCACACTCGAGGAGGGGGGGATCGTCTGAGAAATGTTGATCAAAACATCGCAACGATCCTCTTCCGCTTACGTAGGTTTAGTCTAAAAACATCTCCATCTTCAAATCAGCTTTGCATAAACAGCGAAAAAACCGCCAAAGTGAACTACATTTCTTATCTATTTTCTTTCTCGCGTCTCCTCTTTTGTTCTCTCGGTGGCCACCGCCGCCAGTGGAGGAATACTATCGCATGCCGCGGATTTACGCGTATGATGAGTACGATCCATGCGTTGCCCATGCTGAACGGCACGCTTCTCCTGACGATGCCGCCTACTGTGTTGGTCGCACCGTCATCAAACCGGATCAGGAGTCGAGCCTTTGGCGACAGATCGAGGTAAGCGGTATAGTCTGCACGATGAAACAGCTGGCTGGCTGGTTGGCACTGCTGCTGCTGCGCTTGTAGTCCCTGAACTTGGCCTTCGTCGAGCGACGCGCGCGGCACGACGCTCGGCTAGGCACCCGCTTACGGATGTTTCTCTATGTTTTCTTTTGTTTCTCCGTTCGCCGCTCCGCCGCTGTAGCTCTTCACCAACGATACCAAGCGGCATTTCCGCCATGATCATCTGGATCGTGGCTTTTGCGTTCACCGGTGTCGTCAGCTGCTCGAGTCACTCGATAACGAAACAGCCGAGAGTTTGTTCGTGCACAAGTTCGACATTCCGTTCCCGGTAGGTAGTCACAGCATGTGCGTAAGGTTATGCGCTAACGCATTTTGATTGATCATGTGCTTATAGTTTCACCATTTGCCATAATTGAATGGGCTTTATCATAACGCTACCGTGACCCTTGGTAATAAATTTAAAAATAAAAAAAATCGACACCGATAACCAAACTATGATTTCTCTATTAAAATATTCAAATTTACTGCCCTCGAAATGGAATAGGCATGATCAATTATACCGCGTACGCCGCTGCTGGAAACCGGTATCTCTCAAACATTTGCATTAGCATGATGATCATCATATACATATAATAGACGACTGTCCTCCATCAATCTCCATCTTCACACACACACACACCCTTCCTCTACAGTACATTATACGATCGGACGCGTTCAGCGATGCGACCGATGATCAACTACGGTACGGGAAGCTCATCAACATCTGCCAAAACTATGCGCTTCGAAAGCGGTACAACCTGTCGGCCTACACGGAAATCGAATACTGTATCCGCCCTGCCCAACCCGCACCGATGGATGGACTCGATGTTAGCTTCCTCGTTGTTACGGCCCTGATCCTTGCACTCGTGGTCGCCTCCACCTGGTACGATTATCGAACGAAAAACCCACAGGGCGATGAGCACTACAAAAAGGATCTACCCTGTCGCAGTAAGTTTCCGGTGGAGGAGGAGAAGGACGGTTCGTTTTTTCAGCAAACCCAACATCTCTGAATATGCTTTTCTCGGTTCCAGAAACGATGATTCTTACTTCGTTCTCGTTGGTGCGCAACTGGTACCGGTTGGTGTGCCGCTCGAAGGATCAGCTGAACGAGGATCTCAAGTTTTTCCAGGCCATCCGGTTCTTCACCTTCTGTCTCGTGGTCGTCGGGCATTGTAGCGATCTGTTTAATGCTACCTCGATCGCCAACACACAGGACCGCGAGGGAGAGTACTACAATCCGCTCAGCCACATACTCATAAATGGGTCGCTGATCGTGCAGTCGTTCTTCGAGATGAGTGGCTTTCTGCTGAGCATACACTTTTGCACCAATCAGGCCAAGATGAAGAAAATCAGCTGGGTGGCCGTTTTCGCTACGGTTGCATTCCGGTACATCCGGTAAGATGGCTCGATGACGACGAGGGTAGTGAAAATGGTTTTCTCACTTCATCCGGTTTTGGTCAATGCAATGGTCTTCTACAGGCTTACACCGGCGTATGCGTACGTCCTATTTCTGCACGCAACATGGCTAGCGAGGCTACAAGATGGACCCCTGTGGACTCGTGGTGCGGTAGTGGAGCGGAACCTATGTAGGCGCAACTGGTGGACGAACCTGCTGTATGTGAACAACTACGTTAATGCCGATGAACCGGTGAGTTGGCTGTCAATAAACCACACGCCCTCTCAACCGGCCAAGTGAAACTACGTCATGACGAAGTTTGAGGAACATAAGATACATACCTCACGACCAATCATAAAAAGAATTCCAATTGGCACACCTGTGTGACTAGCTTCGGGGCTTTCCAGAATGCGTCAGAGGTCAGAGAGTAAAGAATATGTCTTCTGGTCAAACTCTCTCTCTGTTAAATGACGTATTGTGGTAATGATCGGTTAATTGTAATCTGCTCTTGTCTCCGTTATTTTCCCCACAGTGTCTTCAACAAGCCTGGTATCTGGCCTGCGACTATCAGCTTTTTGCCGTGGGACTCATCATTCTTGTTGCTGTTACAAAGTATGGCCACACCGTTTGCTTGTTTCTTTGTATTTCTCCATAATTATTTGTTCTGTCGTATGTTTTAGATACAAAAAATACATGATCCACATCTTCAGTGTATCAGGGTTGATCGCCATACTGATTCCAACCCTGGTAGTCTACTACAACCACTTTGAAGGAGTGTTCCTCGTCAGTCTACAGTAAGTTACTCGACAGAGATTCGTCATCGATTCACAGAAATGAGCCAACAGACGTTTACACAATCGTTACAGATCGGAGCGCTTTATCTTCTGGTTCGATGAGATGTATCACAAAATCTACATCCCATTCCACACCAACATGGGCTGCTACATCGGAGGAGTGTTTTACGGATATCTCTATCATCGCATCCGCACCTCGGACAACAAAGGAAACACATCCAAAGTATGCATACCCATGTTTGATAAGCTAGCGATCCGTTTTGTTAATGGTTTGTTTCTCGTTTGCTAGTTTCTTAAATTCCTTTGGTACATGACGGTCCCGTGCGGTATGCTGGTGATGATGATCAGCATGATCTTCTACTCGAACAACTTCGAAAAGCCATCGCTATGGATTGCTATCTTTTTCCCGCTTCACAAGAACGCGTGGGCACTGTTCGGGGCGATCGTAATGTACGGCCTCATCTACAATTACAACCGCTTCATCAAAAGTGTGGTCAATTTCCCGCTGTTTGTACCGCTCGGACGGCTGACTTACTGTGCGTACATTAGCCACGTGTTTTTCCTGAAGAATTTCTTCTACGGTAGCCGCGAAATCGGCTACTTCAGCCATTCGACGATGGTGAGTGCCGCTTATTTCTATTGAAAAAGTCGGGCGGATTTGTTTACCATTTTGCTTGTATCTGCAGTACATGAAAGTGATCGCCGTTATCGTTGCATCGTACATTCTCGGTGCCATCATTGCTCTTACACTGGAATTCCCGATATCCTCCCTCCAGAAGCACCTTCTTCCAAAGCAACTCGGTAAGGAATGATCTCAGTTCTCTCTTTAATTGCATCCAGTAGCTTCTAAACGATTTGATTCTTCTTTTTTTTAGAGAAAATCACAAAACCTGAACCACCGAAGGAAAGTAACAACGTGAGCCCACCGTCAGCGTAAGCTATGAAACCGCGTTCCAAAAATATAAGCTTAAGATACGAATAATTTAATGGTAATACTCACGGTCAAACACCAAGCTGTGTGACTCTTCCGCTTTTTAGTTAATTAAACCTTTAAGGGAACAGGATTTTCGTTATCTTAGTGCCGCCAAGTGAACGCCAAATAAAGCTGTTTGAATAAAAGACACGTTTACAGCTAAACATTTGTTTTTGTTGAGAAACAGTAAGCGATCTTGGAGAAAATGCGTTTCTCTTCGTCTCGTAGCCCATTTTTTAATATTTTTTATGCCAAAATAATTTATGCCAAATTATAAAGCGGCAATAATTTGAACTGGCTTCAAAATTGTCTTGCGGTGTTCATCGAGGCCCCGTGCTGAATTTTTTGCGAGTATTCATAACGATTTTTTAAAACACGTGGGAATTTTGAAAGGTTACAGTGATGGTCGATAAAATATGATCATTCCCCGGATCCAGGAGTCGAAAGTTCCCAGAATCGAGCCCCGGAAATTCCGACTCCCGAAACAGCAGTGGTGTAAACGATGAAGCCGTCTCGCTCGCACAAGCCTGCGTTCCGCTAAGAGTGAGCGGGATAGAACGTCCGTTAGTCCGAAGTGGTTTTGACGTTTGAACACGCGGGCTGCACGGCAACTCGTTGTTTTGGTCGTTCCAAATCCAGAAATCGTTTTTAAAATCGTTCTTTGGATTTTTGGGAACGATGGATATCGTTAAGGAGGTGCTGGAAAAGCAGCAGAAAGATCTGCAAAAGTACAAACCCATCACGGTAGAGAAACCGCTGGAACCGACCGTCGATATCGGCCACTTGTTGGTTAGCGATCCGAACTACTTCGATGAAGACAAACTGAAGTGAGTATTCTTCGCCGGTATGATCGAGTTTCCGGTGGGGATGGTGTATTGATTGTGGCGTTTTTTCCTAGAGAGAACCGTGAGCAGTACGTGCTGGATGTGACACGCGACAACGTGCAGTTACTGATCAACAGCGTTTGGGAGCTTCCGACGGAGCGTGTTGAGGAATCGATCGTTGCCAAGCTACCTGCCCCGCGTACCGTGCTACCGCGTGCCCGTAATCTGCCCGTCCCGAAACCGTTGACCAAGTGGCAAGAGTTTGCACAGGCCAAGGGTATCAAGAAGCGAACACGGGACAAGAAGGTGTACGATGAGGTACTGGAGAAGTGGGTCCCGACGTACGGCTATCAGCGATTCAAGGCCGAAAAGGAGCGCGATTGGGTGTTGGATGTACCACAGAATGACCCGTACCGGGATATGTTCAAAGAGAAGCGTGATCTGCGCATCGAACGGGTGGCAAAGAATGAGGTAGCACGTATGAAGAATATAGCCCGGGCGAAGAAGATCGCTACACCGCGTACCGGATTCGTTGGGCCAGATTCGGCCTCTGCTAAACAGGTAAACGATTTGCGCGCGAAAGAATTGCTTTTGGTCATCTAATTCTCAACTCTCTCCCATTTGCAGCTCATTACGGCATCAAACGTCGTGAAAGCATCGACCGCTTCAGTCGGTGTATTCCAGGAGTCGCTGCCCAACGAGAAACAGGCACGCGGTATCGGCGTGAAGGAACTGATTCCGGGCGAAAAGTGCAAAAAGAAGGCTTCCACATTGACCGGTGAGAAGCGACGCAACATAGAGATCGTCAACAAAGTGCTGAACAAGAAGCCGAAGATCGACATCGACCGGGCGATTTCACTGCAGAAGGCGGAAGCACGTGCTGCGTAAGTTCCTATGCGAGCATATCCGAGAAGGAAATCCTGTGTACCGGTACAGCCTGGCGCTAATTCCCATCATTCTCTTCATCCTTTTACAGACGTGAAGCGGCCGACGATGACGGAGATGATGGTGAGCGGCGAAAGAAGGGTGGCAAAAAATCCAAAGGATTCAGCCGAAAGAAGCCGAAAGGTGGCCAAGGTAAACGGAATCACAGTAAGCGAAGCGTTGGGCGTAAACGTCGCTAGAAACGCAGGATAGAACGGTTGCATTCTGGTAACCGAACCTTCTCCCAATTAGATTTATTGAACACATTGCTATTGCATATATAGATGCAGATATCCGTGAAAGAAAAGAAAAACAACATTTCAATACCTTATTAAAGTCACACGAACGTATGTGGAACACGCAACGCACGTGTGTACTCATTTCTTTCCGAAACTAAAACCGCCGTCTAGTGCCTGTTATTTGGAACGAAAATCATGCAACGCGATTGCTAATCGATTTGTACGTCACTCTGGCTGCCGAAATCGCCTGCTACACGCTCGACGCATAGTGCAGTTGCAGTAGGTGAAGGACGAAGGACGAGGTAGCGAGATTTCTCGAAAATGTAGGTCAGTGCATAGAAATACGCAGAGCCACGGGAAAGGAAAGATTTTTTCCGACAATTCAGTGAAAGCCGGTGGACAGACCGCACCAATTAGAGCACGTAGTCTTCTTCCCTTACAGTGGTGCATCCTGGCCGGCTAAATTTCTTGGTGCATTGTGGTTTTTAGCCGTGTGTACACACACACGGTTTATTGCACTCAGCTGAGCCGGAACCGATTTTCGTGTGTGTTGGTGCAAACCAGTCAATCGCGAAGAAAAACAAAAACATCTCCTGTGCGGTGCGGCAGAAGAGCCCTCTGATAACGTGAGAAAAAGGAAAAAGGGCCAACCAATTGGGTGTCCTCTGCCTGCAGCAAACAGCCACAAAAAAGGATCAAAGACAGCCGAGTGAAGTGAAAATCGTGCTGCAAAAATCTTGGGCTGAAATGTTTCGTGTATTGCAGTAGGCCCAGCGCAAAGCGACCAGCTACTGAAGGCTACTGAGCCTTCCTGCCAGCAACATCTGCAGAAGTATTCCGATTTTTTGGCTAAAAGAAATTGTCCGTCGCGAAAATGAGCTCCTTGTTTGCACGCGTGTTCCGCCAGGCACGCATTACCTTCGAGCAGACGGCGATCGGCGATGCCAAGTTTGCGGGCCATCTGAACACCCTGCGGCACCTGCTCGGTCAGTTGACGCTCGCCGATCTCAACCTGGATTCGTCGCTCGTAGCAACGGAGACATTTCAACAGCCGACCAAAGCACCCTGCACCTTCGTGGATGTGTATGAGAATGACCGGTTCGCCATTTCGGTATTTGTCTTGCGCGAGAATTACACCATGCCGCTGCACGACCATCCTCGTATGCACGGATTGCTGCGTGTGATTTCCGGTGCGGTACAGATCCGGAGCTACACAGAGCTAGCGCGCCGCGATTCCGTCACAACCACCAGTTCGATGGCAGCGGCCGATGGGGTCCTCGGCAGTGGCGGTTCTGCTTTCCGACAAAGGCACGTTCTGGTTGCCGCAGAACCGGAAAAAATCATCAGCTCGTCGATTGGGGCGGATTCCTGTGCTCTGCTAACGCCTGACGAGCGCAACTACCACGAGATCACCGCTATCGGTGGACCGGCCGCCTTCTTCGATATACTTAGCCCTCCCTACAACACAAACCAGCCGCAGCACATCTCCTTCTACCGCAAGGTACCCGTACCACGGCATCTGGCGGAGCTAGAGCTTGGCAGCCCGGGTGAAGAGAAACCGCTCGCTCCGCAACCCGATGATGATCGGCCACGGTACGTGCTGCAGTCGATTCCGAACCCGGAGAACTACTACTGTGATACGGTGCAGTACGAGCCACCCGATTTCCTCTACACCGATGACGATGCAGATCGTACCAGCGAAGGCCAGCGAAAGTAGACGTCGGTAAAGGAAGAGCGAAAAACGCATACATTTGGAACTATGCAGGAGAGCTTAAAGAATCTATTCTTTACTTCTAGAAGACGATCGAAGAAGGCCATATCATGGAACGAAAGGAGATGGATTTCTTTGCCGATTGTCGCTTCATTCGCTAGCTTACTTCAATGCTTTGGAGGCTTCCCTGTGTTGTTCAAACGTTTGTCGTTTCATGCGGCCTCCTGCGTTCGCTCGCACTGAGCAAAGGCTTCAGCATCGCTACAGAGCCTGCTGCTTGGTAGGTTGCTAACCGACACCTAGACACAATTTTAGTACACACAAGGCTTAACAATAAACGTAAACTAAAGTCCCGGTTCTAGACAACGTTTTGCTCTCCCGTTTTTTCAATAAAAAGCTTAAGCTCGTTCGTATAAAATAATATAAAAGCTTTGCAAAATACCATTTTATTCCGTTAATCTAATCACTCTGGCGAGGGTGCTTCGAGCCAATTTACACTTTTTTTTGCAATATCCTATTATTTAAACATTGCTTTGACTGTTAAACAGTAACAGCAACGTGTCGTAGATCGTAAAATAAAAGGCCGAAGTAAAGCCTGCTTTGAGAAGCGATGGCAGCAAACCTTTGTACAGGCCGCGCATTCCCTCGCGTCGGCCTACTTGTGCTAGGCAGTGGAACATGTGTCGGCACACAAAGTGTTCACCGTATGTTTGCCGGCTTCCGGCGAATCCCTGTATCTGAAGCCGCTTTTTGGCGAGATCGAGCGGATAAACCAACAGCTTTGTGCAGAGCCCGGCCAGGCCACCGCACACGAACAGCTCGCCGGGTGGTAGTTGCGCCTCAGTAGGCAACCCTTGGACACGTTTCGCCACCGTGCCAAACAGATTGTAGAACATGAACTGACCCCCGGTAAGAGGTGCAATCTGTAGCATCGCTGGGCCGATCCCCCGGTACAATCCTCGTATGCCTTCCTGTCGATAGATGAGCAGCAACCCTTGGCCCGCGTTACGATAACCTCGTCCGGGATCCTGTGACACTAGTCGCGTACGTATAACATCTAGCGGCATGATGACCATGGCCGCGAACGATCCACTACAGGCCCCACAAATGAAGTTGCGTCCCCGATCGTGGCCCTCGAGCAGAGGTACCTCTCGCAGTAGCACGTTGAATCGCTCGTAGAATGAAAACTGTGCCACACCGTACGTGAGCGATAGCAGCTGTGCCGGATTGTGGCCTTTCCAGAAGGCGAGCAGCCCCTCCTCCCGGTAAATGCAGGCTACCGACTGAGCGATCGAACGGTACTTGGAGCGGGTCGAGCTTGTCGCGATCGGTTCCACCTGCAGCTGCAGCCGTATCTTCAGTACATCCAACGGTTGGCAGATGAAACGCGTGATACATCCGGTTAGTCCTCCGGCGAGCCCGGCATAGCGGGTTTCACTGTGCTTTTCACGATCCATCCGCGGTTCCAATTTTGTGCGTTGTGCGCTTCGAGCAGTGATGTGTCCCTTTTTGGTGATGTGAAAATACTCCCGATTCGATTACATCACAGTATCGCAGGCCGCTGGCCGTCGTTGTGATGCTGATTATGGGCCTTGGGTTGGTTGCGGCGTACAACGGCAGTAGTGCTGTCGACCCCTATACTACCACGCAACATCGTCAACACGGACGATGACCGTGACCCTGAGAACGTGCGTAACTGATAGTGCGATCACGACGAACGCTACCCTAAAAAACCGCACTAAACACACGTTGGGAATCAATTCAGAGTTCTTTTAGAATTTGGCGGCACGACGGTCGGAGCTCATGATGGTCCTTCGAGGCTCCTTGGATCTATCTTGTGTGTTTATGGTCCCGTTTGCCTTCCTTGTTTGTTTCGAACACGTTGGACTCGCTCTCTCGTTCTTTCGCACTGCTCAGCAGGCCGCGAATCAGGTGATTGTCAAACGAGCGCTCCGTAGCGAAGACACACACCTGAGGGACCCGCCACGTCCTGGTGCACCCACTAGATCATTTCCTTCAACCATTTCGGAACAATTTTGTCTTTTATTTCGTCCTTCTTTTATTTCATCCGATCCCGTTCGCTGCTCATGGTTTTGAACTAATATTGCAATCTGCTTTTCCTTCTGCCATCCTTCTCAATCGTCCTCGTTGGCGTAGATGGTTTGATTACGTCGCTTAAACTTTTTAATCGGTGGTGTATCTTGCACGACGTCGTTGGGCACCTGCTCACCGGAATCAGCGACTGCACTCCCATCAGTCGTTTGCTGTGGACTCGACAGGTTCAAATTGACCACGGGCAGACTCTCGGAGAGACTGCTGTCTCCGAACGATTTGTGAGGCGTCGTCGTCGCTTGGCTCACCAGCGAATCGTTGAGCGTGGTCGAAAGATCCGATTCTTGCGATTCAGTCTCAGCGCACCATCTTGGTTGAGGTAGTGTGGACGAGAGGGATGTACGTGCCACCGGCCGTTCACTCGTTTGTACGGTTTCATCCTGTTTTACGTCATCGCCTTCGACATCATCATCATCATCGTCATCGACATCCAGTTCGTCGGCATTCGTCATGGCACGCTTGTTCGGTTTGCTTGAGGCAGGCGTTTGGACCGGGCCAGAATCAACATAGGTGGACGTGTTGAGCTTATGGCCCGTCATTAGCATTGCCAGCCGCAAGGGATCGTCAATGTTGAGCCGATCACAAAATGCTGTCGTCTGAGGGTTAACGTATGCTTGCGGCTGTTCGACAATGGACATGTTCAGTCGACCATCATCATCCCCCGGTGGTTGATAGGGTGCTGCAATACGCAAAAAATTGTCCGGAATTGTAAGATCGCTGTCGAAGCAATGCAATACTTTGGCTTTCTCCTCTTCCGTCGGTGTGAAATTGAAGCGCTCATCGCCATCGCCTCCTTCGCCCGGCATGTACCCGTTCGTAGAGCGCACGCTGATCAGATGATTCGTGAGGTTCAGTATCGTAAGCCACTCGAGATCATACCGTAGCTGCGGTTTTTGATCTTCCTGCGACTCGCCGTCCTCCGTGGGAATGTCGAGAACTTGCAGAAAGCGACGCCTCGGTAAACATTTGTCCAGCGCAAGAAACTTGGTCTGCTGGCCATCCTTATGTTCGACGAGGGCAGCGAATTTACAATGCAAGTGTGCCGCGAACCAGTACTGAGGTTTCAGCTGTTGTAGCAAATCCTCACATGGTCCACTCCCGAGCCGATTGCTTTCAATGTCCTCCCGGAACGCTGGTTTGAAGCGAAGCAACTGATTGACATTACCGTGCTCGGTGATTGCTCGTGGCCAATCGTGTGATAACATTATGTCGACCGGGTGTGAAAGCTGCTTCAACCGGAACACATCGATCTGCCGCTGATGATAAACGCTCCGTTTGGTCGATTCCGTGTACGGTGGGAATTCGAAGCGTCCCTTCAGAAAGTCGTGACCCTTGAAGATGCCAGAAATGCCACCAATCCGCACACCGTTACACTCGACCACTCCGGCGTACCCAAGGTAGTAGATGTTGGGCGCTACCCAGCCACCGTAAGGTAGCTCCTGCAGATAGTTGGATGCCTCGTGATTGCCTCCGATGAACAGCGTCAGGATGGGTGCCAGTTTTTCTCCACTGTAGTACCTACGGTGAAACATTCGGTCAGTACCTTACCTCCAGAACGAGCTACCACCCATCGTGTTACCCACTTGTAAAAGCTGCACATATCCAGGTGCTTCTGTGGAACGGCCATGCACTGCAGGTCCTGGAGATTTCGCGTTGATTGGAAGTCGCCACAGCATATCAGAAGGTCGATGGCGATGTTTTGCTCCTCCTGAATCGATCCAATGAGGTCGTAGATCTTTTCCAGCTCCCCGTGAGCACAGCCTTCTATTGCTATCTTCATTTCGGTTTTCCGGCTGCCGCGACCGTTTTCTTGCAAAACGAGGAAAGTGTTTGGCGTTTGTTTACGCAAGTGACGCTTTTGGCTTTTTTTCATGGGACTCCCCCTGTGGAAAATAGACCGTATTACCGAATTTACCTACAAGTTGTTGTAACCTCCATTAAAAAGGTAAAAAAGGCATTAAATGTGCTGGATTATTCAACGCGTTGAAAATAAAATCATACCTAAGTGTACCTCGCTTTAAAAGGATAATCGCCATAAATAGTTGCGCGTCGTCGAGTAACTGGCAGTTGGCACCCCAGCTGCAAGTGGTATAAACGTTACAACCGCTAAGCGTTACAACCGTTAAACTTCAAAGCCAACGGAAAAAAGGCAAATGATGCTACAAAAATCGTAGGCGAAAAATCTCCGATCTTCTCGTGTTGCGTGTGACTAATTTCGATCTCTCGGTTTGTTCAGTAAATAGTGCAAATAGCAGAAGAGGATCGATAATGGATTGCGAGTTGTAAGTGAAAAAGTGGAATTAGAAAATCTAAGTTGTGCATCCAAGTAAACAAAGCGTTGGTTTGCGGAACGCTCAAGGCACACCCACTGTTGTTCGGTCGATCGGTGATTCTTTGTAGAAATTTTACTCTAGTGCCCTCGTTAACGGTGGTGGCCACATCAAGATGAGTGGCGACTCGCGAAGTATTCGCGTTGCGGTGCGAGTCCGCCCATTCAACTCTCGCGAGCTTGAACAAAACCCACGGAATATCATCAAGGTATGCTGCGCCGGAGGGCCGTGTGCACTATCGGACGACGGTGTATTGATTTGGATTCCTTCTTCATTCCCGGTCTCGTAGGTTTTGGACCAATCCACCCTTATTTTTGATCCGGATGTCGACGACGATGAGCTGTTTTTCTTCCACGGCG
>NC_064875.1:60234541-60239541 GCF_943734745.1 Anopheles darlingi
GCACCGACGAAGCACTGGGCCGTGTGGACATCGTAGATCCGTAGCACGTTATGATCCGTTCCGACGGCCATATAATCGCCGGTCGGATGGAATGCTAGGCAGCGTACCTGCGCACAATCGCCCAGCACCTTGTGGGCCTTCTTGATCGAAGGTTTCGAGATGTCGAACAGCTTCACGGTACAATCGCGCGATGCCGATGCCAGGATGCGACCCTTCGGGTGGAACTCCAGGTAGGACACCTCATCCGTGTGATCGTACAGTGTGCGGATGACGGGATGGGCATGCTGCTCCCGCCCCGTCTCCATATCATCCAGCGACGATTTGGCCAGCATCCGATCGACGTCCAGTATTTTGATACTCGCATCGACACTGCCCGTGGCCACGAGTTGCCCATCGGCACTGAAACATCCGGCACGGCAGGCCTGCTTGTGCGAGGTAACGTACGCCGTCTCGTACGAGGCCGGTTCGGGTGCCAGCGTTGAACCCTCTGTTTCGAACTCCAGATCGAGGCCACAGGGCAAATCGTCGAACAGATTGCTTTCCTTCGACTGGTCGATCTGGGTCGCCTGTTTGAAGATGTTCATCAGCCGATCGCTCGGTGGACACGGTGGATCGGCCCGTACCACTTTCGTCAGTTCCACCGCAACGCCATGGTGCCCATCGTAGAAGAGCTGGCTGGAAGTGATGGAACCGCGGTAATTATTACACTCTCCAGCAAACCGGTGTTGCACTGTTGCCATACCTGATCATCATACGGTAGAGTTGCTCACGGCATTTCAGAAGATCCTTATTTTCCGCCGGTTCCTGGTCTTTCATCTTGGTGCCGCTGAAAATTCCGAAATCTCGAAATGATGCCGAAAAACAAGTAGGCGGCTGTAAACAAACGCGGTTTGTCAAGTTTTTTTTTTCTCGGTTATTTCTGGCTATCTGGGATCTGTCAAAAGCAAAGGGCAAAAAATCATAACAAACCCCGCATGAGGTAAGACCGCGGTGCCGGGTCTGAGAAAAATTGCGTTTTTTTGGTGAAAACTAAAAGCGGAAATACGCAAAATGGCCCTACTGGTGCGCTACATCACCCTGCCACAGTGGTCACGAACGGCCCAGACACTGGGCTATCGTATGCAATCGACAGCACCGCGCTTGGTGAACGAAGATCGTGGAGGTTTCGGGCAGGATGAAGGTTGGTAGCGAGCAAACGGGACTCCCGGTGCGGTCTTTGATTAATAATTCCCGTTTGGTTTGTGTTTCAGAATTCCGTGTATTAAACTTGCGGCAGGTGAAAAATCAACGTGCAGCTCGCCGAAAGGCAATCCGGCCGGATGTACCCCCACCACGGTATGTTTTTGTCCCTTCGCGTGTTCGCGTTGAAGAAACTCCAATGACGCACTCCACACTCCCTTTACAGGTCACAACAGATGGCAACGGATCAGGATTGGGGTGCGGTTTGGCCCGGACCCCGTAGCTTCCATCCTGCCTCCGTTCCACTGCCCCTTCGGCAGGGTTACGCGACCAAGAAGAACCAGATGGCACCGGGCAAGTTTGCGAACGCGGAATTGATAAAGATTCCCAACTTTCTGCACCTCACACCACCGGTCATTAAGCGGCAGTGCGAAGCGCTGAAACAGTTCTGCACACCCTGGCCGAAGGGACTGGAGTCGGAGGAGAAGATGCGAAGGCACTTCCCGTTGACCTGCATTACGGCTGATTACTGTCATGCGCTACCCACGATACGCAATCCGTTGTCGCGCATCGTCACCGTGCAGCTACAGCTCGGTGCACTGCAGCTCGATCGTCATGCCAAAGATAAGCTGCTGCGGTTGGTCGGTGAACGGTATGATGCTGAGAGTGATGTGCTGACGATCGTTACCGATCGTTGTCCGCTGAAGAAGCAGAACTACGACTATGCGATCTACCTGATCACAGCGCTGTACCACGAGTCGAACGTGGTGGAACCGTGGGAAGCGACCAAGAGCGAAGCGGATATGGAGTATTATGATTTTGAACGGAATTGCAGCAAAAAGAATGCCGAAGCGACGCTGAATTGGGGTAGGAAGGAGGGTGATGCGGACTGGGCGCCCTGCCCGAGCGAGTTCGCCGATGCCGTGGCGAGGCTGTTTAACGACGGGGAAAACGCTTATAATTTGGACAAGTATAAGGAGCAATCGTTAGCCCTGTTGGGACTTCAGGCACCCGCAGCCGTAGCAGCGCAGTAGCATTTTGTGTTCGTAGTGTAGGATGTGGACGGAGCAGAAGATCGCTAGAAATGTATAATGTAGTCCTCGGCAGGAGGATGCAACAAATTGTCTTGTTTTAGTGGAATAATTTCGGTTTTCAAAGAAATGAATAATGAAAGTTGGGAATAATGTAGATGTTTCTCAAATACTCAACGACCTTTTTTTTCTCATCTAGTAATCCATTTTTTGTAATTGCGTGTTTTCAAAACATCTCGGTTTTCAGATTTTTAAGGTATGTTATGGATCATCTGTGCTATGAATTCGCGAAACATGCGTTACACATAAATTGATGCATGTTGTTTTGGTGAATTTCGCTAAAGATTTTCCATTTTTTCCAGTTCGATTTTATACGTTGTGTAACCTAAATCTGTCTTGTTTTACTTTCACGACGACGATGAACTAAATAATTGGCCGACCAATTCGGAGAACCAAGACCCAGGACAAGGACCGTCAATCTTAGAACATGAAGGGCTCTATTGTGTTCACTTGGCATGTGTAGCGGAACGAAGCCCTGCGGTGGGTTGCGAGCTCGATGTGAACAGATAAAACTCGCAATTCGAGACCATCTTATGGCTAGTAGTGCTTGCGATCTGATCGTTTTATGTTCCTCATTCGTGCTAATTCGATCTACCAAGGAAGTCAACAGTATGTATCACGTGTTTCCGCTTATGATGATCACCGGTGGTTTAGTGTCGCTTGTTTCCGGTAAAGTGGTACAACAACCATCGTTAGGAAGTGGCCCTGTAACATCAACATTTTCCCCGATCAACGATCGTCAACTGGGTAGCCAAGAAGCGGTAGACTACCTACCTGATCGTAGTAGTAGTAGTACGGACCTTCCGTACGAGATGGTTGCGCATTCAAATTTCAACAACCGTTTGCTATTTAATCGGACAATCCCGGCGAACCGGGACAAGTTTACGGATAATTCAATGAAACGTCGGACACGCCACACCCCGGGTGTTTCGCATGCGTCTTCCTCTGTAGGACCTTCACGCTACTACGACAGCTACGGTGACTGGCACGGAGGAGCGACCGATCAGGGACATCAGTGGCCGCATCTGCATTCGCATTACGAAGGACACCAGCATCATCAGCATCATCAGCATAGTAGTTGGCCCTGGAAACCGCCTACTTTTGGAGCGATTGATTGCAACGGCAGCCTACTGAGTCTGCAGCTCACCCTACTGCAACCATTGATGCTTCTCGGGACGCTCTCCTTCGTCGTTTGTCTCGTTAACGCGCTGCTAGGGTTGGTGGATAAGGTGAAGCTACCCTCGTTACGCTCCCAAGATGAGCAACCTGTTGGACTCGGGTTGGCTGGAACCCCCGCGGGACCGAACGAGCTGTTGCTTGGCCACCTTTACCAAATCCTCGGAGGAACGATTGGCGGCGGTCTGGCGGAGCAACATGTGGGTAACGGCACCGATCATGGTAGACTGTGATTGTGTGGTGTTCGTCGGCAATACAGTGCGTATTAGTGTATTAACCAGTTTATGTTAACCAATCTTTTTATACAGTTTTTATTCTGTAAAGTAGGTTAAAGTAGGTTCATTCTCGTAGACATTATATTTCAATTACTTTGCAAAGTATATAGTTTTTTGAAGTGTGATGAATTCACAAACTGTTCTCAAACTTACCTTTTGTTTCAATGGCTTGCGAGGAATATAACTGAAAGAAAGAAAAAAGGGTGCACACAAGGTGCTTCACTCTAGCCATTCTATTGAGAAAGACACGAAAAACACGATACAACCGTAACACCGAAATCTTTTAATGATGTTTTAAAACATTTATTGTATCTTACTTCTGCTGTTTAGTTTAGGGTTCTTTCCACTCTCGCCCCGGGTTCTGTGGGGGGAGTCCGACACGTTATAATGTTTATATGCTCAACATACAGGTATTTCATCTAATCCTAGGGACAGAAAATGGATGTGTGACTCTGTGCGTGTGTATGTGTGGGTGTGTGGATTTGCTGTTGGCCTTTGCCTAGGCTTACGGCAAACAGCCTTCTTTCACCCGACAGAGGATTATGCATCGTCACCATCTAGACCGCTGGATGGTCTAGGACACTGGCTGGCTGGCTGGCTGGCTGGCTAGCTGGTGGTGTTGGTAGCGACAATAGTTGCTACTTTCACATCACCACCATATGCACTGCATTGGGTATCAGCAGTGTGTGTCTGTGCGGCAAAGTTCTTTCATCTCCTCTATCTCCTCCCTATATCTTACACTCGCGGTCCTGCGAGGCCCTTGCGGCGGGTCTCTTTTTTGGAGTTAAAAACACAACAACAGCGCATGCATGCATGGTTCATGGATTTTGAATTCGCTCAAAGCTAAACCGTCCTTTCGTTCTAAATACATCCGAGTCCACCACCCTCCACTTCCGGTTACAATTCATTCGACATTCTTTCTTCGGCACAATACACCGTTACCGCACACATCATATATGTGTGCAGGGGGCGGCACTCAGGTGCACCCCCTTCAGAGTTTTGCATTTCGTTAGATAAAATACATTTTGTTTTCAATTATACAGCAGGACTAAAGGTAAAACAATCTTTGCGGGGATTCCTACATATTATTAGCTACATTACATTATCAGCAGACAGCATTATCAGTTGCGATCCACCACTTTTTCTTTCTCGCGTTCTCTCTTCCCCCTTCTCTTCTTCTATCATTGCCCTTCTTTGTCCTGCCCGGGGGGGTTTGGATTACATGGTAGAGAAGGACTTTTGATGTTTTTTTTTATGGCGATTAGAGGGGTCATTTCGC
>NC_064875.1:60244541-60247041 GCF_943734745.1 Anopheles darlingi
AGGGTGATGGGTGGTGGGGACACGAACTAAGAAAGGGAACGTGTGACATCATGTGTGTGTGTGTGTGTGTGTGTGTGTTTCTGTTACGGTTTCAACGGATTCCTTTCAAACTGTCAACCGTGCTTGTTACCGTCGAGCATAATCAAAAGAAGCAAAGATGCAATTGCGGTGTGCAACGTGCCGTGGCGGTAAGTGTCACTCCAAAACTGCAATTGCACACAAGGCACACACACACACAAACAGGTACTCTGGACACGGGAAGCCTCGCGGTCGCAGTCGGTCCTCTCTCTCTCTCTCGCTTTCTCATAACATCGGTTTATCATTGTTTATTCATTCATTCACTGGCCAGCTTTCGCCCCAGCGAACATGCCAGAGTAAATTGGTATACTAAGGGATACCTAGAGCCAGCGAGGGGGAGGTGAGCGCGTGCGAGGGTGAATAAGTAGGGTCCCAATCAGCCGCAGCGCTGCGTGTCCCTCCCTCGAGTCAGGGGGTCCTTTATTTGTGTTGTTTGATTTTGTCACGAAAGAACATTGTGTGCTTCATGCGCTGCCCGATTTGCACCCCCTAGAGGGTGCGGGTGATGGGGTGGGTGGGTGGGAATCTAATCATCCCCAATTCTTTTTATCGCAAACATCGTTTACATAATGTTAACGTTTATGTGCACTTGTCGCTTTAACGTTCGTTTTTTTTCTATTTATTTAGCCGCATACCCTACCCCACCCCCACCCTTCAAAACCCTCTGACTCCAATCACCCCGAACTGACAGAGTCCATTGATTGTAGGACGAGCAAGAGGAGGATCAGGTGGGAGGCAAAGGATGATGATGATGATGATGATGACGGTACTTTACGGTGCCGCAGCCCATTTAGATGCCAATCTTATTCGGGAATGAGTCCCGGAGCAGATTTCTAATAACGAATCGTTTCAATTTAAATTGTCATTCCGGCAGCTTCTTCCACTTATTCTCCGCTGATCGATCTCTCTCACTAGATAAAGGGACGCGAATGTTTTCACTCTCCCTCTCTCGCTCTCTCTCTCTCTCTCTCTCTCTCTTTAGTTCACATGCTCTCACTCTCTCACTCTCTTTTTCTCTCTCTGTCTTTCACCAGGTCTCTCACTCTCCAATTACTCCAAAAGGGCGCACACTACGATTTGTTGCTAAAAAATCACGTTTCTTCAATTCGCACGGCACAACTCCAACACAACCATTAAGGGAACACTCACACAAATAAGCATCATCATGTTAAACAACCGCCACTATAAAAAAGAGGGGGTCCTCAAAACACCAACTCCTATGCTCTAATCATCAACGATGATGACGAAGCGCCGCGGCGGGAATCAACAACACAACAACACGCGATGATGACGACGGAACGACGCACGCCACAGACAACCGCTCTCGTCGAAGGCTGAAATTCGAGTGAGCGGCGGCATGGTGAGCAACAATGAGCGCAACAATGATTGGACATCGCGTGTTCGTGTGCACGAAGCGACGACGACGACGACGGCACGAACGGATCATTGCGCCCGAGATGTGAGAGCGCCAGCTCGTCGCAGGATTCCTCCAAGCGGGCCCTCCAACGAAAGGGGTGTTTCGAGATCAACGCACACACACACACCACAGAGAGAGAGAGAGAGAGAGAGTGAGAGAAAGGAACAGAAATCTGTCTTCGCTCTAATCCTTTTGCCAAAGGATGCGCACCCAGGTTAGAAGGCCGAGGCCTACTACATCAACTCGCAGAAACCGTCGAATAATGTCGCGCGCGCGATGTTGTTTGTTTAATTCCTTTGCGAGCGAGCGAAGCATCAACCGAGGGGAGTTTAGTCACTCAATACCCACCTTCTCTTTGATTGTTAGCACCAACCGCACCCCCCCCCCCCCCCCCCCCCCCGCCCATCGACTGGAGATTGCAGGTTTTTAGTAGCGCAACATCGTGTATTATTATTACTTCCGCTTACAGTCGTATTAACGATTGCGCGCCGCCTGCTGATTGGTTGCGAAGAAGAAGGATTCCATTTTAGGGTGAGAAAGGAGAAGCCATGACTATAATTTCAGGCTGGTTGGTTGTTACTTGCAACTACTAAAGTTCGCTTAACTAACTGCGTGTTACTTACTTTGTGTTATCTCCCTTCTCCCTCTATCTCTGTCTCTTTTTCTTCTCCGTTCCCATTTAATAGTTGGCTTTACTACTTCGTTTGCTTCATCGTGAGCATACCACTTTGATTGATTGTTTCGTGCGCTCCCTTCGTATGCCATCACTCTCTCCTCCATTCCGCATTACCATCATCCATTTTATTGTTGCTATTATACGCAGTATTTCATTCGTTCGTTCGTTCGTTCGTTCGTTCGTTAGTTCGTCCATTCCTGGCGATGTTGCTGCAATACATTTTTATTTATGGGATACGACCGTTGACTTGCACAACGCGGACAGACAGCAGCACACAACTATCGCTCTGCTGCTGCTGCTGCTCGCGGGCTTGTTAAAATGGGAATTAT
>NC_064875.1:60254541-60267041 GCF_943734745.1 Anopheles darlingi
ATGTCCTACGTTGTGCAAATTGCTAGCATTTTTCTGGTCATCTTGAATTGTGTTGCAATAAATTTGTCAAACATTTGCCCAGACTCGTGAACGAATCGTCGATTCGACAAAACTTAGGTTAAGTTACGAAAGCCATCCATGATGCACTTGCTGATTTTGGGTTTTGTACGTATATTTTTTTTCGAGAGCAGTCGTGAATCGTTAAGCAAAACACCATGGATACGGGAAAGGAACCCACCAATATCGCCGTCTCATCGGAAGTCTCACTCATGCCCACGGCAAAATTTTCAAGGCGCTCATTCAGATGCTCTGTTTCATCTGCCCTCCTTTTCACTCTCATTGGTAACATAGGAAAGTCACTCACAAAATGCCAGCTGGGTAGAAGTGTACTGGAGTATACTCGCAGCAAAACGCTCCGAGCGAAATCGTGAGTGATGAGCGAGCGAGAGTGTGAGCGAAAGTGGTCCACCCGGAGAAGAGCAGCAGAAGTGGTGGCTGCTTTCCTTCTCTTTTCACGGATTGAGTTCAAGAAATAGAAGAACCATCCGGAGCGCACCGTCTTGGCTTAACTCCAGCAGGCGGCGATTTGCAAGCGAAATGTCAAACGAATCACGAACCGGGCCAGCATCGCAGGAGCGGATTGTGATGAGAGGACCCGCAGCTGGCGAGAAGCATCGTCCTCACACCTCACCTGCAGCAACATCAACGGCAATCGAAATCGAAATCGAGAGACCGGGCTCGTCGGGTGTTTTCGGGGAATTCCGGGGCGATCTCAGGTCGCTCGCCGGTTGCTGCCTGCCGCTTCTTACCAAGGTCCGTGTCGGCATTCGGGAGGACGGCTGGGGGGCGAAACATGGCTCCCACAAGGCGCTGGTGCGATTGCGCAGACTTTTATTAATTTATAAATTTATTTCTATTTTATTGCTTCTATTATATGCTAACATATAAGCTCGCAGCAAACCACGAATCGCTCCGATCCGACGAACACAAATCGGAAGAAGATCGGTGCCGATGTTAGGAGCTATACCGAGAGGATATCTCTCGCTCTCGAGTCTCCGTGTGTGTATGTGTGTGTGTTTGTGTGTTGTCTGCGCCGGCGTTGGCCTCGGGTGCTCCTTTTAATGGCCTCGTGCACGCTTCTACTAATAGAAGTCCTGCTACACTTTCTTACTTGCTCACATCATTGAGCCAGCGAGTTTTAAGTTGCCGAGTTGTTGCCGAGCAACCCGGCACCGGGATTGGGAGGATTAAGAAAGTAAGCTGGAGTAGTCACCGTTGGAATCGAACGAAACCGAACGAGCGCGAGCAGAGAGCAATGGGCGTCGTATATGGTGGTGGTGTATGCGCGCGCAACACAAGAAGTAGTATAATTATTTATTTAAATAAAGCTGCCTTAATTGACTTTCAAATAACATGCTCCGGGTGGTTTCGTCGAATCGTCTCATCGAAGAAACGCTCGACGCTAGAGCTCGACGTTGCAGAGCAAGATGATGGTAGGTGCTGTGCCGTTGAATCGAAATGAAGCTGAAATGTTTTATTAACAATCAAAACCATTCGCTCCGCTCCGCATATACCGGAGTTTGCTTCGTCGTGCCACTTTTTTACTTGGGATTAGGAGAAACTAGATCGTGCCCGTGCTGCTATCGCGCTATGGCTATCTTTACTACATAGCGATAGCTGCCGCCGCTGCTGCTAGCTGGGATATAACGAGAGAACATAACAACAAACTTTTACAACAGAAATTATTTATTCCATCACCATCACCACCATTTGGCAAATGCTAGCAATCTTTCGTGAGCACTATGCTCTGCTCTGCGTCCCTCTCTCTCTCTTTCTTTCTCACTAGATGTCCTCTCCTAACTTTGGTCAACTTTCGACAAAAAGAAGACGACCGCAGTAGCCGACCGAGCGAGGATCAAGCAAAAGGGCAAAGCCAAAAGTCAAACGGAACGATGGTGCGCGTGTTCGAACGCCGGCCAACACGTTGCACCACATTACCGCGTCTAGACCGTGAAGATATGCCCGATAACAATCGATAAGCTCGACGCTGGGAAGGTGATCATAAAATTGGAACGAATCAAATCGACGAATCGACGGCTGCACTGCTAGTCCACAGAGTGCAGCGCAGAGCAAACATTCCGGAATCCGAGCAGCCATGCCTAGCTCCAATACAGTGTGACGCGCGCGCATGAGAAAATCCATGCATATCAACCGTTCCCATGGAGGGCGGCTGACTGGTGGTTACTGTGGTACTCAAACTATGCGGCAGCAGCAACATTCCAACACCATGCAGCAACCGCTACTAACTTTTGCCTTCAACACACACATATATGGGAGTGTTATGTGAAGATTCGGTTGTTTTACTTACTTTCGGTTCACTCAAAGAAGAAGTTTTTGTGTGTCGCACCCGCCCCGGTGGTGACGGTGCAGGGGAGGGGAGGCATGAAGGATTGGAATAGATAGTGTGGCCCCATTTGGCTCACTCTCTCTCTCTCTCTCTCTCTCTCTCTCTCTCTCTCTCTCTCTCTCTGTCTTTCCCACTTTTACGACAAGGAAAGGAATAATTTATCCGGCGACCGACCGACCGGCAGAAAGTTAATGCCTTTAACTTAGACCATATCTTTTCGGTTGTGCCGGCCATCGCTCGCCATCCTCTATATTGATGTTAGTAGCAATAGCAGCAGCAATAGTAGTAGTAGTAGTAGCAGGTTTAGTATGTGATCTAGCCAGCTCTACAACACACGGGTCCACGGGGCCATTACGAGTTAGAGCACCGGCAACGGCAGAAGCAGCACAACATTATTATGCCTTGATTCGCCATTATGATTTCCATTCAACGACAATGCTGCCATCGCAGGATCATCGCAAAACGAAATAAATTGCGACACATACGTGCGGCGTGTGGTGCGGTGCGTGGTCTTGGGGCACAATGTAGTCCGGCCAAAGTCGCACTGTACCTCCCCCCCCCCCCCCCCAGAACACCAGAGTCCAGAGCAGAGCAAGCAGCAACGTACGTTGCTTCTGTGTATTTGTGTAATTTAATTCACTATCGATCCAGCGCCGAGTGTACGTGTGCCCTCTCTCACTCTCATCTGGTTGGTCCATCTGTGGTCAAGCGGTAGTCGGTGGGATCGGGGGGATCGTCGTTAAGTGTGCTGCTCCGGTGCGGTGTGCTTCTAACATTCCCTACTACTACTACTACTTTTTGCCATTTTTATGTCTCTTGTAGCATCTCACTCTCTACCTCACTTTGTTTCTGTCTCTGTCTCTCTTTCTCTCTCTATCTCGAGCACAAAGTTGCACATTTTATGCAATTGATGATCTGTGGCACGAACAAGATTGTCATGCTGGTGAAGTGGCGATGTGGTGGTGGTGGACACTCCCGGGCCCGGGACACTCCCTGGACTGGAGCACCACAAGTTCGAATTTCCAGCAATGCTGCTAGCTGCTGCTGCTGATGGATGGGAATGGGAATGAAATGGACCTGGGAGGTGAAGAAACCATACACGATGGCAATCTGTTATGTGTGTGATTCGATAGAAATACACAATCTTCAAGTGTGTGTGTTTGTATGTCTCTCTGTGCTGTGTGCTGACGAGCATTCAAGGATGACCCCTCTTAAGCGGTCACACCAGTTTGCCGTTAAATTAGAATCCTCCCGTACTCCCGCACTCCGCTCTCTTCCCTCTGTCTGCCCTCTCCTTTCGCTTAATAGCGAAGGAATGCTGGTGAATCTCTCTGGCAGGGAATGTGATACGCACAATAGAGAGTCATTGTTGTTGTAGCGAGTAAAAGTCCCGAAAAGTAAAAAGAATCTCCTCTTTCTCCTCTCCCTCCCCCCGAAAAAAAGAAACCCTTAATTCTTATGCTCATTAATATTCTTTCTTCGCTACGCCCGTTATCGCTCTGACAGCAGCGCACACACAGCACTAGCACACGTTCTGTTCCATTCCTGGTGTTGTTATGTGCTGAATACACTCGGGGAGGACCACGCCAAGGCACACACCGTCTCGCTGGAACTCGCACCTACCAAGCAGCTGAATGCGAACGGCGCGATACGATGTACGATATGAGAGATGCCGAGATGTGGATGATGATGATGATGATGAGAGAAGCATCCACCAAAAACCGGCTCAGCATGCGATGAGATGAGAGGCAAACAAGGCAGGCTGGCTGGCTGGCTGGCAAACAAACCGGAGATTGTATTACAATAATAAAAGTGTGATTCAATTTAATGACATGTCTGCTGCTTTTGTGCGTTATAGAAATTCATGCCCCACCATAAGGCAATCCAAATGCCGGTGGGGAAAAACAGGTTATGGGGCATCGCCAGCGCCTACTACCACTACTACTACTACTACTAATGCTGGTGTTTCTTTCTTTATTTTCTTAATTTATTTCTTCGAGCCACCTCGAGGGCCATTGGCAACAAGCGATTGAAACAAAGGAAAAGCTGTTTACTGCCAGAGAAAATATGCAACCCCCATTCACGGTCGGTTATCCCCCTGATGTGATCCGATACGATCCGATCGCTGAGGGCCAGACGCCACCACCACTACTACTGCTGCTGCCACTGTGCAGCAACAATGTTGGAAGCCTGAACGCTACTCCCGCTATAATGAGACTACCCGGGACCGCGGATACAATGTTTTTCGAGCGCAACATCTGTTTCGCATTGAGTGTTTCTCCCGATGCTGTGAAATCGGTTTTCTCTTACCATTGCCACTGTGCCTCCGGTCTTTCCAGCATTTACTTGTTGAATGCGCATTCTGGCACAACAACCCCCTCCTCCACCGGCCAGAAGAGGAGAGTCCTGATCTTTTTGGCTGTATCCTTTGGTGGAGTATTCACAACAGAGCGAACGACCGACCGACCGGCAGACAGACAGCCAGACTGACTCGTCGTCAGTAAGTGAACCAATGGAGGATGAGGATGGTTTCGTTTGAAAGCACGAGAAAAACAGGTGGTAGGTGGTCTCGGTCGTCGGGTTTCGCGCCTCTTCCTCCGTTTTGTGCACCGTCAAGGACACTCAAAGGCACCCTCGAGGGCAGCAACAGCAGCAGCGAAAGGAAAAACCGTGAAAAGCCGGGCTGTTGCCGGTGCTGCATGATAGAAAGCTCGCAGGAGGTCGTCGCTCTCGTTCGTTCGTTCGTTCGTTCGTTCTGTGCGCCTTTTTGAAGGGGAAGCACAGACTCGGTTCGCGCCGAACTCGAAGGATTCACCCAGTCGGTGGTCCCAGACCAACGCGCACCCCAACATCTACATAGCTTCTCTCTCTCTCTTGCTTAACAAAAAAGAGAGGGAGAGATGGAAAAAAACACGCATACACTATTTTTCGGAGCTCTCCCACGAACACGTGTTTTGTGTTTCGCGCGCGTGAGGCGCGTCAACCGGCGCCACGGTTGCAAGCATCATGATGATGATGATGATGATGATGATGATACCGAGAAGGGGGGACGAAACCGCGGGTCTGTGGTGCGGTTTGTTTTTATCCTCGAACCACACCAGCACCACCACCACATTGTCGGTTCGAAGGGGGCTTGGCTTGTGCCCCGTGACAGCATAACATTCCGCTCGCAATAGAGCGAGCGGCTGGCTGGCTCGAGGAGTATAAATTGAAAGAAAACATTATTATGAATCTAGCGAGGCGCATTGCGCGAGCTCTGCAGGGGTTAAACGAATAATGAATGCTACTGAATGTCTTAAATAAATGTTTAAGAACTCGCAAGGCACCGGACGACGCGGTATGTGTTATCATAAAATACATGCAGCAGCCAGCCAGCCTACTGTGTCGGCAAATTGGATCGCAGAAGGTGGCATCCGGTAACTTGATCGAAAGAGGTACCACCCAAAGATGGAGCAGAAACGGGTGGAAATCGATTACGAAACCGCAATATTACAATTGCTTAACTCCGTGAAGCAGTGCTTCGTCGAAATGGCGCATACGGCCGCTCTCTGTCTCTGTCTCTGTGTGTGCACACACAGGAGGAGAAGAGCGTGCTTCTGGATCGTTTCAATTCTCAGTTTCGATCGATGATTACATGCACGATGAGGTTCAGAGTTTGATTCTTCGACTGGCAAGTGACCATCGAGGAGTGTGAGGTAAAGTGTGGTGTGCCCGGCCGGCCGGCTGGTTTATACGGTGAAGTCTGTTTGAACAAGACAAGACCCATCGGTCCAAGGTGGGTGTGTACGGGCGCGCGTTGGGCCATAAATTTTCATTTGTTTCCCAAATTCTCTCTCCAACTTTGATGCCTTTATCTCGCAGTAACTTTGCGCTTTATGTGATTCCATATTGTATCTGTGTGCCTCTTTGTACATACCACCAGCAGCAGCAGCAGCAGCAGCAGCAAGAGCGCGCGTGTAGCATGATTCCATTAACATATGCGTGTTAATTTCCTTCCAATGAAGGGAAGGTTTTTGCTTTACACACAAGAGCTTTCTATAGTAGCGTATCCCTCCTCCTTACCACACGGAATCATTTGTGAGATTTTCTATGACCAATTTTCTGTTTGTTTCACGTTATAATGTGTCGAAAGGCGCGCCAGAAATGGAAACGATCAATATAAACCCACCTGCACCTTTGCGACCCGTTCGAAAACCCGTCCACCAAACGGAACGAAGAGGAAAAAAATTTATAGAGAAAAGAATTTGTGTACAGCTACTATAAATTATGCCTCACCGAAGCGACCACAAAAACGTAATGCTACTGCTATCTCTTTGGCCCAATTTCTTCGAAATAGCCGCCCGCCCGCCCGCCCTCGACTTTCTCCTTGAGCTTCTTCTCTCGTGGTGGAGGATTCCGTGGAAAGTTATAAACTTTTAAGAAAAACTCTAAGCAAAAGTACAACAACAAAGTGGCTGTAGCAAGAAGGGAAGGCAGCACCGCTACCGCTGTACATTCCCCAACAACGGTTTCGAGATCCATCGGTTTTCGACAAACACGACGGGGACGGTAAACACGGGAGAGGTGGTGGAGAAACAAAGGTAGTAGCACCATCAACAGCAGTAGCAGCAGCAGCAGCTAGCTAGCAGACAACGAGCATGAAAAACAACAATATTTTATGCCGAAGCAGCAAAGACATGTTCTAAAATTTATTATTTTCCAACGCAACGGGCACATAACCATCCATTTTCCGTTCGTGATATTTGCTGCAGCAAACAGAAGAGTAGCACAAGTAGCAGCAGCAGCAGGAGAAGAGCGGCGAAATAATTTTCTTCACTCTCCCCCGGATGGGGGGGAGGTGGGCAATGGCATATTGGGCTAGGGGGGGGGGGGGGGGGGCATAAGATGAGCCGCCTTCTGGATTTAATGGGAAATGCTGCCAAGGAAGGCAAAACATAAATTGATAAGTATTACGTGTGGAGCCAAGCCACCAGATAGAGATATGCTCTCGAGATCTCGAGATCTCAACAACGAGAGCAGAAAAGAGAGAGAGACAGAGAGAGAGACAGACAGAGAGAGACTGAGAATGCGAGTGCAATGCACTGGCAAACATTTTATATTATATTGATAACACAACGAACCGAAAAATAAAACCCATCTACCATATCTAGCACCAGTGCTATCCTGGGCTATAACTGGCCGGTGGAAAAACGGTTCCACAAGAGAAAGCAAAAAGCAAAAAAATAGGACGATCAAAAGCGAGAAATAAACTTTTGCTCTTTTGCACAAGCGAAACGGATTTCGGTGCTTTCATCGTCGTCGTCGTCGTCGTCGTCGACGCCACCATTCCGGGGTAGAGGAAAAGGAGAGGAAAAGTTGCTGATGATGCGATGCTGGTGGTGGAAGGGCAAGTTGTTGGATGTAAAAAGTCCCTCTGTCTGCATATTTAAACGAAGAATGATCGTCATACATTTGATATTCGTTCGTTCGTTTTGCGTTTGTTGATAAGAAGGGCTCCGCGTTGGTGCTGCTGCTACTGCTACTGGTACCGGTGCTTTTTATCGGAATCGTAAAGTTTAGATTCGTTTCGTTCACGAGCCATAACTTTGAGCTATGCGAGCGAAGAGGCGGTGGTTTTATGAAATGGTATGCCGGGCCGGGGCTTTACTACGAAAAACCAGAACGCGCTGCTTATGTTTGCTTGGAAGGTCGTTTTACGAAGAATTTCAGCAGCAGCAGTAGCAGTAACAGTAACAGCGCCAGAACCAACAGCAACAGCAAATCCTTTGCACTCAAGAGCCGAGGAGCGTTAGATAGAATAAACAAACAACCGTGCGATAGAAACGAAATAGATATTAAATGAAACGAATATACGAGAGCCCCAGAAACACGTCTACGAAGTGCTGCTGCTGCTGTTGCTGGCTAGCTGGCAGTCAAATCCGTAATAGCCTAGTGTCTATACGGAATATGGTTGGTTGGAGAGCTTGTAAGCTATAAATATATTCATTCTGAATAATGCATCACGTAGCGCGCGAGCGGGAGCGGTGGCTTGGGGTGTCTTGGGTGGTGAGTCCAACGATCCGTGTTCTGTGTATTGCGTTATGTAATGGTAATGCTGTGGTATCATCAGAATACATTAAACTTCTCGCATTCCGCGATACTGTACGCCAATTCTCGTTTTGCGGACTTTCCTCGTCGTCGTCGTCGTCGTCGTCCGAAAGGACGGACAAACACGGACAACGGTGTGTTTCTGTCTTGGCCACTGATGTCTATTGCTACGCTCGGCCAATAACTTTTAGAACAAGAAACACTAGAGAGAGAGAAAGAAAGATGGCGATGATATGGCATTGGTATCATCATCCATTACTTATCGATGACAGCGCGTTCCAACACAGCACTATTAAACACATTTTACTGGACGAGAAAGCGACTGGCTTCACCATCATGCGCGATCGATCTCGGGCGCCATTCGCGAATGGCCAATGTCGGGAGCAAACTTTATTGACCCCCTTCTTCCAAACGATTTTATTTGGGCTAGTCGTACTGGAATTCCGTGTACCATTTCATTAGTATCTTACAGGTTTATCTGTTCTTTCGCCATTAAACGGTGCCCCATTTCTTTGTCATAATCAGCAGAAAGAAAAACGGAAACGGAAATAATTCACCAAGATGTCGTCGTGGTGCCCATGCTGCTGCTCACCTTCGCGCTGCTGATGAGAGTCTACAATTTGATCCCTCTTTTAATTATACACAGTACCTAGTTCTTCGTCTGCTCGAGCAGGTACTGTCGCTACTTGCTCTATTTTGTGCAGGACAGGTACAGAATTGAAATTAATTTTGCATCCAACCCTCGATGGAACCCGCCTTTGACATTCCAAGGACCTTTCTGTCTGAAGAATGCGCTTCTTCTGAGAGGCAATCGATCTACGATCCCGGGGTCGATGCAGGAAAGTAATTTCCAAGTAAACCAACTATGTATAATGTTGCACAACCCCTCTGTACCTAGCACCCTCTGAATGATGGGAAATAATTGATCACATCACATTCCCGGGACCAATTTGGGGGGCTAACTAACGAACAAAGAACACAACAACAACAACAACAACAAGTTTGTGTTCTTACGATGACGACTTTCTACCGTCAAGTTTCATGACAAGTTTCACAATTCCCCTCTCGTTTGTCCCCCTATCCCCTAACTTTAACAGAACATCCCAACCAAAGCAGAAAGAGAGGGAAGAAAAGTAGTAGAAGCGAAAGAAATCCCGATAACGAAACTCTGGCGAGAGTTTTGGTAACAAGATTATTAGAAACTCAAACAGCCCGGATCCGGATAAATTGGAGCCCAAAACTAACAGGAACTATGTAAGCAACTTACAAGCCCAAAGTCCAACGTTCGTACGTGCGTGTAAGAGCAGGTTGTGTGCGTGTGTGTGTGTGTGTGTGTCTGGTTGAAGTTAGTTAATAATTAAAATACCGTATGTAAATTGAGTTTGGAAAAGCCGTTGGCTCTGTGAAATGACACATCGACCGAAGGTGCTGGTTGAGGAGAGCAGAGAGCGAGAGAGAGAGAGGTGGTGGTGGTGTCGGGTGGTTGTTCATGTCTTGAAATAACACAGAATTGTGCTGCTTGTGTTGCAACAATACCACCATCACGAGAGAGAGACAAGAAGCAAGTAGAAGCTTCCGCCCGGAGTTTCATGGCATGCCGTGGCGTGGGGGTAAGACGAGGCGGACGAGAGGATACGAGAATGATTTAAACGTGAGATTGATGGTAATATGAATGGCACAGTAATAAATAGAACGGCTCCAGTCAGTTCCAGTCAGAAACACTAAATTGTTGGAAATATCGTTCTCCGCATGAATAGTTCTCTCTGTGTGTGTATGTGTGTCTCTCTCTCTCCCTCTCTCTGGTGGTGCATGTCTCTTCTAACCTCCCCTGGCGTGCCTGTCCATGTGCCATGATTGAACATGTTTCAAAAGAATATTTAACTGCCTTCTGCTGTGTCAATATTGAGATGGCAGCTTCTCGCTGGGCACATATAGTATAAAGCATAAAGTATGGCACTGTTTCTGATGAAGGCACAGGAGTAGAAGGAAGGGAAAGACGGGGGGAAGCTTATTTGCCGGTACAACGGATGGTTTTCCTTTATTCGTAAAATAATTGTTTCTATGCAGATGTATGATAATTTTGAAGCGATATCTTTCAGCCAGTTGGTCTCCACTCCACGTAACCTTCCTGAGACCTTCAACTTTTATCCGTTCAAGCACGAAACTCTGGCTTGGCTTAGAATAATCAAAAATAATAAACGTACAAGAAACAGGAAATGGAAGTGAACGACGACGACGAAGCGTGCGGGGCGCAAAAGCTTTGTAACATCGTAGTGTGCTCGCTCTCCCTCTGAGTGTACTTCTAATATCGAATACCAGCGTCCATTAAGAAAATAATGGATAATCTCTTTGAAATGAAACGACTAGTCCAGGTTGCCCGGGCACACCACCACCACCCACAGTACCAATGCGTTCGTACGCGCGTCTCGCTACAGTGCCAGGTTTCGAGTGGTGCTGCACGATAAATATTGAGAACTTTGTTTAAATACCAAACGATGGTCGCATGGAAAATGCCATTCACTCTTGTACGATGACGATGCGAGGCGATGCCTTGGAACCGTGGTGTCCCCGCCGCCTGTGTATGCCATTAGCAGATAAAACGAGTACATTTATGGCGATGGTAATGGCGGCGGCGACAAAGAACAGAAATCTTTTATATACGCCAAGCTCTTAAGCAAGCAAGCAAGCAAGCAAGCAAGCAAGCAGAGTGTGTACAGCACAGCGCGTTACTTGTCGTTGTTGCTAGTCACTTCTCCAACAATATAATGGCTACAATGTGGGGGCCGCCGCCCTCAAGAAGGGAACGCGTAGCAAGAAAGTTATACGAGATGGCCGTCGTCTTGGTGGTATTGCTGGCTATTGGTACTTTGATTGCCCAACAATGCTATCTAATTTCCTCTCAAACACACACACACACACACACACGTAGCACAAGGCAATAAGATGTCGGTTTCATCAAATAACGGTATAACAAAGAAATGAGAACAAGATGGCGGAATTCAAAATAGTACAAACGCGTCGATCAGCACACGACAGACAGCGGCAAAAGAAATGAAATACAAACATAAACCCCGCAGAGCGCATACAAAGAAAAGCTAATAGCAATTCAAGCGGAAAACTGTAGAACGGATCGAATACACATTGCACTCTTAGCAAGCAGTGAAGCGGCGAAGCAGTGTTTGGTTGTGGTTTCGATTTCAACTAAAGGAATAATTTATTCATTAAATCAACACAACCGTGAACACACACACACACACACACACACATACGTATACACCGATCGGTATCACATCATAGATTTACACACCAAACCAACCAACAGCACAAATGGTTGGAGCGTTCAAGCACGCAAACACTACAGAGAAACACTACGCCCGTCGAATAGTGGTGCCATCGCAAGGAGTCACCAAGGAGTAAACAGTTGCAGCGTTACATGCTAGTGGCAGAAGTCTAGTGTAACGCCATGGCGATGCCACTTGAAACTGTCAAACAATGGCAAGGCATGCCGCGATGATTTGCGAAAATATGTGTGTGTAGCACTGATGCTGAGCGATTGTGCACTGGGAACGCGGTTGCTGCGATGATTCTACAATTGTTTCCATGTGTACTTCTTCGCGGTTGTGATAGAATTGGTTGTGATAGAATTGGTTTGCTCGATCGATCTTGACCATTAAGAAACCAGAGGAAATCACATTTACTGCACTCAATACGGTATGCGTATGTTTCGCATTTCCAGCCAAGTCTAGCTAATGGTCAGCCCAGAGCTACATTTCCTTCCACTATTTTCGTCGCCCGTCACGACACCGATGCTAACGTTAGCGCATTTGGTATTCGTTTGCGTTTAGCTTCTACTTTTTGGTTTTACTTTTTCTCTCTTTTAGAAATACAACAAGTAAAAATAAACACAAATAACGAGATGCAAGCATAAATATTTATTTGTGTAAATTGCGTTCCCGCTCGTAGGCACTAGGGGTTTACACCGTCACCATCTCCCCCCTGTGTGGTT
>NC_064875.1:60269541-60287041 GCF_943734745.1 Anopheles darlingi
TGGTTTGCTCTATTTGCTGCACAAGTGAGTGCTTTACTAAACTCCGTTAGACAGTACTATGTGGAGCCGGACCCTGAAGTCGAAGAGAAATATCGAGATAAAACGAGGTAATTTGTTGTGGAATTTGCAACGCTGAAGCAGCTCAAGAAACGCGCCTTGGCGAACAAAATGTGTGTAATTTAAAACGGCTATTTTATTACCTTCTGACACCTTCGGACTGGTTAATGCTTTGGAGAAGGGGAAACGAGCAAGGAAATGGCGTTCGACGTTTCCGAACGACCAGAAACCAGAAAAGGGTAATTAACTATCCGCATTACAGTACCATTTCAACGCAACGCACAACGCTCTCCAACTCCCCGTGCTGTAACAACCTGTCCATGTGGATGGAGCGTACGTGCGTGCGTGCGTGCGTGAGAGGTGGCCACTGATTTGCGACCGATTAATGATAGTATCGGGCAACATGGCGCACAATCTTTACTAAGATCAGAGCGTCTTAATGTTTAGGAGCAACCTTTTACTTGAAACACTTTAATACTTTAATTTAAACAAACCGATCGGACGGAAAGCTGTCCGGACTGGACACGGGTACACATGGCATGCAATACAACCGCATTAGCAGATGTACGTAAGACCATTGAGAGCATACAAACTCCATCCCAAAATGGCCGCAGCAAAACTGGGATACAACTTTACCGGATGGATGCATGGATTCGAAATGAAATCTGCCATTCAGAAAACATCAAAAGAGAGCTTATCGCAAAACTTTGGCTGGCCATTGATAACGCTTACCACACGCGCGTGCTCGACTGCCAACAATGACGATACGCTTCAAGGTTTCCCCCACCCCGCTATTGTAGCTAATGTTTCGCGTTATTACTTGTTTTTTCCCCCATTTTTTGGTTTTGTTCCGCTGAATTTTGTGTGTGTTTTTTTTGTTGATAAATTATATAACCTTCTTATCTTCTGCGTCACCAGACACCGCATAAGCTAGCCAGGAGGTGGGGGGGAGAGCGCGATGACTGCGCGGTGACTGAGTGTTGTTGGAAAGCCAAAATGGAATAAGGCAATTCATCAAAAATAAGGTCACAGAAACATACATTCACTATTGTTACTACTACTGCTGCTGCTGCTGCTGCTACGGTTGATGCTTAAGAAAAGCAAATCATTCAACATGCAAGCAATGCCACATGCCGGTCCGATCCGTGTCCCCGGTCCCTTCTTCCTCATGGCACTTCTCCTCTTCCCCTACCATCGGATCGGACGATCACAAAACTTTGCGCCAACAGCCACAGCACATTAATATGAATGTTAATAATCCCGATATAGCAATACGAAGGCAGATATACGAAGAAAACAACCATCCACTCCTCACCATCATCACCTCACCTTCGCTCCATGCCTCTCCACCAGGCAGAGAGAACTTATAAGAAACCAATAACATTGCAAGACACGAAGGACAAGAAAACTGCTAAACATGGGACGGGAAGACAGAGAGAGAGAGAAAAAAACAAGAAACAAGAAACAAAGTTTTCTACTACTTTGCAGTAACTTTGCTCCCCAACTTTATTGCCCTGGCTCATCGCACGCACACACGCCCGTACAATGAATCCCCAGCAAAGACAGAGGTACTCTATTGGATAGAAGAAGAAAAAAAGTAAAAGAAAAAAGGGGAAGCGAACCGAAAACGACCGAAGAAAATATATTTTGAAATAAATATAATAAACGTATAGTGTAGAGTGTACGTTATTCGGTATGGTTGCGGTTATAGGCCGACGACGATACTCCACGCAAGATACCGGAAGGCACGTGAGCAACATACACACCAAGCCAGTTCTGTGGCGACGACGACGACGACGACGACGACGACGGTTGACAACGGTGTCATCGTCGTTGGAGGATTGTGGGTGGGGTGCGGTGGTGTTCTCTTTTCCTTTACCATGCTACTCAAGAATTGACTTGATACCCGATGCGCGCTCGTCGCGCTTGTTCCATATCCGCGTCATCAATTTCATCATGAATTTTCCGTGAATATTGCAACATATTATTTGTTTACACAGTTGGTTTTCGTCGTCCCACATTTTTCTTACATGTACTTAAATTATGAAAAAAAAAAACCAAACTTTTCCACTCCGCTTCAAGGGGAAGAGGAGAGGCTGGGGCGGAACGAATGACAAACCAGAAGCATCGAGAGCCACGAAATGACGACGGTGCAAAGCATTTGGTTGTGTTTGAGTATAATTTGTTTCAACCAACAATACCATGCCATGTCCCCTTCCCCTTCCCGTGCACCAAATTGTATGATAAGTTGTACAAATTTAGCTTTGGACCGGGGGCTACCTGATCCCCTCTGTCGTAATGGGGGACGGTGATGGGGGCAGCATTTTATTGATTTGTTCTCGAAATAATGTCCAGGAGAGAGAGAGTGTGTTCCCTCTGCTCGATAGCGGAGGCAGCAAAAGGGAAAACGAAAGAAGATGGAGAAGAAGGCGCGTTAGGTAGCGGGAATTGGTAAACGAAACATAAACCTCCCAGATAAGAACGTCACATTAGCCGGATCGATTACGTGCGGATCCAACCAGCAGCGTCCATCACCGATCTCTTCTGGGTGTGTGAGTCTGTAATACTATTCCCGCGACCAGTCTATTGTTACATTCGTTCGTGGCTTCAGTTAATCAGTATGTTGGTGGTAGAGACCGGCAGCGACCGGTCGGCAATCTTATCGATGAATGAATGAGAAGCCAACCACCATTCACCATTCTAAGTCGAAACCAATCATGAAAAAGGGATTATATATAAATTTCCGAACGGTAAAAACAGAAGAACCGAACACCGAGAACACATAAAATAAGGAATTTCCCAATAAAACAACAAAAAAAAAAGGTAAATGATGAAGAGTAAACCCGGAGGATTAACGATCTCCTCCCCGATCCCTTTTGCGAGGACTGGAATCGATGAAACATTCGCGGCTGATGAGTTGTGTTGGTGGCTGTGGGGCCGCCCATAGCATCGTCCAGCAAAGAGTGGTTAATTGAGTTTGCGATTAATCAATATTGGCTTATTGGCCACCCTTTTCGGGAAGGAAATGTGGGTTTTGCGATATTTACCATGCGAGTGAAGTCCATCACCGTGGCGGCGAAGCAGTTGACTGTCCGTTGATGGTGGTGGTGGTGGTGGTTCCAGTTGCTAAATATTGGACTACCGTCCAGGCCCATTCCACAGTGTGGTAGCAATAGGGAAGGGGGGGTTGTATCCGGTGGTGACGGGATGCAGCACTGCAATACCTTCCTTTCTCGCTCTCACTCTCTCCCTCTGTCTGTCGGTCTATTTCTCTCGCACACAAACAATCCTCTACTCTAGTGTTGTCTCTCTAATCTTTGCTTTCCCGGTTTCTGGGATCAATCGATGCGTAGGATAGAAGGCTTTCAGATTGATCTGCAGCATCTGCAAGATGCGTCTTTGAACTGTGCAGCAGATGCATCACCCGCAACACTACCACAACAACTCTGCGGTCACAACCATAATCTCTCTGTGTGCGTTTGCGCGCAGAGAAACGCAAACCGTGTGTTTCACGAAATCGATTTCGATTTAATTCAATTAAACAATCGCACAATCATTGCACTATGGAGAACGCACAACGACACACAACACACAAACCAATAAACGTTGGTAATTAATTCAACAAACCAAATTGGCCACCAAAAGCTCCACTGCCTTTTGCAGTGAAGCAGCAGCAACAGCAGTGGAAATTTCGTCGCTAGATTTTATCATAATTTCATCACATACATATGCGGCACCACATCAAAAACGGGGTGAGCTCATCTCGTGTGATGTGCGCATCACACTCTGGATCTGGTCATCACACGCATACACACACACGGGCGCGGGCTGGATCAATTATGGAAAATATAAATTGGTGAAAACGCAGCAATCGGGCCACCTTTTGTGTAACCGGGCAACGATGACACACACGCTATACATTTCAATTATATGCGGCATAATCTATCTAGCAACCAATGGCAATGCAATGCAGAGGGGCACACAATCTGCTTTTGCATAACCCCAAGCGAGCGCTTGAAGTGTGACTAATTTTCCTCATTCATTCATTCATAAAAAAAAAGAAACTGGGCCAACGGAGCAGCAGCAGCACCACCTCACCGACCACCCCCTGGTGAGTAATGGGTTGAAAGCGCGATAAACACCACGACACCAACACACGACCGGTGCGGCACCAGCTGGTGGGTGGTGATGGTGGTGTCCGGTAGCAGAAAGGACTCGCGGGAGGAATAAACAAAGCGCAGATTCTCGCGCGTGCTTCCTTCTCCACTCCCTCATCTGCTGCCCCGTTCGCACCGTTCCCTTACGGGATCATTTCAATTCAACCCCTCTGCGGTGGAAAGACAAGGTGTTAAAGAAGGAGTGCGTGTGAGTGAGAGTGTGTGGCCACACGCACCATGCACACCATGCCGCACGCACCACGTGGTGGAAAACTCTCGAGCGAACGAATCACGTGGAGGAATTTTCCCACAAAAGAAGCTTCTTCCCCCAACACCAACTAACCACACGGCGAGAGCGAACGAACGCCACGATGTCTATGCTCGCCGCCATCGGTCGGCATCTGTCAGAACGGAACACAAAGCAGGCTACGCGGCGGTGGTGAATCAACACACACCGAGAGACCGAGCGACCGAAACGCTAGAACGCGTGTTGCTATGGGAGTGAGCGAGAGAGGCACACAAGACGCGCTGCGGTCAAACAACAACAACACCAATAACACCAACAACAACAGCAACACCAGCAGCATTAATCACACTCGGTAGGGTGGTTCTCTCACTCACTCGGTCGGTGGCACCGTGGTGCAGGGGAAGTGGTGGGAGCACAAGTGGCAACGGACACGCGACACACGCGGCAACCGCGGTACGACGACGTCGACGACGACGACGACGATGACAACAGTATCAGCTGCGAGTGGATTGTGGACTGTTCGGGCGGTGAATCGCATGATCCTGCCAGACGCCACCTTCGGGGAGAGCTAGCCAGCCACACACACACACACAAAGCCAATCGTCGTGCCGTCGCGGCGACCACGCCGACTACCTGCTGCTGTTGCTGCTGTTGCTGCTGTTGGTGCTGTTGGTGGTGGTGGTCGGCGGAACACACGTGCTTCGCGACGGGGCGCCACCACCCCGCTGAGGTGATAACCGCGGCGGTAACCAGGCGGGAGGGAAGGTGAGAAGGCGTTCAAAACAACACCGAAAACATGAACCATCATCGCAGCAGCCCAGCTGCCTGGCAGAAGCAGCAGAGGAGAGAGCGTAGCCGCCTTTGATAGCCGCCGGTTGAGCGCGGGCCTCTCTCAGTGCAAAAGAGAGAGAGAAAAGAGAGAGATCCAAGGATCCCCGAGGTGCAACACGTTAGCCGAAGAGCCCCATTCCGTAGTAGGCGAGCGAACGCGCGGGCCCCCGAACGATAGCCGAGTGAACGCATGCGGAACCATGGCGGCCACCGACGCGGTCGACGAACGCGCGGTGCGCGCGCGCCTTCCCATTGTTGTGTTGTGTTGTGCTAGGTACCGGTTCCCACCACCGAAGGGAGGGAGGGAGGGAGGGACGCGGTGGTGAGAAGGCACAGTGGCTAGGTCAGCGAGTCCAGCAAGCCAGCAGCTCTCACAGCTCTCTGTTTAACATATTTCCGCTGTAAACGATGATGTTTTACATGCACTTTTGCACAGT
This sequence comes from Anopheles darlingi, assembly GCF_943734745.1. Lineage (NCBI taxonomy): Eukaryota > Metazoa > Arthropoda > Insecta > Diptera > Culicidae > Anopheles > Anopheles darlingi. The sequence goes on from NC_064875.1 coordinate 60,275,271, forward strand.
CCACCCCACCTTCGCCACCCAAACACTCTTCTAAACGCACGCTCGTCGCGTACACGTGCTTTCCAACACCAACACCACCAACATCGCGCGAAAACGGCGAACAACTTTGCGCGGTAAAATGTCGCGAGCTGCTTCTAGGTTAGGGGGTTCCTGCTTCCATCCAATGCCGTCGTGATGATTCTGATCTCCGTTTTGCATAGCAACTTAACAAAACGATACACGACACGCATTGTTTCGCCACTGTTGAAGCATAATTAGCATAAACAAAGCGCCACGATTGGTCGAGAAGCAAAGGAATTAAAAGAAAAAAAAGGGAGGAACCTTTTCCCCAGGTGCTGGTGATAGATAAGAGGAAGATAAAAATTAAACAATCATCGTCATAAATTTGTTCCCTCCCTCCCTGCCGCCATTTTGCACAAACGGATCCGCATGGAATCGGTGCTTCTCTCTCTCTCTCGCTCGCTCGCGCACATTCAACGATTGTCCAACCGGTGGCGGTGGCGTGGTATTAATGGCGAACCAATTTTTGGCCCATTTATCCATTACAGCAACCCGGGTGATGGTCATTGGCCAAAAGTAAAAACGCAAAATGGCACAAATAAAACACAAAAGCACCACCGGCGGCGGCGGCGCCGCGCCAGTGTTATGCAATATCAGCGTAATCAGCGCGAAAGATATTCGCCGATAACAACAGCATAATGAAATTGTACTATTATCGCGACACACACTGGAAACAAGGGTAAATGGGAATGGTAAAAAAAAACATGGCAAATGCGTGCCCAATATACAAGCAAATAAACGGTTTTATGATATGGATGCAGTTACAACGATGGTTGGTGCGCTAGAGAGAGAAGGGAAGGACAGACGAAATGGACACAAACAATAGTATCAAAAAATCAATAACTGTGGCCTCTAGAGGAGTTGGGAATGCGAGTTGTTTAACCGTGTGTGTCCCCCGTGTTGCAATAAAGTCACAGTTAATGGTCCCTGCAAATAGCAAATCTCTTGCTCTCTCGCTCTCGGTGTCTGTGTCTGTTATCTCTATTTATTAGAGAGCCATATATGCGATAGGCATGGGCGATAGTGCATAGAATGGGAACCTCTGCTATGCCAACGAATGGGGGGGTTAGTGTTGTGGCCGGAATTAGTTTTGGAACAATTCAAATAACTACTCACTACTGCACAGCCTCAACACTGCTGCTCCATTTATCGATTCTCCCATCTAGAGCTAAGCTGGAAAAGTTGGTGAAAGAGTTGAGCGAACTGAGGATAGTCTATTCTTAAATCGAATACTGCTACAATTCACGATGCCTATCATCACCTTCGGTGCGAACCTTCCTTTTCCTCTTAATTGTGCCAGGAAGTGGCAAGGCAAATGCGAAGCCCCGCAGACAGACAAACACACACACACGTGATTGAGCAGCAAATCGATCGACGAGTCTAACGACGAATCGACATACAACATTCCTTCAACAGACGTCAGAGAGAGAGATCCCTGGCGTCCACTAAAAGGACTGCAAGCCTCTGAAATCAAACCTTGCAGCCGATACGAAATGGAAATGGAATCCGTGTCGTGAATGTGCTCCCCAACCCCACCCTTTGCTCAATTCATTGTGCCACGATGATACGTCTTCTTTATCGCTTGCCAGCTATCTCTCTGACACCGACGAACAACACTTCCCGGGCTCCGGGTATTGAGGAAAGATCATCACCTCAACAAAAGGCAAATCGTCGACGTCGACGACGAAGGCAACGACGACGACGACGACTCCCTCCCTCCCCTTCTCGTCTTTCCCAAACCACCCGGAGTAAAGGAAGCGCGATGACGCTCTGATTCGTCCTCGGCTCATGCTTTTATGCCCAACAAATCCATTCAGCAGTCCCTTTGATTTGCAACATTGCCAACAGGACCTATATAAGAGAGCGAGCACCAATCACCTCTCGCTGGTGCTGTTGCTGTGTTACTGCTGCTGCTGCTGCTGGTGGGGTTGGCGTGGTATGCAGCAGTGCTCTTCCCTTCCCTTCCTTCTTCCTTTTTCCTTTCCACCCCCTTAAGTGGTTCATAAATGGGCATGAAAGCAATTTTACTGCTCGCGTTCTAAATTGTGTGCCATAACTATATTGCAGCATTACACTTTGTAAGGGAATGAGCGACCTGCCCGATGCAATAGGTCCTATTTCACTCGTAGAGGAACCAGGGAATGGTGGTGCCACTATAAACCCTCTTACTACTATAAGCCTTTCACTTGTGTCTCTCGTTAGTCAGCAGTATTTGGCGGAGAGAGAGAGAGAGAGAGAGCAAAGGGACACAATGTGTCTTCGGTTCTGTGATCGTAAAAGAAGAAATATACATTTAGCTGAAGAAAAGATACATTAAAGCATTCGATCGGTGGTTCGGTATTCTATAAATATACGTCGCGACGAAAGCAATTCACCACCAGGACAAAGACCGTCGAGAACCGACAGCACCCCACACACACACATTGTATTGTTGCAGTGCACGCACGGAGAGAGGAACAAAACTCAAAATGCACCCCGCACACCGGTTGTATGCGTGAGAAATTCGAATAACCGTTCGTAGTAGTCTGTAGCAGCCAAAGGATTGCAGCAGCAGCAGCGCCTCCATCATCAACCAATAAACCCAGACTCAATATATAGCTTTGGCCTTTGGAGCGCGTAATGACGCCTAACGATCGCTATCTAATAAGCAGCAGCAGCAGCAGCAGCAACAGCAATGTTTTGCAGCGGAAATGTTAACTGCAAAAGCTTATAACAAACGGCCATTGTTGTCTCTGTTGTATGCGCAAATACTTATAGCGCGCAAATTACGATCGATATTTGTTTTTTGCGACCTGTGTTCGTGCTCGTTCACTCGTCGTTGCTGCTGCTGCTGTTAACGATCCGTTTGTTTGTGTGTTTCCGTTAACTATTTTTGGCCCGTAGTGGTGGAATTGTTTCATTTCCGCTACGTCATGCGGCGGCCACGTGATTGGAAATAAATGACGTTAGAAACGTCAAACGCTGCAGCAGAGCGACGGCGATGATGACTACTAGATGTGCAAATTATGCTACGTGCGGGGCTAACAAAAGGTAACGCCAGGGGAACGCGCACACACATAACATTAACTAACAAAGAGCCCAGTGCTCGGTGCATGTACATTACCAGTTGTTACTGCGATGGAATGGAACGCCCGCAATACAACAAACCAACCATCTAAAACCTAACCTAATAATATGCCGGCGCCATTAGAGCGGAGCAATAACGCAAAGTCATTTTGGGGCCAACCGTCGGAGTCGTCCATCCTTTTACAACTCGGAGTGAGTGCAATGGTGTGCTCTATCTGTAAAGAATAGTGACGCCTGCCGCGCTACTTGTAAGGCGCGAAACAACACACAACTTTACGAAATTGAGGCCAGTCCCAAACCAAATACCTCAGCCTGTGTCTGTATACAGTAGTCTGTATGCACATTCTTACACGGTATACCTTCCCGTACAGCACCGTACAACCGATCCAATCGATCGACCATTAGTATGCAGCTAAGAAAACAACAAACAAAATACAGAACCTAACAAACAAGTGAACGAGAACCTTGCACAACGACCCGAGTCTCCGAGGGGGGATGGTTGGTATTTGGGAAGCAGTTACTTAAGGGCATCTCGAGAGGAGGAAGGGCTGCTGGTGCCGGTGGTGGCCGTAGTGCGCAGGGACACACTTAAGCAACATGACGAAGGCAAAGTTAAATGACTTTCCGTTTTTCGCCGCATTTCGAAGAGCTTATCTATGTTTGACGTTGAAAATGGTATTCACATATACCAACCAACCAACACACGTACAACCACCTTCGTCGTCGTCATCGTCGACGTTGGGGCTGGTTCCTTGTTCCTGCGCTGTGGCGCTGTTGCTCTACTAAAAAAGGTGTAGATACTACTGAGTTCTCTTTTTGAGTTGGAAGTCAAAGTGACGCCCGCTTTCAACATTCACACAAAAGGCAAATCCTCAAACACGCAGACACACACACGGATAGCTACTACCACCCCTAATCCCCCGGCTACCATACTGTACAATCTCCTCACCCCTTGGGTTCATCTAATAATATGGAAAACAGTGCCCTTTCTAACGAATATAAATACATGCTGTATAAGCTTCGCCCGTTTACTTATGAGTTTTTTTTTATCTTTCTCGCTTGCTTGCTTGTTGGTTGGCGTTGTTGTATTCAGCTTTTTGTATTCAGGTCCCTCCCTCTCCGCTCTCTGGGTCGCACACCCAGTGCCCTCCAGGTCCCCGCTCGTCATTCGTTTGCTCGTGGCCTTATTTATTACGTCCATATATAAGAAATTTAAATTGCTATAATAAAACCGAATGGAACAGACAATTTTAAGCATGGCGACCTCCTTGCGCCTTCCTCGAACAAGCACAATATTCTCTCTCTCTCTCTCTCTCTCTCTCTCTCTCTCTCTCTTGCTGTCGCTCTCTCTCTCGTTTGATTCCGTTGTGACGCGGGACGATCTGCCTCCACTAACTAACTGTGATCATCATAATCGTCTTGAACATCGGCATTGGCATCATCATCACCATCGCCATCATCATTACGATCGATCGCATTTCAAGACTTTAGCCTTCGCCATCGTCGTCCTCGTCGCGTCTCGTCCAGGTCCAGGTCGGAGTTTTGGCTAACCGTTCGTTCGCTGAGGTCACACGCCAGCTTTTAGTATCGTCGTATGTTTGGTAGGAAGATGATGATGATGATGGAACGCTGATATTTTGTTTCGTTCTTCTGTTTGTTTATTTGTTTGTTTGCCGAATGCGGTGATGGTCCAAGAGATGGTCCGAAGTTCGAGAAGAGAAGGCAAGAAGTCTTGTGCGCTTCGTCCTTCACCACCACCACCACCACCCCACCCCCTGTGCCGATCAGTTCGTTCGATCCTCGTGTCCCAGGCCATACTTGTTCATCCACCACAACCACGAAGTCATAACTTGAGAAACATAAATTTAACTAGAAAACATACAACCATCGCCAATGCCTTAATGGTCGTCGCAAGAGACGACGACGACGACGACGTTGTTTTTGGGGCTGTTGGTCGGCTCTGCTGCTGCTGCTGCTGGCGTGCCAATGGGCGTGTTGTTACTTTTGAGCCATAAACTGTTCCGTGCACTTCGCGATGGCGGTTCCTCGAGGGTCGTGCTGTGTGTGCCCGTGGAGGTGACCTGAGGCGAAGGCGGAATGTAAATTTCCTGCCATGTGTCAATTATGAAGAAATGACGACGACGCACAGGAGGAGGAGGAGGAGGAGGAGGAAATCCTTCCCCCGTTGAGAGTTGTATTGGCAAGAAGGCACGCAAAAAAAAAGGTTTACTAAAACGAATCAATCGCTTGTTGGTTGCGGTTATTGATTTGAGCTGACCTCTTGTAACATTCTCGATGAAGAAACCAAGCATTCCACTGATGCTCTTCGTGTTGTTGTTTTGCTGTTTCCTCTACTCTTGAGAGCATGAGGGCCAGTCCGAGAGCGGCGAGCGAGATTGTTATTTATGTATTGTATTTAGTTTCATCGCATTGCACGTCGAGCACGGTGCTGACGGTCACTGGAAGGACAAACAAATAATCGTGGGACCGTCGCAATCGTATAAGCAACCAAGCAACCAAGCAAGCAAGCAGAGAAGATAACGGTTAGTAATGTGTATCCCTCCGCCTCATCCTCAGCTACAGCACCGTGTGTTCGTGTGTCCACTTGAGACACCTACGAACCGTCCGTCCCCTCTCACGGCCACTTTCGCACGATTGTTGAGTGCCGTGATTTCAATAAGCGTCGATCATTGTTAGGTCGAATGTTGAAGTGATATAGAGAGGATAGGATATAGAACCAGGTCCCAAAGGGAGAGGGGTGCCGTGCTTCAATTACTCTCCGGTCAAGCGTTAAGCTCGAGCTCGAGAATTAATAGTTAATGCTGCAAATGCCATAAACACGTCGCTTTTCTACATAACTAATGCTTCGCGCGACCCCGCGGCTTGTGTTTGCTGCTGCTATCTAGGAGGGGATTGCAAGTAAAACCGTAATATCCTAGAAACAACGAACATAAACCTGAAGAGGGGGTAGGTAATCGTAAAATGCTTCACAAAATGGCTTTAGCAAAAGTTCAACACCGTATGCTACTGCTGCTGCTGCTATATGTGTACGATTGTGATCTCCATCCGTATATATTGAGCCGGCAGAAAGTTCAATATTCTATCCTTGTTTCAACGGGATTTTATCAGCAAAATAAAATAAAGATCAAGCGCGTGATAGTACGCAGCACATCAAACCCCCCCCCTCCACGTATACCGTAACGGTACTCTCTATTGCTGCTCCTGCCGCTATTGGTGCTACCCTGCAGGCACTGCAGAACGATTCAAGATGCGTTATCTTTTTGATTACTTTTGTACGCTTCATTTCATATTTTTCTGATGGCTCGTGAGGTGTGTGTGCGTGTGTATGGCGTGGATTTTTCCCATTTTCCTTTGGCGCGTTTGATTGAAGTTGTTCTTTTTGGTTGGATGTTTCGTTATTATTACGGATGGATTGGTCTGGGGGGGGGAGGTCCCATAAATTAAACTTGTCACGCGTGCTCCAAGTAACTCCGACGACGAGGAACTAATCACACCCGGAATGCTCGATTTACCTCACTATCCTCTTTTCCTTCCTTCCTTCCACTCGGTAGTAATTGCAGGAACACTTTTCATACACACGTAAAGAAGCGTGTGTCCGCGGGGGACTGGTTACTGCACCGCCAGTAAAAGCGACTTTCGAAAAGTCGACGCATTAGTCGACGAGCGGCGTGCGCGCACTATATTCGCTCGCGATGTCATTGTCAGTGACTTTATTGAGTCACGTTTACCTTTTCAGAAACTATTTTTTCCATGTTATTGTATGTCGAGTCCTCTCTATAGTAGGGACTGCGCGACTCTCGCGACTTGTAATCTTGACAAATCGCACCCATATCGGAATGCCATTGTGTACGTTACTGCTGCCGCTTGCGTGTGTGCCCTAGAGCTACAAACAGCTCGCCATTGCATTGTCTGGATAGTACTGTCGGCACCGCAAATGTACTTAACTTGTTCGTTTTGTTTGAATGTTAAAAAAAAGCCAACCAAAGGGAATAGAAAAATAGTGAATCACGCTATAATCGTGGTACTGTCTGTCCCTCCCCCCCCAGAGAGGGCAGCCGGGCAAAACACTATATTATTATTTTCCATTTCATGTTATACAATTGTATGCTGCCGTGTGTGTGGTTGTGTTTGAAAGAACCAGGGCTCTCCCTGGTTGGTGCACCTTTTGTGGCCACCAGTAATGTGATTAAGTATGTAGGATGTGTAGAGAAGGGGACAACAGGAAACGATATTACGTATTGTTTAGTCAACGAGCTGCGCCATAATACACGACTTGGCTTTCAATGCAACCCCCTTCGAGTACAAGCACTGTGTATGTGTGTGTTTGTTGCGCTGCGCTGCAGGGTTTGATCAGTTCTATCAGATTATATCGATCACACAACAAGACCAACCGCGACTCCCGGGGGCCGGCGACTGTCTATATGCGTTCGAATGATATAACATTTATTCGTGCACAGCGTTATACAGCGGATAGTTTTCGGATATTGAGCGATCCGATACCTAGAGCAGCGAGGACACAGCAAAGGACGCGCAGAAGTGTATGCGCATCTTCTGCATTCCCGATGCAGTGCCATCCCCAATGCCATCATTCACGCAACGCCACCCAGTCAAACCGGCCGCCACACTAATGATGATGATTTATGCATCATGGCATCGGTAACGATGCAATCATTAAGAATTGTATAGACGCTCCACAATATAATACCTTTCATCAGACATGCACGCACCACAGCGAGGGCACACAGACACGCGCACGTATATAGCAGACACTTAATGGTTTCGCGAGATTGTTAAAGGAATGTTAAAGATACTGCTGATGGCTGGCAATAGCGTTATTGAAAACATTCCATCTGGGATGACGTGAGCGCTGGAATGCTGGCAATTGATGTGATTATTGGTACCAGAACGTTATTTCTTAGCAAAAAGAAGCAACACTTCGATCGATAAATGAAGAGGCGAAAGGCTGGCCAGCCGGCCAGACCGGTATTTTGGTTAAGTGTGCGATTCTCACGAAGAAGAATTATTTACCATTTGCATTCCGATGGTTCAGGGATGCTACCATCTTGTTTCGAAGGCCAGACACGACTAGATATCGTTTGCAGAGTGTCTTTTTTTGTTTGCTATTTGAACAGCAACCATTTTGTGGTTTGTGGCCAAGTATACCGAGCTGGAATTCCCTAAGACGTAGCACATCCAATTGTTTAATGGTGGTGTCGGTGATTATTCAAAGTGCATCCTGACAGATCCTGGAGGAAGTTGCTTCACGTTGCCATCACTAAGAGCCAGGAGCAGGACCAAACTAAGGCATCGTTGGTCATAAACAATGGAGCACACACAATCGATAGAGCAAGTGACGAATGTGTGCAAGGAGCGGAGTGCTCTTTGCTTTCATCCCAATTCTGTGTTTGATGTGTGCAGCACAGAACTCAAGAGATACTGCTACTACTACTTCACACAAACACACACGTGGTGCTGCTGATTTGGGGCACGTTGATGGTGACCAAGATTTGGGCAAATCTTTAGATGCGCTACGAAGGGACACCTCAAGAAGTTCTTCCACAAATACGAGCAGTAGAAAGCATTGAAGCGAACAAGGGAGCAGCTAGGCCAGATTGCGTGTCCTTCTGGAAACGAAAGATTTAAAGCCACAAACCACGGTCCGTCCGCACATCACACCGAAGACGGTATTTCGGTTGCGGCAGAATACATTAGCAGCCGGCCGGTCGCTCGGAGGTGCTCCGGGTGTAGTGAAGGAGATAAAATATTATTTCACCAAAAATACCAGACCCCGGGCCCCGGCCATTGGTTTTTGTGTGAACATTGGGTTTGAGGCCAGCGTAAATATTCGTTTGAAAATAAGAATTTTCATTCCTCACAGGCTCACGGTGATGATGGCTCCTCCCTCTCCGTGTGGGTCTCGTTCGGGAAAATGAAATTCGAATTCGAAACGAGCCGAATTAATGAGCCAGCGGGAGAGGGCAATCGTTGAAATAATGTTTAATTTTATAAATATCGATTATTTCCAGCGGGCATTAAAGTAAAATGTTAATACCATCATCATTATCCTCGGCACGACCTCGGCTCGGCGGCTATGTGCCTCTGCTGCCGGCGAACACAATGACAATATCGCGTTAACGTTCCACACCAAACGGAAAACGCTCAATATTATTACATTGTAAATGGTGGCATCTGCGTGGTCCAAGGTCCAAACCGGTGGCGCTAAAACGATCACATTCTGCACCATCAAAAGCGACTATTATCAAGCGAGCGAGCAGAGCGAGACATGGAGAGCGCCTGGTCTGTCCCTGGCGCCGTTTGCTCTATAGTGGAGATTTTTAACCATCGTTATTTGCATAATGTCGATTTTATTTCATTATATACCCCTCCGCTGCTCCTCCTGCGAAATGGCGAAGTAATGTAAGTGCTTTAGCGTTTCTCGAACTGTTTCCCGATTTTCACCATTAAAAGATGAAAAGGAAAAGTGTGTGTGTGTGCCGTTCCTTCGGATACTTTCGATTTCCGGGAATACGGTACCACCACCACCACGGTTCGTTCTCGCATCGTCACGACGCACACACATAGGACCGATCGAGCCATGGGAATCGAATTTTCCATTTCAAGGATTTGATTTAATTCACTAGCGGAAAAGTGCCCACAATGTAAGGTAAAGTTCCACTGCCACGATAACAAATTTTACATTAAGAACTGCCAAAATGAGACTGAAAGTTGCTGCTAAGTTGCAAGCAAGGTTATGATGACACAACATAAAACTTTCTTGACAATCGATATAAAAAATATTTTATAGCAGTCGAAAGAAATTCGCTGTAAAGAAAACTGTCAAAATGAGCGACGCCTACTTCGTTCATATTGGCTTTCGCGTTGGTGCGATGTTCCAGGTTATTCCCGGTTACTTGGATTTCTTTAACGTCAGAGCATGGATCTGCAAAATGTTTTCCAGTTTCTGAAAATATGCTGAATATATCAAAGTATGCTGGAATATTGACCAACAATACTGCACGTGTGTAGCCGGCTTTAGTATGTGGTTGAGAGTTACAAAACAAGATTACTATTGTATTAAAAAAAAATGCAACACGTCAAATGAAAACCAATGACAGTTTCTATCGTGGCCATGCATCTTAAGAGGTAGTAGCGCTAGTTTGCGCACTCCAATTCACGAGCGCGCGCGCACAGTACTCCACTCCACAGACAAATGTCAATCCAGGAGGGAAAGCGTGTGCTGGATGGTGATCTCACTCCGCGATGCTCCGTTAAAGGTGCTGCGCGTCTCGGCTTTTCAGCGTCTCGGTGAAGCAACACATGCGCCCGGGCATAAAGTACCACGTGAAACGAGAGTGAACTTTGCAACACTGGCTAGCTGGCTGGCTTGGTCGATATGCTGCGCGGAAGCAAAAAGGAGGAGGAAATAAAGTCTTGAAGCAGAGCACGACGTTCGACCGGAGAGGTTCGCCGACCAACGAGATGCACGGTCGGATGGAGACAGATAATTTCTTATAATCTGATTAAATAAACATAACGAGAGTACAGTCGACGGCATTCATAATTCATCGGCTCGATCCAAACGAGAGAGAGTGAGTGAGTGAGTAAGAGCACAACCGACAACCGGCGCATTAGCTGGCAGATCTGGAATGATGCGATTGCGATCAAACGGAGCAAACAGGACGCACCGGGAAGGAGCGGGGACACATCATGTAATTATGATTGTCGTTTGTCGTTGCCGCGCCTCGCATTTCATGTTGAGTGATGCTGGAGAATTCCTGCTTTTGCCAGATGCCAACACAATATATACCATAAAAGTTTCAAAAATCCATTTGCTTACGATTAATATAAAACACAAACATGTAGGAACGCACCGAAGGGCCACATGTGCGCAGCAGTAGCAGCAGCAGCAGCATAAAACAACATCAGCACCACGTTCCGTTGGGGTGTATAATAGAAATTCATTTTATGGTAGAATGGTTGCTGGAATGCTGTTTAAAATACACAGCATAAATAACGTTTACCATCATCATGTGGATTAAATCGATGTTGGTATAACGAAAGGGCCGGTCTATCCTCCGCTATCAGGGCCACTGCACTTGTATGTGTGTGTGTGTGTGAGTGTATGATTATCTGGCGCCAGTCGCTCACATCCGTAAAACGAGGGGCGAGACGAGCGCCACACGGAAACGGATGAATGGAAATACATTTTTTGGCCATTGCAGTAGTTCGGTGTGTGTTTATGTGTGTGTGTGTGTGCACGTGGTACAATTTGCAGTTTATTTTCATTTGTTGCATTAATTATTTGTGGGCTCCTACCCCCGCACCCCACCCTGTCCCGTGGTAATGATATTTGACATTTCGCCTGCGTACGTGCGTTCGGCGTATTACACTAACGGAAATGGATAATAACACGAACAAATGGCATCGAATCGAGGGCAGAATCACTGGATTTGAAAGTGTGCGCGAGGGGGTTGAAAATATGGAAATAAATGTAGTGTAATTGGGTTTGGAAATGGAAATAATATAAAATAAATTTAAAAGAAGGGACACAACAACAAAAAAGGCGCGCTGAGGACCGCAAGGGCGCCACGTTAACATTTCATATTTCAACCGGAACCAACCAT
>NC_064875.1:60289541-60292041 GCF_943734745.1 Anopheles darlingi
CCGAGGAGTAGAAGGAGCAAGGACATTCCCCTGGAAGACTTTGAAGATAGTACCGCCGAGTACCACCAGAGAACGGGATCAAATTTCTCTGATTTTAATCTCACACTTTTGGTCACCTTCAAACAAGCGCGTAACGATGAGGCGGCGACGATGGCGACCGAGGCCGAGAATTGGAGACAAAGTTACCAGTTGACCGCCGCTGACCGCCGCTCTCACTATCTATCTCTCGGTGGTCTAATGACAACCATCATGCCGTAGGGCTGGGGCTATGTGGCCGGCGCACCAATTACCAAGGCAAGTTCTGACGTGGCAACAACTTCTAGGTATATCCATAAATTCTGACATGCAACGCAGCCCCCCCCCCCTCCCCTCCAATGATTCATCGTCATTGGCCTCATCATCATCGTCATCATCATCATCATCAAGCGCCCCATCACTGTGGAGCCAGTCAGCCCTGCTGGTTGGCATAAGAAAGTTGTTTAAAACTAATGCTTAACCTCTCAGTTTTATTACAAGAATTGATTATGCGTTTTACCCTTCCTGTCGCCGGCTTTCTACTGCGCCTCACCGTTTTGCAGGATATGACAGGCCGAGGCCGGGCTTAGTACTTCAACTTCCATCATGCACCAACACAAGCACAAGCACAGTGTTGAATGATGGTTTTGAAAAGGAGCTCTGAAGAAAGAAAAGCGAATGGCTAGGAGTGCAAGGGTGGTGAAAGCACTGGCGATAAAGCATTGATAAGACACTGTGTGGGCAGTGGAAAGGTCGTTTATCATCCTGGAAGATCTTTTGTTTCTCTTCTCCGTCTCCGTTCACGTCTTCTGCTGCCCACTCGCTACCACTCGTGAAACTTTCGTCCTCACTCGGTGACCACTGAGGCCGTTGCCGTCAGATGGCGCCACTGTACGGTCACTAGAACGGCAGACGAACCTAACGCCAGAGACCTAACGTCACCTTCGATGCGCATACCATATATAGAGTGGATCTTGTCGTGACAGGATACCATACCATAAGTGAAGGCAGAAACATCCTTTTGCAGGCCATAAATATGGATAGTTATGGATACCGGCAGTAGCAGTAGAGCGATGTAGCTATATGACTGGCACCGCTGGCGCGCACGAGAACACTTACTTGTTCTTAATGTAAAATCAATACAAGTAATCAAAGCGACAACGGAACTAAAGCTTCCACAACACGAAACTCATCATTGAGCTCTGCGAGCATAACGTAGGGTAGGCAAGTCGAGAGGAGGAAGGGAGGCTGCTGAAGGCATTAAATGAAAATGATGGTTATGATGGTGCTGTTTGTAACGGGTTTTGGCGTTCAAAACGAAACGAGATAGCACGTACAGTAGTGGCGCGCACTGTAGAACCAATAGAGCGCGTCATTTGGGTTGGAGTACGAGTAGGAAAGAGAAAGAACATCACCTTCTCCACTTTAGGTAAGTAAGGGGCAGAGGTTCTCGAGTGAAAGAGAGAGACAGAGAGAGAGAGAGAGAGGAGAGGGCTTCCCTGTCTCCAGAAGGCAAAAAGGTAATCAAAGCCGATGTCGACACGTCACGACCACAAGAGTCTACAAGATAAGAGCTTAATTTTGTTTAATTTCTAAACGAGCAGAACCACCAACGGCCGGGAGTCGCTACGGGGCGAAAGTGTTGGTCTCGAGCACACATACACGCGTACAGACACACATACACACGTACACAAACCACAGGCGCGATTTATAAGAATTAGGTATATACAAACGGTGCGATCAAAAACCGAGCGGCGGCGGCCACGAAGCGAAGCTCGATGAAAGATTAGCTTGAAATCGCGTATATGGGAATGCTGGCTGGCTGGCTGGTTGGCTGAATGGTTGGAAAAGTTGCAGGAAAGAGAGTCGTCAAAAAGGGACAAAAAGGTGCGCCCCGCGTCTAAAGGTACTTGAGGAGAAGGAGGACAACCGTTGACAGTACTGGGGGGGTGATAAAATCAGTCAAATTGCGGGCTTTGCACAAAAGTCCTGGCACAATACGAGCACACACACACCAAAAAAAACACCGGGACTCAGCAAATATGTATATGCGCGTATATATATGAAGAAGCGAGCGGAGCGGAGAAAGAACATAAATTTATGTGTAATAAGGAATGTTTTATGCAACAGAGGAGAGTTATCAAAACTCGAGAACGACGAGCCGGGCCGGGCCGGGCTGGGCTGGGAGGGTATTTAGCTTTTGCCGTAGCTGCTACCGGCTAACGAACTTGAAGCTTTAAGTGACACAGGGTGTTCCAGTGTGGTGGCATGACGACGGATTGCGCAATGGTGCCGTTGCCGCCGCCATTCGCTGGTCAAAAGGATTTTGAATCCGAGCGAACACGAATCGATCTGCCTTGGGTCGAGTGCAGTGCAGAGTGAAGCGAGTGATAAAATGTTAATGAGCGCAGGCTAGAGACGTCGTCGTACGTCGATAGAATGGAAAGTCACTAACGAATATGAATTGCTTTCCTCTCGGTAAGAG
>NC_064875.1:60297041-60332041 GCF_943734745.1 Anopheles darlingi
AAGCGAGTTTAATGGTTGGAGAAAATCGTGAGATCCGAATAACCGAGCAATATTAGATTGAAGGAAAAGAGCAAATAGAACGGGAATTCGAACCTCGAGAACAACATACACGCGTGTAACGGTGAGAGTGAGATACTCGCTCGCCCCGGGGCATGTGCCGGGTGGAAACCTTCTCTCGGTGTCGTGTCGTAAAAGAATAGAAGAAATAATAATAAAAAATATAACGTAAAATAAAGTTTAATTCATGGGATGTTATAAAGTTTTACGAGCTTAATCCCCTCGCACCGGTTCGGCCCCCGGTGCGGTGGTGCGGTTCGGATCGATCCGCACCCGGTTCGGTCTTTTACCGGTTTTGCCTTTGTATGAGTAACTCGCTCGTTCTCGCTCACTCTAGCACCGCAATACATACGAATGGACTCATTTCTACTCCATTTCACGATTTCTCTATTGTGCACGGTACTCGGGGGTTCGTTGAAGTATGCTTTGGCGCCGGAAAAGTGGCCAAAGTGAAGGCACTATTGCCGGTGTCGTTGGACTGGCGCAAGGCAGTGAACGAGGTGTGTGTCTGTTCGTTCGTCAGTGGTGATAGAGCACCTGCCACCCACAAGACCACCACCCCTCCCTTCCTTGTCCGTGGCTATATCGAGATGGCATCGCGCAAGCAAACAGGGCGTCCCTGTCGCACGCCGTGAATGCGCAGGATCGTCCGGATTTTAATGCTTTTATCACATTACGAAAGTTTTCCGCCAGACGGCAGCATGCCATGGCGTGTCGACGAATCGTCGAGAAGACGTTGATGTGACGATCCTTCTTTCGTACTCACACACACACACACTCTCACACAGACGAAATGCTGTGCTGTGCGTAGGTCGTGAGGAAGGATAATGCTATGCTCGGGGTTCGTTGTCTCGAGGGCACTGAGAGGTGTGATTGCACCTGATTCGAAGGGCCCGCCGGGGAAGGCCACAGGGAAAAGGATATCGATCCGATTGAGACGGCCTTAGTTCGACCGACTCCGAGTACATTTGCAGGTAAAACGAGCAGTGGCGAGAGCTTATTTTCTTTAGTATTTCATTTAATGCTGCAGTTTTATGAGATCATCAGGCAGAGAGCGTTTGCTGCATAAGCCTCGAGTCCATCGAGTCCATAAAAGCAGTCGTTGAAGCGTGCCAGGATATTTGTGAATGGAAAAGGACCATCACCATTTGGGGATGTATTCGGGGATGGGATAATCTTTTTGTATTGTAAAATATTCAAACTGTACACATTTAGGTTGAATAGAATGGAGAAAAGGTTTTCATATAATTTTACATATAAGGTTCATATAAGTTACAGTAATAAATATATAATAATATTTTGTAGAAAATGTGTGCAAGAAACGGTTTACGAGGTAATGATCTCGAAAGATCCTTCACCGGACCAAGACTGTTGCGACGCACATGTTTGCTTGCCGTTTGGGCCGAAGGAGGCGTTGGAAACGCATTCGTTTGGATAAACAAACATTGCTCGCCAAGCGTTCGGACCGCCCGACCGCTTTCCGGTTTGAAATTACCCGCCTACATTGATGGGTTTCCTTCGGACGGTCACTGTTTGTTCAAAAAGTCCAGTACCAGTGCACCTCTTGTACAGTAAAGCAAATGTAGGGATGGTGTACAGTCCCGGATATGGTCAGGTTGCCATGTGTTTAGCACTCCCAGCACAACGAAACAAGTTTCATAGCCTACCTTATACTGCTGGAGCGTCAAGGATTCGGCTTCGGCAAAATCGTTGTCATCCGAGTCACCGATGGCTTCGATGATGTCGAGCGGTTCATTGTCCTCATCAACCGCGCCCGATTGCTGGCTGCCCGGCTGCTGCTGCTGCTGTTGCTGTTGTTGTTGCTGCTGTTGCTGCACACCATTGGCGGCGACAGCTGCAGCTGCCGCGACGGCTGCGGCCGCCACCGCCGCTACTGCCGGATTGTTCGAGTTCTGCCCAAGATTTCCAGCGGATCCGGCAGCAACGCCCGGAACGACACTTCCATTGCTTGCATTACGCAGCTGATACTGTTGTTGCTGTTGCTGTTGCTGTTGCTGTTGCTGCTGCTGGTGTTGTTGTTGCTGCTGCTGTTGTTGTAGCTGTTGCTGGTGTTGCAGCTGTTGCTGGCGGATGACGTTCTCGAGGGAGAACTGGCGGTTGTCTGGTTCCGCAACCAAAAGGTCATTCCAATCCGGCTCCGCTTTGATCGATACCGCTTGCTGCATCATCGTGTCGAACATTCAGTCGTCCGTTTGGGAATCTTTCTCGCGCTACCACCGAGCTAAGCTGCCGGGGTTGGGTTTTCTTTCCTCTCCTGTCTCGGAGGCTGACGGTCTTCTGGAACAAACACACGTTCCTCGCTTCTTTGCCGAGAGGACCAGACGCCAGACGTTTAGTAAGCACTCGCTCCTTTCACTCAATTACTGTGCAGGACCTCACGAACCCTCCGGGGTAACTAGTATCTAGTATGGTAATTAAATCGATCTTTGGCAAAGTGAAGATTGGTGGTGTGCCGTGGAAGTGGCTAGAGGTAGACGAGCGCACTGCAGTTGTCGTGGTTTTGGTTACACTTATTTCTACTCCGGTTGGGGGTAGGCTTTTTCTAAATAGTAGAATAATTTACGAAAAATACGAAAGTGGGCAAGGGCGGCCGCCGGACTCCGTGCTTCCGTGACGATGATTGACAAGGAAATAAAAACAGGACGAAGAAAAGGGAGCAAAAAACGCTCGGCTCACCCCAGTGGTGGGCTACTGCAAACGCACCATCGCCATCTCACTCACACTCCCGGCATTGCAATCGAGTCCGTGACGTCATTGCTAGCCGTCGCACCTCGCTCACTCTCAGTTTGGTCTAGGGGTCGACCGTGCGCGATGACAGCACTGCCCGACACGCACACATATCTACAACGGTTTCACAAACCCTCATGCAAATCGTGTACGTACACGAAAGTGAGCTGTCAAACGATAAGAGAAAATCGGGGTTTGTTTTGATTCCGCTCGTTCGTGATTTCCCGCAAAGTGCAAGGATACCACCGGTGTGGTGCAGCGCCTTCGCATAACTTTCCGCCGGTGCATCAGCCTCAAAATGACCATCACACATTCGCTAAGGATTCTTTCCGGCAGTGTGTGCAGGCGGTGGATGGGTTTGATGTTTTCGCGCCACATACACTCATCGGCTCGTGAGTATTATGAAATCGTATCGCGGAAATCGCAGCGCACGCTGATGGAAAATGTTTCCCACCTGCAGCTCGATGGCACGGCGAGTATGAGTGGCAGGATCCCAAGAGTGAAGATGAAGTGTAAGCACGCAGAAAAGACGCAAAAAGAGGAGATATCGCCCTTTACCCGAGCTTCTGTTCCCCCTTTTCCAGCGTGAACGTAACGTACATTGATAAGGACGGTAAAGAAACGGCGGTCCGGGGGAAGGTCGGAGACAACGCACTCTACTTGGCGCACCGGTACGGTGTCGAGATGGAGGGTGCATGCGAAGCGTCCCTCGCCTGCACCACCTGCCACGTTTATGTGCACGGCGAGTACCTCGATCGGTTGCAGCCACCGGAGGAGAAGGAAGACGATCTGCTGGATATGGCTCCGTTTTTGAAGGAAAACTCACGCCTCGGTTGCCAGATTGTGCTGCAGAAGGATCTGGATGGGATACGGCTACAGTTACCGCAAGCCACGCGTAACTTTTACGTCGATGGACACAAACCAAAGCCCCACTAGCCCGCGGCCATGTCCAGCATGATGTGAGCGAGATTCTAAATTGTTACATTATTAGCCCAGAACTAGTTTGTACGTGTAGGCTAGGGAGCTGGAGTTCCCAACATACGGCAGGGATGCGGACCATTCCTAGACTGGATGCTGGACGATGATCGGACCGTTATATGATATGAATAGAATAAAAACCGTTACCGGGATATCCAGACCGTGAGAACAACGATTACACACATTGACTGCATTCGCAATGTCCCATCTCCCCCGACAGCAGCAGCAGTAGCCGGCACAATTTCCAGACGGGATGCTTGCAAGACGCTCATTTGCATACTCATGCAGGCCGGCCCAGCATCAGTACCATCAACGCACTGCATCCAGCACAGGAATTTTGCACACAAACAGGGGGAGAGCCCATCCGTAACGAATAAGAAATAGCGAGAAGGGGTGCGTTCTAAGCTGGTGTCGCTGACCAGCGACTGACCGGCCAGTCCAGTTTATGCTCAAGGTCAAGCTTCCTCTAACCCGCTTTTCTAAGGATACGCGCTTGCAACAAAGGAGTTTTCTTTCCATCTGCTTCTTGTTTTCATATAGTTTCCCCTGCAAAGGCAGGACCGGATCGCGTTTTCCTTTTCTATTAAAGTCTTTATATTCAATTTTTTTTGTTATTACATTTTTTATACCATTTCCCTTCCTTTCCTATCCGCTTCATTTTTACAATTATTACTATACA
Organism: Anopheles darlingi; assembly: GCF_943734745.1. Classification (NCBI taxonomy): domain Eukaryota; kingdom Metazoa; phylum Arthropoda; class Insecta; order Diptera; family Culicidae; genus Anopheles; species Anopheles darlingi. The sequence continues at coordinate 60,301,504 of NC_064875.1, forward strand.
TTCACGGAAACTGTCTTACTATCTGCTTACATGCTCTCTTTTCTTTACTTAATTTAACCTGCAACGTATCATTAACAAAGCATCGTAACACTCAACTGGCTCAACCTGGCTCGGCCTGTGACCCCGCGTCCCTCCAACCTGCCGGGGACAGGCCCTTTGCTTACGCGTAAGGCAACACCAACAAACTACTTCGGTACTTCGGTGAGACTAACTCTGATAACTAGGAATAGGGCAGATAGGATATAGTAGGATCAAAACAGACATTAAAAAGAAGTAAAATATCAAAATACACGGCACCGAACGCCCATTGACTGCCGTGGGTCGGAATCCAGTTCCACACTCACACAGATCCGCACAAGGGACACAGACGGTGGTGGTGGCGGCGGCCGGTTTTGGGTGGTTTGGTTTCAAAGCTTTCTCATCTTTTCCTGCTTAGGGCCGGGGCGCGACCGCGACGCGCCGTGAACGAAAAACCTGTTTAAAACCTAACAACCAACAATCGAATTGCAAGCGAAGCGCGCCTAGCGCGTCTTCAATTTAGGGATCGCAGGATCGTTTGCGTTTGCTCAATTCCTTCGTGCTCGTCTGCCCATGGCGCCATGGCCCCTTGGCTTGTTCCCCTAAAATTCTAAACACCATTCACACCGTCTTCGGCCCATTTTGACTGGCGAATGGCGGATGCTGCTGTTGCTGGTTGTGGTAGTTACACTTCGCTAAGATGGGCCGCGTTACCCGCCAACCACGGGTCAGCGAATACTGGTTCCGCTGCGATAGTAATCGCCCCGCGAACGGCTTGATGTGGACCGGTCCCGTCTCCGATCGCTGGATGAATAGCTGTCGTAATAGTAGCGATCTCTGAGGGAAAGAAAGAAGGGAGGGAAAAAATGAGAATAGAAAGATGCGCGGTGTTCCGGCTTCTCCCGGTGCCATCATACCGTGAATGTGTTTCTCGTTCCCAGCGATCCCGATCGCGCGCTTCAACCTCACACGCTCGGCAATGATGGTAACCGTGGGAAGACATGGATGGTGGGTGACCACTTGAATGACTGCCACCGTGATACGGTCCCTTCGGGTACGATACGCGCCCATAATAGACGCCGGGAGTTGGATCGTGCGGTTTGTTGGTGGCCGAAAAGTCGACCCTTATCCTGCGATCACCGATCTCGATACCGTTCGCCTGATCGTGCGCTATCTTGGCGTCTTCGGCACTCTCGAAGTACACAAAACCGAAGCCCCGGGAACGGCCAGTCTGCCAAAGAGAAAGACACAAGAAAAGGTTTTAATAGAAGATTGCTCTTCTGGTATCAATTTCCGTCGTTTCCACGGTCGGAAAAGAATGTACGGAAAGGCCTTTAATGGAATTAGTTGACTCAAGAAGAAACGAACCAAAAAGCGGTCCATCTCCATTCCATTTCATTACTTTCCACTGATGTTTGCTGTACCCTCACTCATCGCACTCGCCTCGGGGATTACACTGCTCCAGAAATCCGGGCAAAAAGTGTGGCTTCGGTTGAGGGATTCTGTTGGACCACAAATGCTGTCCGGATGGCCACTTACCTTTGCATCGAGGACTACGGTTGTTTTGCGGACGGGACCAAACTTGGAGAAAATGTCGTACAGCTCCGCTTCGGTCGTGTAGATGCTAAGGTTGAACACGGCCAGGACGAGCTTCCCGGAGGAGTACGATGAGGAAGAGGTGCTCGCCGTGGCTGCGGGGTCATGGTAGTGCGAGGAGTGTTGCTGGGTGCGGTGATGCTGTGAACTGCGCCGATAGCTGGAACTGGAGCCCGACCCGTAATCGGTCTGATTGTAACGTTCCGTTTCATCCCGATACTCGCGCCGGTACTTTCGATCCCGGCTTCTGGATCGGGAACTCTGGACGGAGGATGAAGTGGAAGAAGTTGGAAATTAATGCCACTTCCGATACCAGGTAAAATACTGCTGCCCGCTTCTTACCTCGTAATAATGATGATCTCTGCTCATTTTATCCTCCCAAATGCCGCCCTTTTGGGTTTAGTAAAGCCACCACGACGATCGGTTTGTTCCAGGCACGGTGTATCCGTCTTCGGATCCTTGGATGCTGGCGGCAGGACCCTCGGCCGTAGTGCGAACGTTTGACCACAGCGCCCGGAAAAAGAATTTTGAAAAGAAAATCGCGGCGCGCCGGCAACGCGGGTTGTTTTGTTCCGTCCGGCGCGGTGTGCGTTTAACGGAGGGTGTTGAGGAGTTGAGCATAAAATTCTACGAACCTTGGCATACTATCAAACCTTCACGAATCTTGGGAGAGTACCAGACCTTCACGAATCTTGGCAAACGCAGCAAGCTGTCAAAACTGAAAGGCGCAAAATTTGCCGGTCTCTTCATGAATTTTCCTGTTTCCAACTGAAAAATCATGTCGATGGGAATATCTACGGAAAGTTCGGATATTAATCCGGACGATGTGTTGAAGATTCTGGTGGCCAGTGACATACATCTGGGGTATGAGGAGAAGAATCCACAGCGAGGTGAGTTACCGCTTCACCGGTCAAAACCGGTGTTCTGTTCCGAGTGGTGTAACAACCGATCCTTTTTCTTTTAGGGGAAGACAGCTTCTTGGCGTTTGAGGAGGTTTTGCAGCACGCGGTGGATAACGATGTGGATGCTATTCTGCTCGGTGGCGATTTGTTTCACATTGCTAATCCTTCCACGAACACGCTAAACCGATGCCTGCGGCTACTGAAAACGTACACGCTCGGAGACAAACCGATCCAGCTGCAGGTCCTGCGGGAGGAGAATTTATCGTTGGCCGATACGCTTAACAGTGCGCTGAATTACGAGGACCCAAATATCAATGTAGCTATTCCGGTGTTCTCTATCCACGGTAATCACGATGATACGACCGGTTTTGGGCACATCAGCGCGATGGAACTGTTGGGCACAAACGGATTGGTGAATTATTTCGGCAAGTGGAACGATTTGAACAACGTAGTCATCAAGCCAATTATGCTGAAGAAGGGAGAAACAAAGTTGGCGCTGTATGGGCTTAGCCACATCGCAGATGGTCGGTTGAGCCGACTTTTCGACGAATCGAAAGTGTTCTTGGAGAGACCGGACGATCCCGGATGGTTCAATATGCTGGTGCTTCATCAGAACCGGGCCGATCGAGGGTATAAGAAGTATCTGCCAGAGAACCTGCTGCCAAAGTTCCTTAATCTGGTCATCTGGGGCCACGAGCACGATTGCCGTATACAGCCGGAACAGAACGCACTGCATGAGTTTTTTGTAAGCCAGCCGGGTTCCACGGTGGCCACCTCCCTGTCGGAGGGTGAATCCATCCAGAAGTGCTGCGCGCTTCTCAGCATTCACAAGGATCTGTTTCGCATGGATCCGATTCCGCTGCAGTCTGTTCGGCCGTTCGAGTTCGAAACCGTCGATCTGTCCACGAAGATCGATGAGCTCAATCTGGGGTTCGGTGATGTGCAGGAGAAGGTTATGAACTTTGCGACAGAACGCGTTGAAGCGATGATTGAGCGTTCGAAGGCCAAACTTACCGGTTACGAGCGACAACCGACGCGTCCATTGATACGGCTTCGGTTGATAGTATCGGAAGTAGAGCAAGAGTTCAATCCGATCCGATTCGGGCAGCAGTACACGGAGCGAGTGGCCAATCCGCTCGATATGATTCTGTTCCAGAAGAAGCTCTATCGGACGAAGAACGATTCCGTCAAGCTGGACAGCAAGGCCTTCGAAGAAGTATACAAACGAAAACAAAACGTTACCCGGCCGGAAGATGTGGTCGATCAGTATTTTGCCGAGGCGGCCGAAGCCAACCAGTTGGAGGTTTTATGTCCTCGTAGCATGAAAGAACTGTGTCGCCGAGTGGTCGACCACGACGATGATGATGCGGCCGACAAGATCCTCAAGTTCTACCAGAGCAAAGTGTTTGATTTCCTAATGGCCTCCGATTCACTGATAGAGGATAACGTGGACGAAGTGTTATCGGGATTCCATGAGAAAGAGGACGAAATGTATCAGGATATGTTGGCTATGCTGGATTCGCGCGCGCAGAGATCATCCGATCCTATGCACCGACTCCATCCCAACAAGAAGACTGTTGATCCGGAGGAGGAAGAGGAGGACGATGACGATGGTAGCGTTAGTGCCAAGAGAAACACCACCAAAACGGCCCGTGGTGCTGCCAAAGCAGACCGTGGAGCCAGAGGACGGGGAGCTACTGCAACTAAAACTACACGCGCTACATCACGCGCTGCATCGAAGGTGGCCGTGACGGTCCCGAGTACGGCTAGGTCTCAATCCTCGATTGCTTCTATGTTTAGCCAACAGTCCTCGAGCAATAACACCATGACAACCGTTGCTAGCCGATCCTCGAAACGAAATGCTCCAGCAGCACGAGGCCGACGCGTCCAGTATGACTCGGATGCGTCCGATTGAGAGAAGATTGTTGTTATGTATTTTCTCATTGTAATATTTAGTTCTAATTCGAACCAAAACGAGAATAAAAAGAAAATACAATATTTCATGGGTTCTATCGCAACTGAACTTCATTTTCAGATATTGTGTTCAATGAATGCTAGAGCGGCACCAAAAGAATTTTAAGTCCTTTTAGGTGATGCTCCTTTTGTTAACGTCAGGTATCTCTTTTTTACGTGGATAGAAATGCACTTTTTAAATGTCTATTCTACAAAATTTAAAATGCATCCCAACTTCAATGTTGGTCGTGTCCTCACCTATACACAGCTTCGATATCTAGTCAATGGACGTATACGTACATGTCTATATAATAAATTTGTCCCCACGTTCGACTGGCCAGTGGCGAAGGATACAACCGTACAGAGGGATCGTTTCGAGATGCCGCAGGCTCACGAAAACGGAGGAACCGTTTTATAGCTATATCCGATGCATCGCACCGTGCAGCAGTAGCAGCAGCAGCCGGGCCATCGCCAACACAGATCGGGAACGAACGGTGTGTGCGGTGTGTTACGAGCTTATAAACGCTGCCTGACCATAACCATAATCGTAACGATGAATCGGTGTGACTGCCTATCGGCAAATGTCTATGTTTTTGTACAAAACTGTCCTACCATGGCACGCACGCGGTTGACCGGGTTGAAAATGATGGAGTTTTTAGAGAGTGAACATAATGATTATGATTACACTAATATGAATATGAATCGTGTCAAGGATTAACACACACACACCCGGGCGAGGGGGGGGGGGGAAGAAGACCAGCGCCAATCGTTGACGAGCCCGCATGTCCTGTGGTCGTCCGTGGTATGTCGCCCGTGTGTCTATGATGAAGATACTTTAAATAAATGGCCAAATTTGCAGTCCGTTAAATCGGTCTGCATCAACAAGGGGTAGCCTTGTGAGGGGGTCGTGAAGTGAAATAAGAAACGCACGCCCTCTCGAATCCCCATGTCCCGATGGAAGTGATGGGAATGCCCCTTGCACGATGGACAATCCTTGTCCACCATCCAGGGGTCGCACCGTACCGTTTGGACGAGGAAATCCAATTATCGTACTGCGGGGCCGGTTAGAAAAGCTAAATTAATTTACGATGATAATGATGATGATGATGTAAATTGCATATCAAAGCGGAGCTCTCACATATTGAGCGATTAATCTGCTGGACCTGATGGAGCGGGTTGACCATTATTACAGCTCAATTTTATCATGGAAAGAGAAATTGTTGCAAGCAGCACGCAAATAGCGAAAGAATCGGCACAGATGTGATTCACAAAACCTACCCCTTCCTGCTCACCGGAACAAGCCCTTAAGCTTTCCTCTTCTTAAGAGTACTTCAGTCAACAGAGACCCCCAGAAGTGGCTGTAACGCTGTGGCTTCAGGTGTATGGGTCGCATGGTTGTGCGTACCAGAAATCACCTTCGGAGAATCACACACTTACAGTCATTCGCTTCAAGTGGCATTGCAGACTTGAAACTTGAAAGCGCCACTATCACGTTGCTGTACAACCCGACGATGTACCGATAAAGCCGCGCATCCAATAAAAGGGTGCACTGCACCGCGGTCACTGCATCATACCAGACTCGAGCGTTTGCTAGGTAAAGTGCAGCCATTCACCAGCATGAAAGTTACAGGTGAGTGATGGTTTACAATAACGATTTACACGACGTCACAGTACGGTGTATAACGCGGTGTTTCCTTGTTCTTTGCGTCCAACAGTGTCGTCGTTCTACGGTAGTGCCGGAGTGGTGGTGTTGCTGCTGCTATCCACGGTACTCGCTAGTGACCGCTGCCCACCGAAGGATGACCCCGAGGAACCACCGGTCCTGTTTCCTCATCCAACCGATTGCGATAAGTTCATCATCTGTAGCAATGGCCGTGAGGTAACGAGCAAGTGTCCACCCGGATTGCTCTGGAATGATCGGGCAAAGCGGTGCGATTACCCATCCGAGTCCGACTGTGTTCCGGAGGAGGGTGAAACCGACTTTATCACGACGACGACGAATGAGCAAGTGTCCTACGATTGTCCACCGGTGTACGATCCGGATCATATGGTGTACATACCGCACGGTACCGACTGCACCAAGTACTTCATCTGCGATCCGTACGGTGTACCACTCCAGCAGAACTGTCCACCGGGGCTTCACTGGAACCAAGTGGTTAGCTATTGTGATTTCCCCGAGCTGGCCCAGTGTACGGCGGATCAGCGCTAAGCAAGCATGCCCCACCATCGTTGTTACAGATAAGCGAACGAGAATACAAAATAAGTCCCTCATTTCGTAATTGGTTTTAAGTCATTTGATGGGGTACCCTTCTCCTTGCTCTGAGGTACTTCTCCCCTGAGAGAGAGAGAGAGAGCTTCTCCTGGACTCCGGCGCCACACGTCACAAATCGTGGCCTCTCGTTCAATCCTCATCCTGTCCATGGTGGCTTCACATTTACTTACTTTCAGAACAACGCAGAACCGTTTTTGTGGTGACGGTTGAGCAACCTACCTCTTATCGCAAACGGACTGTCCCCGGTTGCGTATCTCCATGCGTACAGCATCAGCGACAGTCCTCGTCATACATTCGTCGTCGTCGTCGTCGTCCTTCCAGCATTTCCAGTGGAGTGCGAGTTGGGGAAATTTTAGAAATAAATTTTATCCCACATCCAACTGTTACCCTCTTCTTACGCCGGCAAAATGTCCGTCCGCAATAGTCTGGTGCTGGTTTCGTGACAGCAAACGGCAGTTTGCCAACTATCATCAAGAGCACGTGTGGCGCGATGCTCTACAATCGTCCGCTGCTTTCACCATACTACTACTACTGCTACTACGGAGCGTCGTCACTCATATGGGGAGCACTAGAAGAGAGAGGTTTGATAGCGCAGGGGGGAACCTTTTCGGAACCGTTCCGGTAGCTTGCTTTTCCGTCGCTGCTGCTGCTGCTGCTGCTGCGTTGTGCGGTGGCATTAAAAAGGATGTTAAAAATGGCGCCTTGTGTCACATTTCAACAGGCTGCCCTACTGCTGTGGGCATTTTGAGCGGGTATTCGTGATTTGTCTATTGTTAAACATATTAGCCAGTAGATGGATGAGTGGTTTGAGAGGTGGTGGTTTGTTATGTCGTTCCTGTGATTTAATCTTTGGCAGTGAAAATACATGAACCTGACGGTAGAACACCAGCTCATTGGATTGGATCGGCATGTATGACTGCATTCTCAGGGGCCACTTCCGGGACGAAACGCACGTGGCACGTTTTCGATGGTGGCCAATTTTACGATTTAACCGCATGGTACGACTGGCTACATGACTGGCATACTAAAAAAGGACCAGAAAGCCGCAACCGAACGTTCGCGACGATTCGTGGACCAAACGATTTGGCGACGGAAGCTGCGCAGTACTCGTACGGCAATTGTTGAATATGTAAGCTTATAACCAACTCGCACTGTACAGAGGATATAAGTAACACGACGGGCTTCTGTAAACGATTTAATGTAAAAATACTCTTCGCAAGCTGCAGACTGGAACGGGAACTACGAAGTGAGCTCCTTCCCTCCCCAAATATCCAGTGTATTGTCGCTGTCACACATCATTTATCGATGGCCGAAGGTCACACTGAAAACATAAAATCACGATCTCGATGACGATGAAGATGGTAATAGGTTTTGGGGGCGGGGAGGGTTGCCACCACCAGCCACGCGGCAAATCCTGCTGGTATTCTGCGCAACGGTCGATTTGCTTTTTTGTGCGGACGGGATTTAAATTATCGAGAAAACATATCCTGCATCACCCCCCGGGGGACAGCAAACTGTGCTTCCAGGGGGCGGGGCGGTCCAGGATGTCCAGGAAGGACAATTTTTGGCTGGACCGCAAAAATGCATTCAACTGTGCAGCGAACCGGGACCGTCGGGCCGCCGTGTGTCGGTAATTTATTGAAATTATTAAATTTATGTTGATGAATTTGACAACCATTATGTTTATTAATTTATTGTGTTGCCCGTTTGGTGCTGCTGCTGCTGCTGCTGCAGGTTCGTCGCCATTCGACGCTGTTTGCCTTCGGGCTTCGGAACTCGCTCCGTGTGTGTAATGGACACACAGAACAGGAGACAGAAACCGTTGACCAGATCAGAGGGCGAGGATTATCGACACGACCGCATCAACGGAGAATCCTTTTCAATCCATTTTCGATTCACGATTCAGGATGACGAATGCAAATCACTCCAGGATCGTGCACGGTAGGAGGGACGATGGCCAATGGTGGCCTTTTGGTATTTACTCGCGGATCTGGAAGTGTGAAAACGTAAATGTTTTTTTCATGCCAGCTTCTTGTTTGGATGCCTTCGAAGAGGGAGAGTAGTCAGTAATGAACAAGTGTCGATTGAATTTTAAAAATATCTTTTATTGCTTCTTGAGGCTATTAATCACTAGGTTTCCGGTCGGTCTTCCGCTATATATATATAATGTATATATACGTATGTATATTAACTAATGAGTATATAAGAATAAATATATATATGTATAATATCATAATCATTAAATGGCGCATTTTTTTTTAGATGTGTGTCTGTGTGTGTGTATAATCAATGCAAGACAATCGCTACGGGGGTTTGCTGTCGAACGACAAAACATACAAAACCCAACCACTTGCGCGGGATTGGTTTTGTCTGGCCGGGCCTTTTTTTCTCTTCTTTTCGGGGCCCTTGTTTTGGAGCGGGTGTTGCTGTGCTGTTGCTTGTATAATATAATGTATATATATGTATATATTTATACTTTAGCGCGGGGACAAAAGCAAACTCAGCAACTGAGGGGGCAAATACAGTTCTTAATTTTTCACCTTTTGACTTTTTTTTGCCTCAAGAGTCCCTGCTGCATACGCACAACCTCATGGGTGCATCACCGTGCCGTGCTGCGGTGATGTAGAACTGCAGATCTGCAGGAGAGCCCCTTCCCCGGGGCCTTTCACCCCCATCCCTCCCGTTCTGTGCCCGTTTTTTGTGACAGGATTGTTGCTGTTGTTAGCAGAACGAGAGGGGGAATAAAGGGAGTGTTCCACTTGCTCCCGCAATTCATGCTACTTTCTCGCACACAGCACACTCAGCGACGATCTAGTAGCCATTGACCGACACATCGACACACACACTCTCTCTCTCTCTAATTAACGTACCAGCTACATTGTCTAAGAAAACAGAGGGACATAAAGCTATACCGTGGTGAGATGTCCTTATCGTACCACTTGTGGCGTGCCATGTGGCGTGGCCAAATGTGTGTGTGTGTGTGTGTGTCTGTGTGTGTGATGGATGGCGAGCTTCCTAAACCTAAATCGCGCGTTTTGCTAGCCGCCATATGCTACCAAGTTAATTCGTAAATGTATAATGTTAGTAAATGCATTTACAATCGTCACTCGCTTGATGCTGCTGCTGCAGCAGCTGTTGAATTCTCTCGCTTAAGTGGAGGTGGGAGGAGGGAATGTGTCTTTTGTGTCTTGCTTTCGACCACATAATCCTCTCTTTGCCCCCCTCCTGCGTTTTTTCTCCACGAAAGTGGCTACTAAATATGTTGTTAGGCTGACTGGTTCTTAGAAGCTTTCAATAAAAGCAATCTACTACGACGGTATGTAATGGGTGTTTTTCAATTTGTTTTGTCTACTACTTTTCTGGGTGTCTTGTTTTATTTTTATTATTACTTCTTTAATGTTTGTCTGTCTTGAGTTTTGTTTCTCTTTTTTTTTTTGCATTGCAAAACCTCCAAACGTTACCAGCGGCATCGAATCCGGATGGCTTCGGCATTCACCTTCACAAATTCCAACGCCAATCATCATCATCATCATCAGCCGCCAATCAGACTCTCCGTAGTGTTACATTTTAATATTGGCTGTTCCTCTTTCCTTTGCAAGTGTTGCAGTGTTTGTTGCACTTCCTTTTCTCCGCACTTTATTTTTTTTGTTATTTCTGTGTGTGTTTTTGCTAAAATTTGAATAAAACACCCTCTTGCCCCCCTCCCGGGGGTCTCTCCAGTATATAAATGTAAATATTACGAAAAATTATCAAAAAACTTTCTATTTCCTTTCGATCATTTTTTAATACTTGAAATTTGTTTTGACCCCCCCCTCCCCTTTTCCTCTTTATGTCTCTACTAATCTAAGCACTTTTTGTTCTTGCTGTACTTACGCGCCCACTTGGGGATCGTTTTCTTCGGGAGGGGCGTCGTTGTATGGCTGCACAATGATCGCCAACGAAGCGAAGTCACAATTAGCTTTTTGCGCGTTTTGTATGGTTTTTCATTTTCCTTTTTTTTTTTTTGTTCAAAGGACGCATGCAAGGAACAGGCCTAATGTTTTCATGTCACATGCACAGTGTTGTCGATTCGATGAATAGCCATCCTATGAAAGCTTTCCGCATTGCCTCCATTCCCATTGCCTTTTTTGGGAGTACCAACGTGGGGCAGCTATGCTGTGGTCCCTGTTAGTAACAAACACATTGCTTCCTCTAGCTCTTGTAGAGATATAGAGATACATAGGTTAGTGTTTTGGGTGTTTATTGCTGTTGAGTTAGATGAGAAGAAGACCGAGAAGGAGAAAGAGAGAGAGAGAGATCTGAGTGGTATTGTTTGCCTTTAGGCGAGTATCGGATCCTTTGCCGGAGATTCACGGGATACAAGATTACGCTACAAGTTGCAAGTAGTAGAAGTAGAAGTATTGCAAATGGTTCTACTGCTACAATGTTTGCTATCGTGTTATCTATTTCTCTGACTTCATAACGACGCGCTCTCATGTTTTGTGTTTGTGGCAAAAGGTTTAGTGTATCGTTAAATTGAATCAACTTTCGTAAACTCTACTACTGCTACCTGCTTACCTCACATTTGGTCTTTTCATATTTGATTTTCGTTGTTAATTTATTTTTAATGGCATTTTGCATTTATTTACTTATTTATCATTGCAATTTCGCCTCGCCTACTCGTCTACTTTAGCTTGGTTACGCATTACTTCATTTAGCTTTAGATTGCTTTTCTGTTTACTTGTGACGCGTTTTGCGCGGTCCATTGTACACCTTTTGTTTTCGCCTTGTACGGTATGTAGTGTCCTTCCGTAAGCGGTGATTCTACAGCGTTTGTCTGATGGATTGCTTGTGTGTGGCGATTTAGAATCTAATCGGCAAGCAGCTTAAAATTTGTTTTAGCTGCCATTATCATCTTCTGCTGCCCAGTGGATCGGGTAAACCGGCATTCTTCACAATGATTCAAGTCACCGAAAGCTTTGGAGCATATAGGTACAGCAATACAGATGAAATATGAACTTATGTTCCTAGCATTTTCTTTTCTTCTTTTACACACCTCTTACATATTGCTTTTCAAGTGTCGTCTATTGCTTTTATGTTGCAGAATTCACTACATTCTCACGTACGTACGTGAGCGAACGTTTACGCCATCTTTCTCTCTCTCTAGGTATCGCCTTATAGTTTTGCTCTACAGTATCTACAGCGAATTGTAAGACTCCTTACCCACAATTGGGGTCTTGGAAAAACAGAAGAAAAAGTTTTGTTAAGTTTGCTTCTGACTAGATATTTCCTTCTACAGTTTATGAGTGGTTTTGTTTTTGAGACGCACACATCTTGAGCACCTCCATTCTTCGTTCTTGCGTCTGTCTTCGAATTTTGTTGTTGTCTTAATACTGCCCCGTCCCAGCCCACAAAACACTGAGCTGGGCTGACTGGAAGAGAGATCTTGTGTTACTGCAAGGCAGGTAGCTAAGAACATGAATACAGCATTCCTCCGTGCTACGAAAGCGGAAATACCGAATGAGCTAGGGGAGAGTAAGATGCGAGCTATTCTTAAACTGTTAGTGATGCTATCTGTAGGAGTTTTTATTTTTTTGTTGTTTTTAGAAATGCTGGAATGTGGCAGAAGTATAGTTTGAAAGCGTATGATTCTCCGGAGAGCACGAAACTCGCTGCATTCGAGTGCTTCCAATGTCACTACTAACGTGGACGTAAAACGTAAACGAATCGAAAGCCGCGAACTATAGGCCCCTTAAACATGTGTTACCGTCGTTAGAACTAATAACTATAGAACCCTTGGTTGGTTCAAAATATGCTACTGGAAAGGGGCAACCAGCATTTTAAATATCCCTTTTTGAAACTACCTTAAGTTAATTGTATTGCTCGAGATTAATTTTTTGTTTCATAATTCTTATGCAGAAGAAGAATCCTTGCAACGAGAATCGAAAGATTAAAACTGTTTTAAACCCCCGCGGGCTACTGGGTACTGCATATTCTGCGAAATGGTCATAAATTCCTTTCTCTTGTAATGAAACACAAGTAACGACCTAAGGTAATTGCACAAATTCCATTTGTAAATCCTAGTCCTTTCAACGGCCCGGACCCGGGGTGGGGCACGCTCATTACACGCTACTTTTGACGAAATCGGTCTCTCAAACCGGTAAAACGAACGGCCTAGTGGGTAGAAGCTACCGCATTGTTTCCGTTAGGGGATTTTTTTTTCTCTCTCTTCATTTTCTAATTGAGTTTTAGCATCTCATTAAAATTGACTAAGGACCGGAGCTAGTGGAAGCATTTGGTTTTGTTAAGTTTTATTTACTCATTTAAAGTGTTGATCTTGATTGACGAATTGATCTACGATGCTACGCTGTTTCCATCTACGAAGTTTTATAATAATGTGCTCACACTCCCCCCCCCCCCTCCCCCTCTATCCAGGGACAGCTTTCTTCACACAATCGAAAAGAAGAGATCAACAGCCTTGACGCTCACCCACGAGCAGCACGTAATGGTGGGCCGCCTCGACATAATTGCGCCTCAAACCTTGTGTAAGCATCTGCATCCGACCTTCCAAAAACAAAAAAAAAACACAGTTGGCTAAGTAGTATTGGCAACCCCCGGGTCGAAGACTACTAAGACTTTCTCAAGAGCAAGCGGCTCGACGAGCGGATGCCGTGCCCGAAAAAAGTGCTGACGTGCGTGTGACGGTGCATGTGCAATTAATGGAACCGGAAGTGAGTACTTTCGGTTGTACGTCAGGGGGCCCCTGTACCCCTTTTGAGTGCGGCGGGCCGGTGAAGATAATTTCCCTGCGCGCCTTTTGCAAAACCGGATGGACCCGATGCCCCCCGGTCTTTGGAGTCTTTTTTTCCTAATTTGCACTCCAACTACCGCACGAACTGCTGTCGAAAAGTTGTGCCCATGGCTTCGCTCTCAGTTGTTGTAGTGTTATTGTTTGACTTGGTACTTTTAAGTTCTGATGCTTCTACAATATCTTCGTTCGTTCGTTCGTTCTTTCTTTTTTCGGTGGTGCAGCAGCAGCAGCAGTACTGCAGTACACCAAAGCAAATCGGATAGATGGACGAGCGCACCACCAAAGTGCATGCGCCGGTGCTTCGTCATGTTGCTTCAACACATGGGCGGCCCTTCGAGGAAAGGACTTTGAGACCTCGTAGAGGGCACAACTTGTAACTTGTGTAACATCATGGCACACGACTGCCTTGTCGGCACAACCATCAAACTAAGTCGGAAACAAAACAAAGCACAAAAAAATATGGAGCCAATGGGATGCATTCGAACGTTAAGCGAAGAAAAGTAAAACCATCATCGAGACGGGGCGCAGGGAACTAGTTTCACTCGTGAATGAACTCCTCGGTTTGGGAACATGTAAAATAATACCGAGCACATCGCGTCTGGTGCGATAAAACGCAACGGGGGTTTTGAAAAAAAAAAAAATAATAAAAACAAAGCAACCACCGCCAATCGACGCAGGGAACCGGGCAAAAACTTTTTCCCGGGAAAAGCACAAACTTTACCGTCACGCCAGCGCCGCGTTTGGTGTGCAAATTTGGAATGCACCAGCGGCCGTATGCGGCCGAGTCGTCCAGTAGGGTGGTCGTTGAGAGCGAGGGGTGAGCTAAGAAGAATGTTGATTTGCTTCTTCAATTGTGGGGCCCCCCCTTTTTATGGGGGAAGGTGATTTGATCTGAGTAGAAACACTAGTCGTAGCTAGTAACTAGCCAGCTATACTATCAGCTACAATCGACATGATAGAAGTTGACAAAGAGAGAGAGAGCAAGAGCGAGAAAGAGAGATGAAGTAAGGTAGTGAAAATGAGAGTATGGTATTGTCTGTTGATATGATATGTTGCGGGGTTGTTGTTTGCTCTATCCTTCCTTCTTTAGCTTGCTCCTAATGCTTGCGTTAAGTTCTATCCCTGCCTGCGCTAAATAAAATGGATTCTCGCTTCTCCCTTCATTCGTTGATCGTTGCGTTGATCGTTGATCGTTCTTCGTTCCGTGTTTATGCGACCGTCCGTTTGAAGTGCATACCTGTGGAAGCAAAACAGAGAAAGAGAGAGAGAGATCGGGGGGGATTCCTTTTTGGGGGAGGAAAGGAATCTGCTCCCCCTTCTGCACCGTAAGGAGCACAATTTAATTGACGAGAATGCTAGCGAATTGACTTGGAAATAATAGGATTTGTGGAACGAGATTCGAGTTCGAGTTTGCCACAGTTTCGAGTCAACTTTCCACTTTCACCAGTTCACCCGGGGATATAATAATAAAAATTCACCCTCCATCCGGCAATCCGGAAGCCGTACCGCCGTAAACATTAAATATTCATTTGCCTCTCATTACTTGCAAAATAATTGCCAAACATTCCAGCGATGCTTTTTGGCCAAGGCAAGGGCCTCGGTAAACGGAAAGGCAACTGTCCCCCTCACTGTGGTTATTAGTCGGTTTCTTTCCTACCACCAGGTTGCCATTCTGTTTGTTTCATCCTGCAAAGCAGCGATGGCCGATCGTGGCCGGCCGGCATTCCCTGCATGCCCGGCACCCTACGGTTCATTCAGGCCGCTGCCAACCGCCACCACCACCAACAGGACAGGAACAGTTGGTCCCTGCCCGTGCACTGCCAATGGTGCTGAACGTAATATAATTTGATATAAAATTTATTTCGACCATTCCGCGATTTATGAGCTTCGAAATGCGATGGACACATTTTTCGATGGTTCGAGACCCTGGTGCACGGTACGGTACGGTGTCCGTTGGTACTTCACTCACTTGTTGTCTGCTGCGGGCTTTAAACAGTGACCTCACTTATCCATGGCCAACGTTGATTCGAAAAAAAAAAGTTTGTAAGGCTCGGAGCCTTTATCCAACCGGCTAAAAACCGCTACAATACGCCCCGTTTACGATCGCACCGTGTCCGGAATCGGTAAACATGTTTTAATTATTAATTTAGAAGCCCTTCAAAGGCGGTTTCTCTTCTCTGTGTTTATTTTAAGCCGTGGTCCTGATTTTTGCATCTTTAAAGCATCGTAGTAGCCCTGGCTACACTCTGGAGCGCATTTTCAAGCCAGGGATGCGATGTTGCTTTTATTTCTTCTGCCTACTCCTAGCGGCAGTAGTAGAAGTGGAAGAGTGTGTGTTCTTCTTGTGAGGAACAGCAGTGCTCCTCTCTCAAGGCCAAGATGAACCCCCCTCCTGGGGGAGGCCGATGTTCTCTACCAGAACACCGAGAACAATGGTGTGCGCCGCCAGCGCACGTGTCAGGTGGCTGCCGGTTCACATTTAGCTACGCCAGATTAGATCCTGTCAAGGATCCGCCGACCGGGGCATCCAGACACTTCCAGCTGGCGGCAGCAGCAGCATCATCATCATCATCGCACACACTTTGTCAGTTTGACGTCCCGGGGCGAACCGAGGCGGCGATGGAACAGATTCGCTCAACTATGCGACAGGTATTCAAACGTGAGGACCGCGCTTCTCTGGGGGAGGTCAAAGTCCAGCAAGGAGCCGGTAGTTCAGTCGGAGATGAAAGTTTGTCTAGCGTACAAATCAACGGCCTAGACTAATTCTCGCTACAAAGAAAACGGCTAGCAAGTCTATTCAGTCTCTCCGTGGATCTGCCGAGACGCCTCAACACAAGATTGTGTCACATTGCGCGTTGAGGAGCTCTGTTTCAGAAATTGTTCGCGAAACTTTTTGAATGGAACCCACAGAATCCATCCGATTTCAGTTCAGAGGATTTTGCTTGTTTCTTCTCTCTGTTGCACAGTTAAAGAACTGTGTCAGCGCTCGAATGGCGAAGAAGAAACAAAGCCGTAAGTGAGTTGCTAGCGGGTGCTTGAAGTACCCGTACGAACGAAACGAGAAAAGGGACGAGATTACCCACGGGATAGTTAAATACACTTCTCTAGTAGAAAGCGCGCACGAGGAGTGATTAGATGTGCTACATATATGAGACACAGGGTGCCTCACAGATATAGGATTCCAAGTCCCTTCGTCCGTGACTCTTCGTCGTCCTCGTCGTCGTCGTTGATGGACGGTATACCGTTTGTGTTCAACCGGTTTTCACTTCGGTCGCACCATCGAGCCATTTCTTATTTCCACTTCTCTCGTCGCATCTCCTGCCGCCGCATCGTAGCAACCTCCCCGGTGAAAAGTGGGCGACGCCATTGTTATCCTTATTCTTCTATCACCGAGCAACAGCGTCACCATCGCCACAACAATGGTGTATGCAGCGCTTTGAATCGGTTGGTGCTGGGGCCCATTCCCGGGCCGCGACGAATGCCAGGACGATGATGGGATCGCTGAAAATAGTGCAACCAAAAGAGGATGCAGACGCAAACGCGAAACGAAACAATGGTGCCACTTCTAAAGAGAGAGAGAGAGAGAGAAACAGTGCTAAGGCTACTTTTCGCGAGGGAGGAAATTGGAAAAACCCGGGGGAGTGCGGGGCACCTCACACACACACTCACTAGACACCAGTTGGAAGGCGATGCGCCGCAATTGGAATGGAATCATTTCTTTTGTTCATTATAAAATCGCCATTTTCCCATCAGCACTGCACTCGCTGCTCGATGCAGTGTGTCTCGGATCTTTTCTCTCTCGATGGCGCAGGACACGAATGGTTCGAAATTATGTAATTATTTTTAATTGAATTTAGAGAAGAGAAGAACATCAACCGGGGCGGCATCGGGGCAATATCGAGAGAAGTGTTCGAAGAGCGAGAACTTTACGCGAGAAGGACTCTGTAAGGATCCGAGACAGGGAAACGAACCGTGAACGCATTGCTGTGGCCATGGTCCGTCGAATCGAACCACGAGTCGATCCTTGTTCATCCCGGAGTCAAAGCGAAGCAATGTGTGGTGTGGATGTGTCCATCGGATCCCGTCCAGAGTTAAGAACAGCAACAGCAACAGTAGCGATAGCTAAACTATCGTTGGCCATGTGTCTGGGGTACTCCATCTGTGGCCGGACCGACCGTATCCCGTCGTGTAGCTGTGGCTTTTTGCAAGCGATATCCCAACCTCAACCAGAGTACACCCTGACGGGTTGTTATGCATTTTAAATGCTTCTCTACCAGCCTGTCCTCCGCTTACTGTACGCAGCAAGCAATCGAACGAACTGTGGAACGATTCCTTGTCCTTGTGGTGGCTTGTGTAATGGGAATGCTGGAATGCCGGAATTCGCCGTAATACAAGGCTTAAAGTGAGCTAGAAGAGCTCCTTCTACTTGAGGCTTTCAGCAGTTGTTCGGGTTTGAATGTGCCTTAAAGATCGGTTTTAAAGTAGGAAGCACTCCCGCATCGTTCTGACCCTTGATGTCCTTTTCTTATCGATCAGCGCACCGCACTAACTTGGCTTATCGCGCCAAGCTATCACCATAAAAAAGGGGCCGAGAAGCGAGAGAACTCCCGGTTCCTGGTACGTTCACGTTTGCGAAAAGGGTCAGCAAAGCAGCGCGACACCAGCGTCAACAACCGGAAACTGCTGCACAAACAATCAATAATCATAAAACGCGTATTGATGGATACGTCGGAAACGGGGCGAAACCGTCGCCGCCGGCCTGGAGTTGTGGGGCCATCTTCCAGAAGCATATGTTTGCATTTCACACATTCCGTGCAGCACTTTATGTTGGCGATGAATTGCGTTAATGATGGGCAGCTTAAACCAACCGACCGACCAACATCCCGAACCCAACCACCGGCTGCTCCGGTCCGATGGTACTCTTGGTGTGCTGTGGAAGTCAAGTGACTTACGAGTTGACCTGCCCGGTGGTCCGGTGTTCCAATCCAGTCGTGGCCGTGGCTTTTCTCCTCCCATGTAGCCGGAACGCCGTTCCGTTTCGCTTGTTTCCCAGCCACACACAGGGGGGAATGATGTTTCAGCGAAACGGCCTACTACTCTTCGTTGTCGTCCCGGTGTGCGCGCGCGCGTGTGTGTGTGTGGTCAATGAGGCCATAAAATTCAACAAGCTGAACGTCGTCGTAATTCGCGTGGCCGTGGCGAAGCGCAGGCAACGACAACGTAGGGTGCACCATCATCGTACATTTGGCCGCGCAAACGAGGCAAACATATTAAATGGGCACCAAATGGCACCCCAGAATGGGGTGTAAAATGGGGTTCGCCGATGTAGCTGCGCTACAGCGATGCACCATTGCTACTGCAGAACACCAGACTGCTGCTGCTGCTGCTGGACGAATAAGCCCCCAAAAAACGAGACCGACGAGGACCGACCGAGATACATAAAAAAAGGCGTCGAAAATCCGGAATCCCGGATCGGAGTGAGAGCAATGAGCGTTGTGGATGAGCCGCGCATTGTGATGAAATGGTTGGTCGGCGGCCTTCTACGATGCTTCTCTTTCGCCCTCTCTTGGGGGAAGGAGCACTCGATTGTACGCTCGCTTTTGTGAAGTCGCAACAGGAACCCGGAACAATCGACTCCCATTGGTTGCGGGATTGGATTTCGTAGTGGAACAACATGCTGGTCCTTGTGCGCCTTGAAGTGGGATTGGACTCTTTGGAGCATTGGATTTTGTATCCGACGACGAATCGTCGGAACGTCACCACACGAACGTAACACCACACGGTACCAGGAGAAAGAGCTACTATGATTGTGCTCGGTCGATCGGTCAGCAATTGCCGCCGTTGTCCGTTGCCCCGGACTACCAGCGACCAGCTACTTTCATGCTGATCTCCTCTGTTCGCTATTCCTCGTCGTCGTGCTTCACGCCTTTTTTTTGCGCGCACACACACACACACACACACAGACACAACTCCCGGACGGAGGCGACTGGAGCGACGGACTGTTATAAATTTGATCGGAAATTGAATTCAGTTTAGATAATATTTCAGATAAAATGATGATTCAATTTCCACTTTTGACTCACCCGCCTGGTGACTGTTGGTGGCCATTTTGGAATTTTTGTCCCGATTTTCCCCCGCCTCGGACCGCAACCAGCACTCGGAAGATCGCATTTTTCATCTCCTCCTTCTCCTCATCCTCCTTCCCCGTAAGTGGTGTAATCGGACGATCCCCGCCTCGGTTGAGTGAGCTTTGACCACACTGCAGATGTCGAACCCCGGGTAGGAGGGGGATAGGGAGCCAGGGAAGGGAACTGTGCCATCAATTGCAGACACCACCAGCACCACCACCAGCGAGTGGAGAGAATATCACAAACAAACCAAAAAGTACAACAAAAAAAACAGAAACGCTTCGGATTTTCCTGCGGCTTTTTATCGCGGCCACTATCTCCGGTGCGCTTTGTATCCCTTTTTTTTTGCGATGGCTGTTTGGCTTTGGCTCTGCGCTGGACAGTGCCTGTGGCATCCCCCCCCTCCTCCGAATTGGTTCGGATCCTCCCACACTTTGAGGGAGGCCCGGCAACTCGAGCTGATAATGATTATGTGGTACGGTCACGGTCGTTTGCCCCAAAGTGATGACCAACCATACACGCACACACAGGCACACGCATGTGTCACGTTCGGTTGTCAATTGATTATGGGGTTTGGGAAAGAGGAATGGGTTTTTCACCAAAAATGTATCCAGTCCGGGTTTTGGAGGTTGATCACCGGACACACCCCTCCATCAGGAGCGTTTCGATCCAGGTTGTCGATTGCAGGGAGTGATAGAGCGATGGCTATCTCAGCCGAAGCATCGCGATAGCAACGGGGCTGGGCTGGTAAATGGCGGTGAAATTCATCTTAACCAAATTAATGCTCGCACAAAAAAGAAAAAAAAAAACCGGAATGCTGCTGATACCGGCGACTAAAAACGTCACCAACAACGGCTGGTTATCGAGCCCGATAGCAGGAAATTTATCATCTGCTAGTGACAGTAACAGAACTACTAACCGACTTACTGAATGCGCTGTACGTCAAAGGGGTTTGTCAAGTAGGGCCTACTTGGATATTAAAAAAAGGGTGGAGCGAAAAAAAAACGAGAGACTCTCTCTCTCGCTCCTTCATTTATGCATTTGATTTAATCAACATCAATCTGGCGGAGACTATCCATCAAAAGTGTAGCAAAAAAAAAAAAAGGACGCATAAATCTCTGGACGGAGGTGAATACGACAACCGGTATGCTGGCGGATTTTGTCAAGACAGCACCAGAACCGCATCGCAAAACAGTGCGCCAGCATGTCGACGATGGAACCGTCACTCCATTACCAATGTAGAGAGCTATCCAATTAATAGCGCGCACACACACACACAGAGCACTGGCAGGTTGCAATGCGAGCGCATAGAACGCAACAGCATGCAACAGTGTCCCGGGACCCCGTTTCCCGTTTGCTGTCGCATGCATACCGGGATTTACAATTACAACGCGTCAGCAGGTCATTTGTCATTCCAGCAGGTCACTAAATCCGCCATGTCAGACTGCTTTTCCTTCCTTCCGCGTGGTGCCGCCTGTCTGACCGTGTCTGGCGTGCGTGTGTGTGTGTTTGCAAAAGTGCGTGACATTCCAGTACACCCTCGGAGAGCCGGAAGAAGCCGGAAATGGAGTGTGATTGAATTAAGGAGGCCTAGGACTGGCGGTAGGGGACCGGGTAGGGTTGGCTTTTCTACTTGACCGACCACGGCATGGCACGGCATGGCATGGCATGGCATGGAACGGCATGGACCGAGCCAGGCGAATAGTGACCCTCACTCGAAGTGACAAGTGGAATGGCACTAGTAGCACTGCCAGCTCATTAGGCGTCGGCCTTCACTCCCCCTCCACCCCCTGGGGGCATTACGACGTATGGCATCGCTGGCAAGGGTGTCGGATTGCGAAATTCAAATTAATGATGCAAGGAAATTAGAGATCGGCCATCAGGGGTTGTGCGCAAGGGAAGGGATGAAGGTGGGAGGAGCAGGAGGAGGAGAGGTGGGGGTGCATATATACTCCGGTGCCCGGTGAAAGTGTTAAACAATCTTCGAAGCAACAACTGTAATCAGATTAAACTGTTGTGTTGCTGTTGCTGCTGCTGTGTTTGGACTGATAGTATCATTTGCAATCCGGTCGCTTTCGAAGGTATGCACTTCTAGTACGGGAGTATTTACGCGTAGCATAAACATTGAGATTTTCTTGATTCTTGTCCGACTTGTCAGCGATATAGCGACTTGACAGGTGGGTGAATCCGAATTGAACCGTTGAACCCTAAAGCCTGCACTAAGCCTATAACGAACCTTATTGCCTATCTCTCTGCTTCACACACAAAAGTACAAAATCACTTAACCTTCTTTACAGCGAGCACTCGGCAATGGCAACGTGCATTTAGCTGTCTCGTTCACCGCAAATACAGATTGCACCATCTCTCCCATGCACCAAAAAACGGACGCAAAACATTCAGCATACAGCATATAGCAGGTGCGCTTAACTTAACCTGCCAAAGGGACCCATCTACTAGCTACAGCTCTACTACCTTCCCAGCGGGCAGCTTCCCCTCTCGGATGGGGAAGTCGATGAGCACCGTAGTGCTATCCTTTTTTGGCTCGAGGCAAATTTCCTTTCCTTACTCGCTCTTCGCGCTTCTATTAGTGCTGTCCTCTTTTCGCTCAAGACAAATTTTTTTTCCCGTCTCGCTCTTCGCCGATTCCGCGAGAGTCATCCGTGTAAATACACGCGGTGCTCAACGCGAATGCATCTGTATGCGATCGAGTTTGAAGCGTAAACTGTACTGGATCTTGAGTAGGCTGTGGTTAAAAAATCAGTCAGTGATAGAATTGAGCCGTGTTAAACGTTTTCCGAAAACGTAACGAAAACGTTTTCTGTACGTGCATCTTCGGGCAGCGGAATAGTTTTGCGGTAAGTAAAAAGTGCTTGTGAGCAGTGATAACAGTGATTTATGTGTTATAAAAGTGAATAATATCCTTTTTTGTGTATTTTCAGCCACCTTCGCGTCGTGAGCTGCAATTCGTATACGGGCGACCGAATGTCCTTGATCGGCCACCTTAGACGACCAACGAAGGAAGCGGCAAACGAGTTGGGTAAGTATAGTGTTGCGACCTAGCTGTTGTGATGTACCTAAAGTGTTGTTAAAAAGTGTCAATAAAAAATTTAAAATGAAATTAAATCTTCGGACTATTTTATGCGTGCATCCGAAACAGGGTTAGGGGGGTGGGGGTACAAGGTACATAGGAAGGGGCGGGGGAAGGATGAACCTAGGGGGTACCATCACACGCACACCACTACGACGTGCATGACACTAATACAGGCGCAGAACTGCTCGAGAATGAGTGACGACCTCCATAATGAGCATTGACCATTTCGCTATGCAGGGTTCGAACCTAAGATTATGGAGGGATTTGTTGTATGTTATGCAGGGACTGCTCGAATTCGTACTCGATTCTAGCCTGCGGGGTTACTGTCTGCAAAAGTACACTCTCTACACACAGTAATGCACAGTTTTTTTTGTGTGTGTTATAACTCTAGCCATGCAACATACGCAAGGATGGTGCTGCCCTGTGCTTAAAGCGAATAGTCATTGCCACCTTCCCTTCTATTGCCATTAACGAATTGCCCGTTAACGTGTCCTTACAAGCTAAAATATATTCACCCTCCCCCCAATTTCGCCATGTTTGTAATGGGTGTGTTGTTGTATGTGTCTGTGTATGTCGTGTTCGTATTGCTTATATTGGTGTTTGTTAGTAACCCGCTAGCTGGTTGGTTACCGTTTCTCGTTTACCATCGTCTTCGTCTTAGCCTTTGGATGGCCTTCGGTTTTGGGATCGAGCTCCGCTTCACACCCCCGTCACTGGACAGTTGGCTCGTATCTTCCCATTTCGTTCTCTCGTTGTTCTCGTTGCTTTTTTTTTTTTAAAGGTTTTCTATTATGCTTTTCATCATATATTGCTTATGAATTGCGTGCACACTAGCTTTGTATGTGTATATGTGCAGGGTTTTTTTTTGTGCTCCAACTCCAACGGGAGCCCGCCTTCCTCTGCACCTGCTTCAGGACCATAGAGATTGCTTTTAATTGTCGTGTCTACTTACTAACTCACTTGAGATTTTGCCTCCAATATTGCCTAATCTTTCTTAAAATATACGCTTTCTATGTATAATAGCTTCTGCAGATTCCGTCTGTGTGTGTGTGTGTGTTCGCCCTCCTTGCCCGCTTGTCTTTTGATCACTCTGGTTTCGCATCATTTTTGCTTTTATTATCTTAATCGAAAGTTGCTGCTGCTGCCGCTGCTGTCAGTATCGGAAAAGAAGAGCGGAAGCCATTGGTATGCCATTGCTTTTCGGCTTGCTCTGATTTGAAGTAACCATTCAAATGTGCATCCTAACGACACGACCACGCGGTGCTCGCACACGTAGCAACGCAAAAGCAAAACACAAACCAAATGGCTAAGTAACCGTTTTTTTTTGTCCTGCGCTCAGCAGCATGTGCCAGTGTCCTAAGGCCTACACGCACGGGAAATGAATGGACAAAACGCGCTCTAAAAAACAAGCCAACGCTAATTGAATTTCGCTAATTTTCAAAAACTCTTACACTACCGCAAAACGAGCAAGCGGTGATGAGATTTATTCCTACTTCTACTACTACTACCACTACTACTACTACTACTGCTGCTACTACAGCTACTATCTCCTCTACGTCCACTTCTCGCAAAACGCTACTTTATGGAAGAATAGTTTAGCGCCCTCGATTGAGGTGCTGAGTGGGGGCATGATGCCCGCCCACCGACGATGATACATCGGCGATACTAGATACCTAGACCAGTCCCGAGACCCTAGTATCGATTAAGGTTAGATCTGTGAGAGAAACACATACACAGACACCCTTCGCTCTAGTGTTTCATCGAACAACCTTTCGTGTTTTTTTTGTGTGTTTCTTGCTTTGTTTTCGTTATTGCTTTTCATTGTCTACGTTTGCAGAGTCTCACGTCAGGCTGCAGCAACTGCAACACCATCTTAGTAACTTCCGGCTATTGGAACGGTCTCATGTTTGCTTTCGCTCTTGTCCTTTCGGGTGGGGAGAGTGTCCTCCATCCCTGTTGTTTGCTACCACAATCTTCTGCTTCTCTCCACCAGTTTCACTTCTCGGCTCGTATCGTTATCGATTACTCAATTAAAAATGTTCGCTCGCTATAAAATAATTGACATTTGCGATAGCCGGTTTGGGTATTTTTTTTTGTGTGGTTGCTGTTGCTGTTGTGATTTCTTTCTCTGTCTCCGATACATCTTTAGTCCCGGTCCTAGACGCGGTTTTGTACTCGGTTTCGACGTCGTTTGGACCAAAAGCGAAGACGACGGCAATGCGGATGACGACGTCGAATAGAGGAGACAACGATGAAGATGAAGACCTTTGACCGAATCAGGGTGGCCAATTTAGCGAACCAGTAAATACCGAGAATGTGAAAAACCTTCGCTTGATAATGAAGATTGATAATGACTTCCTTCGATGCGATGCGTGTAAATGCTTGAAACCAAAAGAAAATATACGGCGACGCCAACGATGAGTAGGCGACGGTGCGGTTTTGCGAAACGCGGGTCAAGCGTCGAGGCATCCTGCGATCGGTTTTACTGTCACGTCAGTGTCGCGGCTCCGGATGTGTGTACGGATGGGGTCCTGGGTCAGGGACTGACCGAGGGCCGAAACCCTGGAGTGGCCAAACTGTCAAAGATTGATGAAAAACGTCATTACCGCGACGTGTCCAGAGGCATGCAAGGACCGCGTGCGCTTTTTTGCCAGGAACACCCTTTACCACCCCTTTCTCCCTGCCTTATCAGTTCTCATCAGTCAACCGTCCTGTCATGAATTTATATTTTGTCACTCCCCCACACTCCCCACACCCTCCCTATCTAGCTCGATAGCAAGATATCATGGGCATCATTTTGACAAGAATTGATTAACACCGAGGTCCGAAAAGTAGGTTACATCGCAGGACGAACTGTGTATGTGTGTGTGTGTGTCACGAGGACCACAGACCCCCGCCGCCCCGCCCCACCCTTTTGTGGCCCCTTTCCCCTCGCGGTGAGGCTATAAATCTGTTTAGTGCTGAAAGTACTTTCCGCTGAACACCGAAACGCGATTCGCAAAGGTATCGCGCGAGTCGGTAACGAGACCCCCTCCCTACCCCATGTTCCTTCGACATGACAATCTGTTACACACCCTGCCTTGGGTGATATGGGCCGACCGACCGACCGACCGACCCGGTGGGACCGCGGTTCAAACAAATTCCGGTTGTCATTTGCCGGCCGAGGAGTCATCAATTTCCAATAACGCAATTTTTCAAACGAAATTGACTGTCGCAGGATCGATGGATAGTTGATGATCGGAGACACGGCGAGGTTGGTGCTACACAAACGGTGACACATTTTCGTCCCGTTCGTCCCTCTGTGTGTGTGCTCCATTGCCATCGTGGCGAAAGATTTGCCAAATATGGAAAACGTTGGAAACGTTCGGAACCGGAACCATCGTTCGGTGGAACCAGAATGGAAAGCAGCGTCGGTTGCCGCCTTGTCCTCGAAGAGCCATTAATAAACGCCGCCGTTCTACTCTACTTCTACCGGGGGTTATTTTGTGTGCCGGGCGCGCCAATCACGGTGGACTAGGCGAAGCGCATCAGGGCGCTGAGGCTTCTTACATCCTGTTGCGTTATTTCAAGCTCATCATCCTGTTTCTCATCACTGGGCGATGTCGTCGTCGTCGTCCTCGTCGTCGTTGTCGAGGGCTCTGGAGTGCTGGTGAGACACAGCAGGCCGCAAGTGAGCTAGTTTAGAACGACCGAGGCCGTGTCCTTCGGCTGCGAATGCTACGAAAAACTAGAACACGGGAACTCCGGTGAAGCACTACTCTTCATCGGGAGCCGAGTCTCGACCTGGAGTGGAATGTTGGGAGAGTGTCAGAGGCATTTTTGCTCCGCTTCCTACAACCGGAGCTTCGGCGCAGAAGTTAGATTCCAGTTCTTCTTAAAGTGAAACACACAGCTCTAAGTTACCAGCAGCTACTTCACGCATTCTCTACAGCAAAGAAAAAAAAACAAACTTCACTCTGGTAAACGAGGATCCGTTTCGAGGGGACCACTGGAATGGCGGCATCCGGTGAAAACCTCCGAAACCCGATGCCAACGATGGTTCTTCTAGGCTCACCTTCACCGCCAAATTGTGCACCATCGCTATCGCTCGGCGCTCGCGAACGGCAATGAGTCATCATTTAAAAGTAATTTATTTTCTTTTCAAATTACTTTTCATCAATGGCGGGCTTTAGGTGGGGTGGCGCCGGGGTCGGGCTCTCGGGTAAAGCTCGGTTCCTCGTTATGGTGACGAGCACCACCGCCAGCACCGCCATCGAGAGCGCAACCCAGTATCGTACCGTAAATGGTATGTCATTCTAATGCTGTGGCGTAGTGGAGTGTAGTGGATGTTTCCCATTTTTCTCGCTCACAGCATGCTCACAGCGCCTCCATTACGTGGCCCCGAGGACAGGAGGACGGAGTGGAGTGAAGGTGGAAGTTCTTCAATTTGTTGGTAATTTGGTCGCCGCGCAAAAGGTTATTCAAATTTCGTGTTTCTCTCGCGGCTCTCGCGGGTTATTAGGTAGAAGATTCCCTCCCGCCTTCCCCGGTGAGGTTATGTTTGCATAGTTTTGAATCATGGGCTACTGTGATGCTACAGCGGTGCTGTGACGGTTCACCTTCAACTGTCAACTGAAGGCGCTCGCAAGGCGCTTAGTTTAAAGAAAGAAAGAAAAAAAGAATGCTAACTCAATATCCTCTATCCGGTGGATTGATACTAACCGATATCCGGTTCCGGAACTTCCCCAGGTGGAAATGTAATTTCCCTAGCGAGGGCGCACGCTTAATTCTTCACATCCGGGCCCGGGGGGGACACCATCAGTGGCAACTGTTGGGAGCAGGGGGAGTCTGGTCCGTTAGATTTTTGTCAATTTCCTGTCCCCCCGATCAGCACCGGCCACACCGGCAAATGGTGAGAAATAGGCGCTACAGACTGTGCTGAGCGCCCGGGCGAATGACGTTTCCGACATTTCCGGTCGCTCTTCCGTTTTGCGTGACAGTAATTTGCCGAGAATCGCAGAATACACCCTGGGAGTGTCAAGAGGGCAGAGGCAGTACCTCGCGGAGGAGGGGGAAGGTGGAGAAATGTTCAGATAACGCGAACCAACGCGAGAGTTCCGCGTTGGACAGGTTGGGTTTGGTCACACGATAAGGATGAGTTTCAGCTGCCTGAGCACGAAGGGAAGAACTCGACATCTCGCGGACAGCGAGATCTCGTGGCCGGATTACGATTACGAACGTACGGACCCCAGTTACGTCGTTATGATATCGATATCTTCCTCATCACCATCATCCTCATCCGGATCCGCCGTCACTACGTCAATCGTCGTGGTGGAGCAGCTGTCATCGTTGAGAAACTGTTGCTGCTGCTGCTGCTGCCGACTGCTGGCCACTCGCATCGCGTACTCATCCCGATCAATGTCCTGGCTACTGTGGAAGATCTTCCGTCCACCGACGATGGTGACGGGCGAGGTGAAGGGCCCATTCGAGGAGCTATCGTTCCCATCGTCATCCTTGTAGCACGCCGACTCCAGATGTTTGTTGAGGTACGACTTCAGGGCGAACGTTTTGTGGCACCGGCTACACTCAAAGTTCTTATCCGTCGAGTGGGTCTGCATGTGCGCCCGCAGATTAGACCGATCGGCGAACGCCTTACCGCAATGGCCGCAACCGTACGGCTTCTCACCGGTGTGTGACCTTAGATGACCCTGCAGAAGCCAGGGTCGCGAGAACAGCTTCCCGCAAACACCACAACTGTGGGACAGCTTGTGGGTCAACAGATGCATCGCCAGGGCCGGCATCGAAACGTACGCTTTACCACAGGTGACACACTTCTTGGCCGACTGCGAATCGAGGCTGCGGTGCGTCTGCTTGTGCCGGGACAGATTGCTGGAGGTCGCGTACTGCTTACCACACTCCGGGCACTTGTACTTGCCCTTCACTACGGCGGAACCCGCGGTGCTGGATTCCACCGATGGATCCGATTCGTTGCCACTCGTCGACGTAGTCGTCGTGGTCGTCGTCGCTGCCGTCGCTGCCGCTACCGACTTGCCGGTCGTATGACCAGCCTTTGGCGTGTTGGACACCACGGCATTCGCTTCTCCTTTTGCCTCTTTAGTGGCCGGTTTCTTGCGATTCTTCGAGCGGCCATCGCTCGAAATGAGATCATCGTAGGTGTACAGTTCGGCCGCCTTATTGGATCCAGCGGCCGTCGCCAGGGCCGGGATCTTACTGGCAGGACCATTCGATGTCGTCGTCGCTGCCGCCGCCACCGCCGCTGTTGCCAGCTTGTGCTTCCGGGTCAACGTAGAACCATTCACGATGACGGACGTACCGTTGTTGTTGTTGTTGCTGTTGTTGGTGGAGGTGTGCTGCTGTGGTCTGCGGGACAGTCTTCGGCCAGTGCCGGTCGTGGTGGCGCCCTCTGGTGGTGCTGGACCGGCGGAAGACTGGCGCGCGTACCGCGACGACGACGACGGCGAAGATGAAGACGAAGACGAAGAGGAAGACGAGGATGACGACGAAGAGGAAGATGATGATGGTGAGCTCGAGTGTACGAAGGAGAACACACCGGAGCCGCCCGGTGAGCCGGAACTACCGGGCGTTCCGCTCGATGAACACTCGGTATCGGACGAATGCTCCGAGGTTGGCGGTGTTAGTGGACCAGTGGGACCGGTGACCACCACCGGTGAGATGACCTTTATCGTCGTCGTCGTCGTACTATCGCCATCGCTGGCCGCTAGTGAGTCGAGCGTACAGCCGGATGCTGGTCGCTCGGGCGCAACCGGCCCACTGGCCAGCTCGTAGCAGGGTATTATCATCGAGATCGGACCGGGCGGACACGGTTGGTAATTAGCCGTGGCCGCTGTTGCGCCGACAGTGACCGAGCTTCCCGGGGACGCACCAACGCTGATGCTGATGATGCCGGGCTCGCCCGGTTGCTGGTCGAGGAAGTGTTGCTGCTGGTGTGTATGTGCCGCTGTACCATTGCCGACGATGACATTGGCCTGGCTGCTGCTGCTGCTGAAGGGACTAAAGCACCGGCCCGGGGAAGTAATGTCCACCGGTGGCTGTGGCTGGCTGCTGTTGCTGTTGCTGCCGCCGGTTGAGCTGGTTGGCGGATGCAGTATCGTTACGACGCACGGTGCCGTCAGGGGTGGTAAGCTCTGCGACAGTGACAATAAATCATGTGCGGCTTCCGTTTCTTCTATGCTTCGATCGCGAAATATGGCCGCGGTAGTGTCGTAGGGTGGTGTCGCTGCGTTCGTGGCGCCATTGCTGGCACCCTGGTAAACGGTACTTGACTGTTGCGCCGGACTTTGTTGCTGCTGCTGCTGCTGATGAGTAGCCCCCGTCGATGGTGTTGGTGCTGGTAGTAGCAGACGACCTGTTGTTCCGTGAGCGGTCCGCTGGTACGATGGCGCGAGGAGCGATGATTTATCTTGCCTCTTATCGGACAGTTGGGCTGCGGCGGCCGCGGCCACGATGGGCGACACGGAAGATGTTTCAGCATAAATTAATGTGGCTGTCGTCGTCGTCGTCGGCGTCGGTGTCGGTGTCGGTGTCGTGGTGTTAGTGGCCGGATCGCGCCGTTGGCTGCTGCCATAATTAGGATTATTACGGCCAGATTTGGCGCCTATCGATGCGAGAAGCGCCTGTTGGTGTTGTTGCTGCTGCTGCTGCTGCTGCTGTGGTGCGTAGGGCGTCGAGGTGCTTCCACCGGTGGTAACGGTGGTGGTGGCGGCCGAGGGTACGCGGATCGTCAGGACGGTCGGTTCCTCCAACGAGCTGACGCCGCTGACGGTCGTC
>NC_064875.1:60337041-60344541 GCF_943734745.1 Anopheles darlingi
GGTGTGCACGCAATCACGTTGCAGCTGTTGCTGTGGTAGAGCGCTCCGAGAAGGTACTTCTTTCAATTTCAATCTGCCTTCCGCACCGCCGCGTCTGGCCACGGTGCCTTCAAATAAAAAGCCCTCCCCCCCCTTCGATAGAGAGCGATAATGGAGCAGTTTCTGCTGCTGATGGTGCTGATGGTGGTGGTGGTAATCAAGGGGCTCGTGAGCTCGTGAGCCCCCCCCCGCAAGGGAATGTGCAACAATAAATTAATTACTTTCCGATACTTTTCAAATCGATCGGCGCGCGCCTGGCATGAAATGGATGCTCCAGGAAGTTTTCCCCGAAACTCTCACGTGCGCCGCGAAACCGTTCGCGTGGCTTCGTTCATTGCACTCCACGTTCTCCACGGGAATTGTTGGAGTTCTTTTTTTCTCTCACGCTCCAAGTTGTGAGCTCCCTTTCTTCAAGCGAATAAAGATCGCAAACGGAGTGTGGAGTGGAGTGTGTGTGTGCGAGATTGCATGCCGTGAAACGGGATTTTCGTGACCGGAAATGGATTGCCGATGATTAAGGTGGCGAGAGTTTTCCGCCAGAACTACTTCCAGTAGACAAAAGAAAGAAAGCTACGTCAGCAGCAACCTCTATCGAAGACGTTAATCTGCCCCGGCAAACTATCCGTCATCGTCGATCGGGATGTACGCGGTGCCTGACCAAAAGTGTCCTTTTAGTGAAATTAATAATAGAAAAGATTATCCGAGAATTGTGATAATTACAACAGATTGACTCCCGTTAAAGCTGTTCCACGCATTCGCCGAAATGTCGGCAATCGAAGAGTGACAAATGTGCCACCAAATCCTCTCCATTTGAGATACTTCCGGTGAGGCGTGTCCCGGTAGAAAGTCTCGGGGACTGACACTACGCTCAGACGATTTGCGTCATCAAAATTCGGCGCGCTGATAGAGATAGAGAAGGGGACAAGGGATTTCGTCTCCTTCCTTTTGCTTCGCACGTCTTTCTAGGACTAGTGAAGGCCGGCGTCCATTTGCAGACGCCACTGCCGCCGCGTGTCGCGGAATTTAGAAACACTAATCCCCGACCATAAATCAGCGTTTAATTGCTTTATTAACGGGAACTTGACTGGTCGTACCGCTGCTGGTGGTGGTGTCCTTGGCCACACCAAGGGAGGGTTCGTGGTCAGAAGTGAAGAAGAGAAAAAAAAATCGAGAAAAAAAAACCTCAAGAGGAGGAACAAAGTTGCCTTTTGCGTCCGATAAAAATTGGCAACAAACAGACGGTCCATCGGGCGAAGGAGGGAGGCTAACGAGAATGGCCACAAGCGCACGCCGGACGCGATGTTGTCGCGGAAGATAACGGGAGAGAAAAAGAGCAAAAAGAAGTAGAAGAAGAAGGACGATGCTGGCTACCTGAGTCACCACACGAAGGGCATCTTAAGCGCGCACGCACATGGCCGCTGGCTTCCTCCGTTCCTACTCTTCCGTTCCTTCTAGTAAACTTTCAACCGACCGACCGACCAGCGGACCATGGCATAGCGAAAGGAAGGAAATGAAGGAAGGAAGTCCACCATCCGCTCCATGGCGGCCGCTGCGGAGGACCCGCATGATAAGGTGCTGCCGCTGCTGCCGCGTTCGAAGTTCGTAAAATCGGAAACGGCTCTGATTACGTGGACGAGAGGACGACGCGCCATGATTTTTGGCCAGCTTAAGGTCACAGGGGGCCTCGAGGGGGAATGGAACTCAAGATGGAGGACCGACGGTGGGGTAGGAAAATGGTGGCAGGGGTAGTGGGCGGGGCGGATCTTTATCAACTTTATCAACGCCCTAATTGCGGCTATTCAGGTGTAATTAACAAAGATTCGCTTCCGTTTTCGTGTGGCGCTCACCATCGTCATCGTGCTGCTGGTGCCTTCGGGGCTACTTCCGGCTTACAGTAGCCAGCGAAAGCGTAGGAGAGAGAGAGAGAAAGAGGGAGAAAGATATAGACGAAAAGACCTGTCCACGGTGAGACGAGAAAGTTTCTCTTCCTTGCCCTGTTAGGAACGGAAAGGCAACAGGAAAGGAGGAGGAGGAGGAGTTCATTGTATCTTGGGCCACGTTTTCTCTCGCGGTCTCGCGGCCATTCCGCTTACGCTTCTTAGACTCACTCTGTGTGTGTGTGTGTGGTAAACGTGGCGCAAACAGTGCGGGGATCAGCGATAATCGGCCAACGAAAAAAAAAAACATTCTCGTGGTGCGTGGAAAATCGTTCATCTCGCCTACTGCTTGATGCGGGCTGTGTTATTCCTTGGGGGGAATATACTACCGGGCCGTCGCATACTACGACGATCTGGATGAGAGCAGCGAGGGCGCCCGTTGAACGTGGGATTCGTTTACATCGCCGAGTTGAATCCCTTTCCTCCCCGGAGGGCGAAAAGGATATTCTCTCGGAGACACCGCGAGGGTTGGAGATTTTGATTCAGGTAGTATTTTTTGGGGAGGGGAAGTATTAAGGTAAGTTAGTCTCGCAAAGTGGTAACGGTTTTGCTTTGAATCACTGTTTGGGAAATATTATGAGAAATCTTTTATTCGGCATAGTAGACTACGATTGGAACTAAAGAAATCTTCCTTTTTGATAAGTTTAATGAATATTGTAGTCTACAGAGAACTTTGTTGTTGAATTAAAAACATCTAAATGTTATTATAGTCTTGTAAACACCTTTCTTTAGCATTAACGAGGTCTGACGTCATAGAAAAATGCATGTTTTTCATGAGGTAGCCTATAAGTTATATCAACTTTATAGACCCTGGTCCTGACGTTCCCGGAATGCACCATGACGAGAAAACAAACAAATCAATTGCACTCCATCGTGCCGGTCCGTGGTGAGTTCGACACATTGCACCGCCCTGCGACCCGCGTTCGCTGCCCTCCTTCGGCACGAACCGTGTTCTAGTTATTTGACATGCCGTGCTATCCGTGGTTTCTTCGTCCTTCGTCCGCCGATTGCAAACGTGGCGGTTTGTTTGTGCTACACCACCGGGAACAGCAACATTTGTTGCACATCCCAGGATCGATTGCCGAGGCTGGCAGGCCTCAACAAAAAAAAAAAAACCCCGGAAGTGACATGCTTTGTCCAGTGCATGCTAAGGCAACGTGACACGAAGATCGTCAAAAAGCGCTTCCGTGGGGATGGACTCAAAATGAACAAAATGAATTATTATTTAGCAACATATTAGCTCGCGTTCAGTCGGGTGAGGGGAAAATAGTTGTGAAGGGGAAGGGAGTAGGGTTCTTCCTGTGTAGGTCTTTGTTTTGACCCCAAAAAACAGTCCCCGGCCCTATTCGGGGGGGAGCTATCGTTGCCTCAATAGTTGGCTTCATGTCAAAAACAAACGATGGTCGAGGTCAGGTCGAGGCGCTTCGATACAGAGAGCTTGAAACAGGTGTCACCATTACGGGTTAGGCCCATCTAGCTAGATTCCGGTACCAGACAGAGAGAGAGAGAGAAACCAGCGGATCACGGAACCGAAGGTAAAGTGCATGAATTTTAGATTATTTCCCGTCTGGAGCAGACGACGCGCAGCAGCAGCAGCAGAGCGTCGATCCTGTTCTCGGGAATGTTCCCGGCCGTCGCTAGGAAGCTGTGGTTGCCAGCGGAACTATAAATACCTATTTATATGCAAGCCCGGTACACCTATGTACCACGTGTGGTTGCATTGAGGCCGCTGGGCCGTGGCTGCCTAGCAGCTGACGGTTGACGGTGATACGATGGCACAAATCAAGACCGTGATGGCCACGGTGATGATGGTGATACGCTGTGTGACTCCGCTAAGCAGCTGGTGCGCTTGGGATGAGATAATGACGACCGACCGTTCGACGACCGTTCGAGGGCGCGAAGGTGTTCCTTTCCGATAAACGGTGGTGTTGACTGGGCCGGTCGGTGTAAAAGTGTCCTCCTTTTAACCGCAAACCACGCGGAAGTGGAAGCCGGTGGCATCCGGTTCCATAATCTTTCGCTCTCGGAGTGCGGATCGGGCCCGGACCGGCTCTTCGACCACCGGGACCATAACGTCCCAATCGGTGCTTTGCGAGCGAAGCTTTATAATTGAGACAAATCTTTACAGCAAACCCTGTGTGGTGTATGCGATCCTGTGTGTTTCCAGAGACTGATCGAACTGTATCGCTCTCGACTCGTACTCGTCCGGGAACGGAGTCCCGGTTCCACGGAGCACCAGGTGGATGATAGAGTCGGATCGGGTCGGGTCAGGTCGGGCGTTAGCGGACAGGGCGTACGTTCCAGCAAATTTAATTAAACTGCGACAGAAGGCAAACATAGCGACACAGCATTAAACGGCCCCAGGTCTCGCCGGTGTTCCGGTGTTGTGGCAGGTGAGCATGAGAGAGAGAGAGAGCAGAGAGCAAGCAGAGGCAGGCAGGCGGCATCGATGGTGACCTGCGTGACTTGCACCAGCAGCAGCAGCAGCAACAGCAGCAGCAAATGGTGGAAAGTAATTGATTATCTTGGATGCAGATGCAGGAAAAAGGTGACACGGGGAGCACTGGGAGGTGTGGTGTGCCCGAAAGGTTTATTATTTATGAAGCAAATGGAACCGGGGGTTGTGCTTGTGTGCGTGTGTGTGTGCGTGTGTGTCTGTGAGTGATAAAAGTGGCTATTCAAACGATGATTTCCTATCGTTACCAGTTTAAGGACTTTCGTTTCATTGTTTTTGTGTATTCTTTTTGCAAATAAGGATCTTTATGAAAAGTAAAGAACGTTTGCAACAAGCCTGCTACAAAGAACGAAAATATATATTGTAGGGAAATATATATCCATGGTGGTGTTGATGAAACGGAGGAGGAATTTAAAGATTTAATTTCAAAATTAGGAAACATTTTTCAGTTTTTTGAAAATTGAAGTAAATTTTTGTGTCGCCATTTTCAACATTTTATTTTCAATAGGCCCATTTTCATTAGAGTAGCCAGTTCCATTTACAACAGTGGCACTCCAAAATGGACTTGGTACAGATCTCAAAACTAGAGACACTTTTTTATGCTCGAATTATCGTCTTTTTTCGGAGACAATGTTTATTTTCGTACTAATTTGTACGTTAGCACACTCACACACGAAGCACGAGACGTATGTTCATCCCTAAATATTCATTTCTAATTGTACAAACATTCATGGAGCATTTCATTCCCCGGGAATATATGCAGATCATTCTAATGCAAAAAAAAAGTATTTCAACAAGTTTTTTTTAAGCCAATCGAGCTTAACATCGCAGTAAGCTCTGCACAAACAAGACCCTTCCGTTGCTGGGGCTGTTGCTGCTGTGGTTAACAGGTTTGAATTGTCCAAAAACCGAAACTGAAACCCCCCCACAAAAAGGGGGGCACCTCAATTGAACTGACTGCTTGTAACGTACAACTAACACACGCCCTCCTCTGTCTCTTTCTCACTTGTTTTTTCTCTCTGTCTCTCTCCCCACCATGGATAGCCACCGAATGGCCATCGGGCCGTCGTTATGGAGCTTTACGATATAAACAAGTTATACAACCGCAGTTGTTCCGGGCTAATGTTGTACAGAGGGCGCAATGGCGTACGCCATGTTTAGCGAGCGAAGGGCATATGTTGAGGCCGATGCCGGATGCCGGTCCATGCCCTCGCTCCCCCCCCCCCCCCTCCTCTCTTCCCGCTCTTTGCGCACCAAAAACCGGACCAAAACGGCCGCCGGAAATGCGGATCGTAAATTGGTGCCCTGTCCTTCCATGAGGCCAATAGAGGGAGAGAGAGAGAGAGAAAACCACAGAGAGAGCGAGCTAGAGTGAGTGAAAATTGGAGCTCCACGTGCGCGCCAGAGTGAAATGTATGCGTTCCATGGCGTGCTTCGATGGGAACGCGTTTACCTCGTCTCCCTTCTCCCTCATCCTTCTGACCAAACCAAAACGAGTGTCGAACACGTCGCGATTTGAATATTTTTGACATAAATTCTGATTATTCAATCAGATTTATTATTGAAATTCATTCATTTTATAACTGTATGGCTCATAATTTCAATAAATAAAACATTCGCCAGGACGCTGGCACGTGTGTGCGCGTGCGTGTGTGTGCGGTGAAACGACGAGACGACTGCGTTCGAGTACTACCAGAAGAATCCCAGTGAAATGGGTGCAGATGGATGGATTGGCCATTTGAGGCGAAGTGCCGAGGGGAGAGGACGCGTAAAAACATGGAGCAACAACATCCTCAGATCAAAAGGGTTGGCAAGTGGCAGTGGCATATACACCCCCACCCCCTCCCGGGCCGATAGCGATACATAAAACATTAATAATAAAAATAATAAAAAAAAAAACCCTGAACCGAATGATGCCGATGCCGATGCAGGAGAAGCAAACAATCTGTCGATGAAGTGCAAGTGAGCGAAAGGCAAAATGGAGGAAAGCATGAAGTCGCTGCGACTCAAACTGAACTGAATAAAAAAAATAAAACAGTGAACGAGAAAAATCCGCAACAGTCCGCATCGTAATGGTTGGGATTTTATGCTTTCGGTGCACACTCTCACACACACACACACACACAAAACGGTAGACAGGGTGCCGTGTGGAGTCACAACCACCGCTGGAAGGAGGAAAAATTGAAGGAAAATCGAACTAACGGCCAGAGGGGCAAACATATGGCCCTGGGTCCGTAACCTGGGATGGCACTGCTGCTTGGTGTTCTCTCTGGTTGTGTGTGTGTGTGCTGGTTGTTGCGGTTGGCCACAAAGCCCCCCTCCTCTCCATCCCCTCCATGCTACCAGTGGGGGCCATTCGCATCGTGGCAAAACATAAAATCAATAAATTCATTTCCCGTAAACATAAATTTCGCCGCTAATGGTGTTTTTCCTTCTGCTCGCCATTTCTTTCCCTGTCTCGTCAGTGGCCAGTCACGGGCGGGGAGGGGGGGCCGAGAGACTGGCACGATGATGATGATGATGCGTAACGGGAACAGTTCGCGCGCACGATCCGGATTGCTTCACTCCGGACGACCAAGCAATGTGCCGGTGCACACACACACACACACACACACACACACACACACACACATGTTGAGTTGGCGGCCAGCAGTCCTGGAATGGGTACGAGGCATCATCAGAAAGACTTTCGCGAGTGTTTCGCGTGGCGTGGCGTGCGCTTCATTAAGGATCACAACGATGGAAATGTTCACTTAATGGTGCGATGCGATGCTACAGGTGCGCCTTGTTTTGGTTTCCAAATGCAATGAAATAGCTTTAAATGGCGTCAACAACAAGGATAATCGAACAAAATTCAATGTTTTCTCTCCGATTGTTGCGAAAATTCCCCCAAAAACAGCGCCAACGGACTGCTTCTAGGAACTTATCAACCATGACGCACGCACACGGTCCCCCCCCCCAAAAAAAAAAAAAAGAAGCCCGGTCTGACAGTCGCAGCAGGCGCAGCAGGCTCATCGAGTCGAGTCGCCGACCGTGCGGTTTGTCATAGGTGCATCCGGTCACACATAC
>NC_064875.1:60349541-60369541 GCF_943734745.1 Anopheles darlingi
CCAGCACCAGACTTGAGCCAACAATTGGAAGATTGTTCGACGAACCGCGAACTGGCCACCGCCGTACCAAAAATGGCGTCCACCACCAAAACGACGACCAGTGTCCCTTGACTACACTGGTGGCCATAGCGCAGCACGGGACGACGACGATCACGAAACTACCACTCCGCTCGCGGACAGAAACAATCGCGACAGCTCACTTGGCCGTTGGTATTCTTCTTCTTGAGGTTAAATTAAAGTGCGATAGACCACTGTGTGTGTGTGTCTGTCGGTGTATGTGTGACCAGCAGTAGCAGCAGCAGCAGCAGCAGCAACAGCGCCGGGAACTGTTTAGAGTAATGGTGTGTCGTAAAATAAATTTAGCGAAAATTTTCTAATTTTCCACGCGAAAGAAACACGCCGCCGTGCACCGTTGGTGGTCACCGAGCCCTCGCCGTGGTCCTGGGCCCAGGGCTCTGGGCTACCCCACTTCACGCGACCCTCGAACTTTGATGGAAAGGTGGGATAAAGTTTTACGATAATTATTCGATTTTCTCGCGGTGCGAGCGGTCGACCCGCGGAAGGGGAAGTTGATTTGAATGCCCAGAGCTGTGGCCCAGAGAGGGGGGCTGACGATAAAAAGATTGGACAAAGATTTCGGTTCGGCAATTCATGTAACAGAATCGCGGCCCATAGACGTTCCACCGTAAATGGTGGTCAACGGAGATCCGGGGGAATGCTGCTGCGTGCTGCGTGAAGGTGTTTCGCTTTTAAACACCATCTTTAATCGTATCGATGTCCCGGAAATTAATATCCCGGTATCGGCAGCAACTCATCCTTCATGATAAAACTTGACCTGGAAGCTCTTTAAGCCCGGTTATCTCCCGGAGTCAGACGAGAGAACTCAGGCTTAGAGAGGACAAGGATCCAACTACGTCTGTGTTTCCGGCATCCGGCAGCAAAAAGGCGAACAAATGTCACCCCGTGGCCGGTGGTCCACCAGTGGAGGCTTTGCGGCTCTTTGGTCTTAAAAAGTGTCAGATTTGCATCGTTACGTTGTTTGACCACCTTCCCCTGCTCACTGGCCACTGGCCATGGGACTATAGTGTGATGACCAACAACAATGACGACGACGATGATGATGATGATGATGTTGATGGAACGTGCTGCATCGTGCACATCGTGGGCAGTCAACCGTGGCCGACGCCCAAGACCAGACCAGCGGACCAAACGTGCAAGGATGGTCCGGTGCGTGTCTGCGTGTGTGTGTGTGTGTGTGTGTTGGTCTGCGGATGTGGTCTGCGGTCAGCGCGTATTGCGAAACGGGCCTAAATGATGCAACGAGGTACCACAGGACGTCTGACCGTGCGAGCTAGACCACGCCAGATGCAACGACGATGAGGACGACGACCAGGACGAGGACGATTCGTACGCAATCTCGCTCTTTCTCTCTCTCAGGACCAGGACTAGGATTCAGACGATCACCGGTAACTGGTAAGCGGTACTGTCGTGCACACACGAACACACAGAGGCCGGGAGGACTAATT
Source organism: Anopheles darlingi (assembly GCF_943734745.1). Lineage (NCBI taxonomy): Eukaryota > Metazoa > Arthropoda > Insecta > Diptera > Culicidae > Anopheles > Anopheles darlingi. The sequence goes on from NC_064875.1 coordinate 60,351,068, forward strand.
TAAGCTGCACTGCACTTCGTCAGGGCAGGGGTTTGGTTGCTGGCCCCGTTGGCCCCGCTGGTGGTGGTCAATTTGGGCCGTAATTTACCGAGCTATCGATGCCTTAATCATTGTCTGAAATAATGGGATCATAAAACTACTCAATTAAGATTAACTCGACTCCCGGGGAACGACGAGGTCGAGAGAAGGGAGAGAGAGAAGAGCGAAAGTGAGGTAGATAGCGTTTTAGTGGCGGTATGTGATTTGAGAGTTCGGTTTTTACAGTCTCGTCGGAGCAGAGGCTCGTCGAAGGTCGAAGGCTCTAACCATTATCTACGCTCGGTAGGGCAAGGTAACAATTAAACCTGAAGGTAAGTCCTCGTCGCACCAAAAGGTCTGACAGGTCCGGATAGGTGCGTGTGAGCGTGAGTGTGTTGCAATGTTGCAACATTGCAGTGTTGCACTCGGGGGAGGTGGCCACAAACCGCAAGGATAAGGAAATCCATACTCCAGCCAACACTCCAGCTTCTCCTTCCAGACTCGGCGTCAATCGATACATGACTGCCTGCTGCTGCTGGAGCAGCCTTTAATGCAACACTGGAATTATCTTGCTCCCGGTGTATCCTGCTGCACTGAGGGCGATTGGTCTGCTTGACTGCTTCTTCAAACAGACAGCCAGCCAGCTAGTGTGTGTGTGCCGTCGTCTGTGAGGCACTTTTTGCTGGCCGCTTGCTGACCCCCCCTTTTTTGTGCCCCTTTTTCGAATCGATCGATCGTCCCCGGATAGGCCGGTACGTTGTTGCTCCGTCGGTTTCAAAAAGAATGTTCGAGAAGGTGTGACGATGCACTCCGGATTCCGGTTCCGAGTGCAGCTGCATGTTTACACGTGCAGACGAGGAGAGGGGGTGGCATTAGATCGTTAGCATTAGAGAGAGAGAGAGAACTAGGAGATGAGCTGTTCCCATTAGTTAACCCGGCGAGATCCGGCTTCAGCTTCGTGATGATAGCGTAATGGTTCTTTTGTTTGGAGAGAGGCATTTCTGCGAAAAGGTTGCCCCGTGTGTAGGTGAATGGCAAGCTTTTTGTAGTTGAATCGGTTTTTGATTGCTGTTGAAATATGTTGAAAATGGTCTTTGGTAGTTGGTTGTGTTACTAGAAACATGTACCACAGTAGATGCCAATTGATTTTAAATACTTTCATCCAAAAACATTTTGTGCTGCTTCGTTGGCGTTAATATAAGGTTACTGCAATGAATTATTGCCATTACAGTGTATTGGGGTATAAAATACGATTAATAATAAGGAAAAACTTTTGTAAATGTGTCACTTTGAAACTAAACTCTAAAACAAATACGAAAAAACTATTAAAAAGGCACAACCAAGACTGTCAAGGAAATGCCGATGAAAGAATTGGATCAATCGACATTAATCGATCAATCTTGAACGTATTCAGGCTCTGCAAAATATAGTTATGTGTGTGAAAATATCCTAAATAAATCAAAGTTACCTAAAATATTGACCAACAAATTTGCGCGAGTATGTGACTCGCTTTAAAATTGGCTGTGGCTGTGTAAACACTGTATCGCAATAAAACTCTTGCATTTCCCTTCGCTGCAAATTCAAAATTCTTGGCCTACAATTGCAAAACAAAGGCGGAACAAAGTTCATCGCGTAAGGTGCTCAATGTGCACTGTGATCTTAACATACTATTCCCCAGCCAAATGCCATCGTCACATGGAAACCCACGATACACGAACCTTGGTCCTAGTAGGCGTCGACTGCTCTTCGAAACTGCATCTCCGCACCGGTCGTGAGATAAGGTTTGGACACATGAATTAGGCTTTCCATTACCCGTTCGGAAAGGAAAACAAAAAGTAACCTTTTGTGGCCATTCCAGGCGTCCTTGCTTAACGATTGACATGAACCAAGGCACCCAGCAGCCCCCGGTAGCATAATCTACTCCTGGGTAGCAGCAGCCGCAGCCCACTTTGACCGACACTTGTTTGACGTGTTGTTTCTCACTCCCGGACAGGCCCGCAGGCCGGTGTTCCGGTTTCTGTTTTCAGGTTACCTACCATCACCCCTCCACCTGGCACGACGTTGTAAGAAGCACCTGACTTTGTACTTGTGTGTGTGTACTCGCATGTTGGCGTGTTTTCTTCGCGCGCGCATGAAAATTATGCAAAATCGATAGCCGGGCTCTCCGGGCGCCCTTCTTGGCCCCCCGGTTTGTACGGTCAAGTAAGGTGCTACCCCTCACCGGATGGTAAAGGGGGAGGTGGTGTCGGTTAGCGTGCCGGTGGCGCACGCTGTAACGCTGTTTATGGTGCGATATGCTAACAAACAACAACAACATTGTTGATGTTGCGAAACACACAGCATGATGGCCAAACCTTTTTAAGATTGGCCAGATCCGGCCTCTCGGCCCCAGACTCGGCACAGAGGACAAGGAGTAGGAGCAGGAGGAGGTAAAAGGACGAAGAGAGAAGTGGGTGGTTGGTGTGCTTGGTAAATGTTGATACGTTGGGCTAAAAAGGGGTGGAGGATGGTGTTTCGAGTGAGAAGTCTGATGGACTGATCGTTTGAGGGTGGTTGCCCGGGGGATGCAGGGGGTAGCTGCCTGAGTAAACGATGAACACACACACACACACACACACACACACACACACACACACTTACACACAGACACAGTAACAAGTGAACAAAATCATCCTTTGAATCAACATAAACCCGCCCCCGGAGGTGGGTAACCAACGAGACGACTGTTTGGCATCGGTGGAGGGGAGTGGAGTGGAGTGAAGGGAAGGGCGAAGGGAGGTGGCGCATATCTCGAGGCGAAACCGAAACGAGTCGAGTCCTTCAACACCCGGAGGTTCGGAGCAGAAACTGTTGACTTCGACGATCGAACGACGATGACAGCAAAGAGAAAGAGAGAGAGGCAAAGAGAGAGAGAGTGGGACGCGATACATTCGATAACGGCCAAGGGTTGACGGGCTTGTCACGGGCTTTATGCTCACTCGCTGTATGTGTGTGTGTGTGTGCTAGAGTGGGTGGATGGGTGGGTGGTAGTGCTTGTCTCACAGTTTTACGTGTCGCACGCAACGTTAGCGCATACGAAATTCGGCACTTTTCGGGGGGGGGGGGGGGGGTCCTGGGACGACGGGAGACGGGACGCAGCCGCTGGCGCTGGCGCTTTTTTTTGCATTATTTCCTCGTTTTTATCCTTCTGTTTTCCCTGTTTTTCGGTTGCTGGCGTTGCTCTCGATGGCGTTTCGGTAGCAGCATTTCGAGCAACACCTACACACCACCCGGTCACCCTTTTGGGATGGCCTTCCCGGTGTCGTTGGCATGGAATGGAGAGAGAGTGGAAGTGGTTGCAAACCGAAGCAGCACCGCGAGGCCACGCGGCACAAAAGTGTCAAAATTGTTGCACCTTTTTGAGGTTGAAAGTGTTGTCCTCGTCCGGACCGGGTTTACCGTGGGTGGTGGTGTGGTGTGGGTGGTGATGTTGCAGCTACTTCTGATGCTTACGGTGGCACACGCTTGACGTGAGCGCTTGACTCACGCCCGCGCGCCCGCGTTACATTATGCCAGTTTGTTGTTGCCGAGGTTATAAATCGAAGTTGAGCGTTTTTTTTTTGTTCTCTCTTCTCTGTCAGCGGCACTCCAAGGGCCCGCTGGGGAGGGCCAGAATCCGGAGTGTCAGGTGGCCCTTTGTGGATCCTCGATACACGCTGCAGCCTTTTGTGGCAGTTCAATAATTGGAGAGCTTGTGTTTCGTTTCATTCGTGGCCCCTTTTTTTGAGGCCCATTGTTCATCAATTAAATGTTGACGGTGGACGTCTGCATGGTGTGTGTGTGTGTGTTTGTAACTGCTCTTATTTTATGCGAATTAAAGGAATCATCATCGATCAACTACCAGTTCAGTGTCATTTATTCGTTTTTGTGCTTCATGGCATGCTGTGTGGCTGCGGTGCTCGTGGGCTTATTATGCTCAATATATGGTCGCGTATGGCAATGACACATGTTGCTAGTTTAAAATGCATGTCGCAGCAGCAAAGTGCATTGTTAGCTTCCGTATTTTATTAGGTGCGTAATTAAGTGGCATAATTCAAAGGCATTATCCCTCGATTGCTGTTGATAGTTTCGACTTTTTTTTCAGCAACTGAATAGCTGCAGGAATTTTAGTGCCGCCAACAAATACAGAGTGTAATGTGCCCTCTCTTTACAACGATTAGACCGATTTGGTTATGTATTTTCATGCTAGACTGGATTTGGTTACGTTTAAAATACTTGTCAGTAGACCAGTAATTTGACATGGGAAAATCGTTTATTCTTTCTCAAAAAAAAAAAATTATTATAATAATTCTTCTGTTATCTTGCTTCTTGCTATTGCTGCCTGCAGACCACTTGCCTTCCTCATGAACTAATGTAATAGCATGGAAAACGTTAGGAAGGACAACCAAAACTCATGTTCAGTGGTTCAATAAATTGATTTTGCGTATGAAGCCTACCTAAAGTGTTTTTCTCAATTAGAGTAATCAAAACATATATTAGTCTGTAGTTCACGATAATAAATAAGGTTCAGAAGTCTCGTTTCCTATGAAATTTAACTGCCATTAGTAAATCTTAAAACATGGGGTGGACTTTATCTTCAGTATTCAGAACGAAAATCTTCATAAAACATTTTTGTTTTAATGAAATCCTGGCCATCTCCAGACCAGAGCAAAATTGCGAAACAGACTATATTTAATTGTATTTTTTTAAAGGCAAAAACCACTTGAGATACAAAGCCTAGGATTTGCATTCGAAAAGTCAGTTTGGCGTTTTTATCTATTGTTGTGACAACGGTAACTGCTGTCCAACACCTCGTGGACATAAATTGGAAGCATGATTTGACCCGCTTATGCTACCTACTGCGGCACATTAACCTTGCCCCTTCCCCTTTGCTAACGTCACCTACGGAAGCATGTAATCTCGCATGTGGCATGTGACGCACAATTGCGATAAGACATTAAAGAGAAAGAGAGAGAAGGAGAGGGCAATAAAAGGGGGGGAAACAGAAAAAAAACGAATGGGGAAAAATACCTGGTGGTGGAAAAAGAAACAAAACGACTTGTTACCTGGCAGGATGGACAACAACAAACTGCTGTCACGATCGAGCACGCAACGCGAGGTCCGCTGATTAGCGCTCGAGTGAGTGTTTTGAATAATTAATGGTGGAATATAGAAGCCTACGCTCCTCGCGTCCTCCATTTACGGGTTGCAACGCCCAACGCGATGCGCGGTCAACAAAAGGTACGGAGGCATTGCAGTAGTTGAAGACCCCGGGACACGACACAACGAATGCGTGTGTCGGTCGCGTGAGCCTCGAACGTCCGCTCCATTCCATTCCATTCCATTCATTTCAATCAACAAGTTTGTCGTGGATCATGCATATGACCGCATGTACCGCGTGTACCAAAAAGGGGTTCCAAGCAAAGCAAAGCAAAAGTTTGTCCTGATAAACGACAATAATAATGATACGATGCAAGACAACGGGAGTTTCGCAAATGGTCTAATTTAATCATCATAACTTTGCTCCTTATCGTCGCCAAAGGCGTCCGTTGTAAAGTTGGGCTGACCATTTCCGTTTTTCTCCCCCGATATGTGTGTCTGTGCCAGCGTCCTAGATGTAGAACAGGAAACGAAAGGAAACAGGCAAAGATATGCTCGGTGGTCCCCAGGTGAGCTCACGAAGACATTCGCCATTCGCCATGCGCCTCAACTGGAAGTTTAGGCAGTACAATATCAACCCAAGGGAGGACAAGCACCTGCTGCTGCTAACAGCACGGCTACCAGCTTCCTTGCACGCACTTCCGGTTCCGGAGTGGAGCGAACGAAAAAAACGAACGAAGAACTAAGGGAGGGAGCGTTTTGCGTGGCGAATTTGTTTAGAAAGAAACGCAGCACGAAAGCGTCCGCTGACGCGTGCGTGTCCACGACAGCAACAGCAGCAACAGCAGCAGCGACAGCAATTTGTTGTTTTTCCCCCCACCAGGGAGGGGTATTCATTAAGGGGCGTAACGCCTTTTATGCTGGCGCCACGCTCCCACTTTCTGGCACCTTTTACCCCGGTGGTCCAGGTGGGCATTAGTCCCTTTGATTAGCTTTTTCTCACCTGCCAGTGCACTGGCAGCAGTACCATCATGGCACTACTTTTTGGTACTGCGTTGGAGTGAAATGGAAATTAAAAAGGTTTTCCACGGTGAAAATTTACGGCGAATACAAAGCAAAGTACTGAATAATGTAGATGAATTATGCACCTTTCTACCTTTTATAGTCTCGCGGTTGTACATTATGGTCGTTTCACTCGCACACACACACACACACATACACAATCAAAGCGATCGCTGATATCGCACGATGGTACAACAAAAATCGAAACCCATATTGACCTATTAAACTTTCAATCGAAATTGAGTTGCATTGAGGTGGAATATGCGGGGAAAGGGGGACTTTAGCAATGAATAGATAAGCAGCTGCCATGAATCAATTGATTAAATTAATTGCAACGCCCCCTGGAGCCTCAATCCCCCCCACATCCCCTTGTTGACGATGACAAATCTAAACATGAGGCGCCTCCATCCACCATCCAAGCCAGAATCTGTCACCTGTGGCAATGAGGAGATGATTATCATCAGCACCACCATTTTTGTGGCGCTCTCTGCCTCTCTCTCTCTCTCTCTCTCTCTCTCTCTCTTTTTCTCTCTCTTTTCCATTACCATCCACTCAGCTGGAAAATGAAGTGCAAAAAGAGAGGAAAACACCATTTCTATGATAGGGAGAGGAAAGAGAGGGGGAGCTCCCTAACTACCACCCACTCGGTGCTAAATCCACCCGTAATTGCTGATCACTTGATGGTGAATGCCGTTTCGCGCCATCATTCCCAGCAGGAGGGGAAGGTGGGAAGAAGGATGGATACCCTCCTTCGGCGAGGTAAGTCTCCCCAATCCTCGTCACACCAATACACACACACACTAACACACACCTGCGATGTGACTAATTGGATTATGAGTTCAATCAACGGGCAACTTGTTGGGCGGACCGACCCTTCACCTTCCGACCTTCCGCGCCGTCCCTCGAGCGAATTTCGTATTCGGCTTATGTGTTGTTGCTGCGTTTGTTGCGAAAACTTTGCCACCGACTGACCACCGAGCTCAGAGGCGGGGGGTGGGACTGGTGGTGAAACCGAAAACCGGAGAGCAACATAAATGATTGCCAGCGGCCCGAGTGCGCTGACGACACGTGTGTGGCTGCCGCAGCGACGCAACGTTTTTGATTTATTCAGCTGTTGGCTGGCAGTCGGGCAGGTGACCATGTCTTTAGCGAGCGGCAATTAATGACCATCGTACACACACACACACACACACACGCATGTAGAGCGTATCACGAAAGCATAAATACACACACACACACACCTATACACATGGCATGACACGAGTTGGTGGTCAAGCGACGCAAACCACCCAAAAACCCCGGCAGTGGTAGGCGGAAAAGGGAAAGATAATTAAATGTGTAGCCCCCCGTGAGAAAGAGAGAGGAAGAAGGGAAAGAAAGGAACCGTAGGACCACGTCCGGGGTCGGGCTGTAATCAAATTAGTATTAATTCAAACCGGTCTACGGGGTCATTGGGATGATGTTCGCGGTTTCGCTTTCTTTTTTTTTTTTTCGGTGGCCTCCACTGGCCACAGGGCTCCAGTTCCAGGTAACAGTGGTACCTCTCCGACGTGTGTGTGTGTGTGGTTGCTGATGAGCAGCTGGGGTGTTCGTATTTTATGCGGCGTGATTGCGAAGATACTCGCACCAAGGACGACAACGACACGCGCTGCGTAACGAAGCACAACCGGAACCGAGCAGTGGCACCAGCAGTGGCCAATCTTCACGGCACCGAGTCGTTACCGAGTCCGAGTCCGAGTCCGAGTACCGCAGCAAATTAGGTTTTCCGCAGATAAACACAATCAACGTCACCTTTTCCACGTTCGTTGCCATGGCCCCCCAAAAAGCCATCCCCAAGCCTGATGTCGTCGCCTCTGGCAACGCACGCGACTTCAAAAGCGCAAACCGTGAGAGTACCGCGAGCGCTAGTAATAATGTTAATGCTTTAAAGCTTTAAACCGTTTGCTCCAAACTCATGGTAATGGAGCGTCGAATGTTGCGTTTGATGAGATAATGGGCCCTTAAGCGACGCGTTTGGACGTGGCGTGTCGATTGATTGGTGTGTGCGTGTGTGTAAAGAGGACACAGAACAGCCGTCTTTGATGCACCTCAAGTGGCAGCGCGAGGTGTTGCTGACGATTGTAATCGATTCGATCGAGTGAAGCACCATGCGCCTCCATCATGCACGGCCACGTGCTGGCATGTTCTGTCTGGCTGAAAGCGACTGTTCCATTTGGAAAAACGGAAAAGGGACATCCCGGTAACACGCCCGGGCCCGTGTTTGGCGAATTAACAAAAATGAAATGTGGATTTAGGGCCATACGGTTGGCCATTTTAGTTGGATAATGTTACACGGAACCGTCAGCGAAATGAAAACACCGGCGGGGCGGGGCGGGGCGGGGCGGTGCGCGGGGGAAAAGTAAATGAAATCTGCATTCATCTGCGCGAAAAACCAACATTAAACGCCCAGCGCTGGCGAAGAGAGCGCGAAGAGGTGTAAAGGATTACGGGGATTGAGACTCACCACTCTTGTTATCCGAAATGTTTGTGTAGTAAATCGGTGCCACGCAGCCCTCGGTTGGGCTGACCGGACCGCTCGACTGTTCGTCCTTCCGCTGCTGTTGCTGTTGCTGGTGCTGTTGGTGCGCGTTGCCACCGGCAGTGGCGAGCACAAAACCAACATTGCCACTGTCGATGATGTTGTTGGTCTTGGCGTCCGGTGCACCACCAGCACCGCGCGCAGGACCCCCGCTAATGACACTGACACTGTTCAGCAGCACGAGCTGGTGGTGGTGGCCCTGCATGCTCCCTGGCATGCTGCTGCTCTCACCGACCATCACATTTCCCAAGGCACTGCTACTGCTACTGCTGCTGCTGTTGCTACTGCTGTTGGTTTCACTCTTTTGCTTCTTCGCGGTCCCGGTTACCGCCACCGCCGGTAGCTGGTGGCCATTCCGCGGGCGTCGTTCCGGTGCACCACTACCACCGGTGCGACCATGCTGGACTGGAATGGTCGGTTCCTCCTTCACCTTGCCATTGACCGTCAGCACCTGTCGCGTCGCCGGCGTCGCCGTTTGATGTTGTTGTTGCTGCTGCTGCTGCCGTTGGTGTTGGTTTGTGGTGGTGTTGGTGGCGCCACCGCTAGTGGTCACCGTCACCGTCGCGGACCGTTGGTTCCGGTACGGTGGCATTACCGCCGCGGGTTGCTGTTGCTTTTTCACGATGTAACACCGCGGCATTCTCGGTGCGTCACAAAACGATCAGCAAACGCGTAATCGGAGCCGTTCCTCTCGAACGCTTCTCACGCGCGCGCACGTGTGTGTTTATTCGTTTGTGGTGTTAGTGGTGGTGTTTGTATTTGGTCGCGGTGTTCAACGGCGCCTACTATGCGGTCGCTAATTGTATCGGAGACGGAGGACCCCAAAAACTCGGCATTTGGGAAAATGGAAAAAATCCGAAAAAAATCGCGTTATCTTTCCCGGTGAGGCGTTTCAATTCTCGTGCCTCTTTTCTTTGGTCACTTTATCGGTGTTTTAAACTCACGAAAACCGTTCCCGGGCCTGCTTTAAAATCAATCCTTTTCGAGATACGAAACGATGGAAACGGAACGTAGTAACCGTTGGCGAAGTCTTGCTGTTGGTAGTAGTAACACAGTGGTAACCGTGTTAGTGGCAGTCAGTCACGCCGAGAACCATTTGTTGGTCTTTACGGACCACGGAGCGCGGTGTGTGAGAGAGAGCGAGAGAGCGCGATAGATAGAGGGCCGAATGGTGAAATCCTCGATTCTCCGTCACGTTTTGAACCCTCACGAGGCATCAGCGGCGTGGGCTGCCCGTCGCTAACGGTCGCGAACGGCAGCTTGTCATCGATCTGCTGCTGCGTCAGGTCGCGTGGCCGACCGGCAGACCGGGAGGAGGGGGCGGGCCGGGTATTTGCCGAAACAGGCGCACTGGTGCGCGAGGACGACTCGAAAGGAAAACACACTTGTTGGATTTATGAAATATGTTTCGTTCGCCCTGCTACTGGTGGTTGTGACGGTGATGGTGATGGTCCGGGGTCCAGAGTTCAGGTCACGATGCGCACGAGCGCAGAGAACGCGAATGCTTCCGGCGAGCACGAAGGTTGGCGTAGTGGTGGTGGTAGTGGTGGTAGTGCTGGTGGACGTACCGCACCATCGGTGGCGCTCAAGGAAGCTGGCGCTGAAGCGAAGGAGGTCATTCCTGCGAACGGATTTCCCATGATCATCCCTCCGACGGGTGAGGAGGGGGAGTGGTGGACGGGGCGCGCAAATGATCCCTTTACGAACTGACCGTGCCTGACCGTCGTGCCACGTTCCTTGGCATCCTTTCCCCCGGGGGGAACGATGATTTTAAATATTGATGTGTTTACTCCCCGCCACTTGATGGTAGTGGTGCTGATGGTGGTGGTGATGGTGATGGTGCGTGGAAAATGACATGGAAATTTCCCATTTTCCAGAAGGGGCACTCGCACGGCACGACAACGGCCCGGAAGGGATGAGTGCGAGTCCTTCCTTTTATCCACTCTCCCCCTGGTTTTTCCTGTGGCCGAAGAGAGGAAAATGTTGTTGGAGTTTTCCGCTGAGCACAGCACAGCACAGCGTTCCGCACGCCGTTCAGGTTTACCGGAGCGCAACGGTGACCGATAGCCGGGGTGCCGGGGTGCCGGGGAACCCGGGCGAAGCGGTCTACGCAGCGATGTTTTGGATGTTGCAATATCAGCATAAATCCGTCAAGCGAACCGAGCAGCAGCAGCAGCCCACGATGATTGTGTCCACGTTGGTTTCACGGGGGAGGAAAAGGCGGACAGCGATGGCTTTTTCACGGATTTCCGTCCTCGATTGTTTCACTTTTGCGGCGGTTGTTTTTCACTTTTCGATGTTTCGATGTTTTTGGTTCGATGTTTTGTTCATTTATTTCTCCACCGTCTACTAGATCCGTCGTCCAACACTATTGACGGTTTCTAAGGGTTGTGTAATAGTGTGTGTATGTGTGTATGTGTGTGTGTGTGTTCGTTGTTCTTACAATACTCCGTAGTAGCTCCTCTTCCGGTACGAGTTCTTAACCATTTAAAATTGCTTTTCGTTTACGCTTTTGTGTTGTTACAAGTTAATTGAATCTTTAATCAACAGCCACACATTCGGTATCACGCCCTCTTGCCCGGCGTCTCTCGATTGACACTTCCTCTTGACGCTCTCCACACTCCACGCGGACTGCCTCCTCCGTTTCGTTCGTTTCGTTGCAAATATGTATATATTCTTCTTTTCTGCCCCTCAAATATCAAATTTTAAAAATGTATTCACAGAACGGTTATTGCTTTCGTTGTACCAGGGCAGCAGTAGCACACACTGAGAGAGAGAGAGAGAGAGAGCGAGAGAGTTTGATAAAGTAAGCGTGTTAGATAGAAAGAGAGGAAAAGGTAGCATCGAAATTGCTTGTTGCGCCGTCGGTTGCTGTGTTTTTGCTACATTCTTGTTCACATTCAAGTGTTTCACTTGAGCCCATCACTGCTTTTCCTGCTTTGGTTCCCCCCGGCACCAGCGGCTGTTAGCCAGCATGCTCTAACACGACTTCTATTTATTATTTAACACCACACACAGTACCACCGGTAGCACATTCCCGGTCGCCCGGTAGTAGTCGAACTCAGATTGAATCACTCAACACACCGCGCATACAGAGAGAGAGAGGAAGAGCGCGAAAGAGAGAGCGAGAAAGCACACACATTCGTAACACGCGACCGGGCGCGCGCACACACCATCACCATCTCGGTACCACTTCCGGTTAGTCCGGTCCGGGACTGCAGACTGTTTTTGGGGCTGGAAACGCGTGACTGTAAAAGGCAAAGGGGTGGTCAAAGGTAACTGGGATGCGATGGATATCCACCGCGACGATGACGACGACGATGATGACGATGGCGACGACGACGACGCAACGACTACTTCGACGCCTTCGGGTTTTACACCGACGACGACGACGCCGAGAACGACGACGACGACGACGACGATAATGGTTTCGGTTCGTGGCGAAGTAATTATTACAGAAGCAATAGAGGCAGGGCAGGCTGACAGGGAGGGATGAGGGATGTCCTCATGCAACAAGTAGCTTGTAAGTGGTAGTAAACCAAACACCACGTTCACCGTCGTCGTACGCGCGCACACACAGCCCCAAACAGCCGAGAGACGCGATTAACGCGCTAAAGGAGCTCCTGGAGTCCTGGAGGGATATCCATTTACACCCTCCAAAAAGCATGGGAAGGAGGGGGGGGGGGGTGAGAGTAGCTCCAACAGGTGCAAGGAAGGGGGATTACGAAATACGACGGTCCACCAACCAACTGGCCTGGACAACGCTCCGTCGTCGGATTACACAATAATGCGGCCACAAAACTTTACGCCACCTCATCACGGAGTGTACCTCGTTATCGATCTCTCGCTTGCTCTCTTTCTCTCTCTCTCGAGCGAGCGAACGAGTGAAGGGAAAGGAACGGCGTTCTGTCTGAACGCGGTCACCGGAACGGGCACTGCTGTGCACGGAAATCGTGCAAATCGTGTGTGTGATGTTGTCGACCGAGGACAACGAGGTTGTTGCTACGACATTCGCTGCTCACTGCTCACGATACACTCACGGCCAAAAGGCACCTATAGCAGGCAGTTGGCCAGCTTTGCGGCAGCACGAATCAGAGCAAGCACCGAAATCCTTAGAACCTTCCCGGCCAGCGAGCCACCGAGTACCGGGCCCGGCGGCCATGCTTGCTTTTCGCTTGTTCTACTGCTCTGCTGCTGCTGTTGCTGTTCGTCGTCACGAACAAGAGGTAATCGAAGGAGGAAGAGTAGAAAAGAAGCGAACCACATACCACCGAGTGCGCTATAGGCCCCCCGTTTTAGGCGAGCTCACAACCACCACCACCGGCACGAACACGGGCCAACGGGCCTACGGGTGTACTATACTGCGACAAGTGGGTTTTTCCAGGCGGCGCACCGTATATCGGGTGCGGACACTACTCGGCAATCCGCGCGAATCGGCATTTCCTGCAGCAAACAAGTTGCCACCCTGGCACTCGATGAGTAGGCGAGCGAACGAGCGAACGAGTCAGTCACTCACTGCTTGCTGCTTTCACTCAGTAGTCGGATCAAAACGAAAAAGAAAAACACACAACAGTCAGAACGGGCGCTTTTCCCATTTCCGCCGCAGTGAGTACTTCGCTGCACGCACACCAACACGCAGCACTCGCGGCGAGTGATCCAAATAAGCGGCACTCGTGAGAGTCCTCGAATGTCCTTTTACTTTTACGCGAGCGGAGGTATAAAGGGAGGAAGTACATTAAAGGGTGGTAGGGGAGGGAAGCGAGCGAGCGAAGGGAGGTCGTTAAGGGAGGGTAAAAGAATCACCCCTTCTTTTGGGGGGAAAGGGGGGGGCACCACACCCTGCCCCTGTCTGTGTGTGTGTGCGTCGAAAGGTGTAGCAGCATAGGACCTGCTACGCCGATCGATGGCGCACGAGATGGAACGGTTCGTGCAAATCACTCGCAGGGATGTTCGTGAAGGGAAAGCGAAACTCACGATGGAAAATGCATCGCACGACACCCGGACACCGAAGGGAAGGACACGCGTACCTTAACGTTTCTTTTTATGTGTGTCCAGGGAACACAACAGCACAACACAACACACGGAATACACGCGAAAAACGCGAACGCGGCCAGGAATCTGAACTGAGCGCACCGGAGCGGCCAACGGCTGTGCTGCTGCTGAGCAACCGTGTACCGCGCGGATATCGGCCGATTCGAGGGATTCGAGCAGTCAACCCACACACACACACATACACAAGGAGGCGCACGTTCTCTCTCTACCACGACGACGAAGACGACGACGAGAGTTCCCTTTCTTCTCTTCCCGGTTTTGTTGACAGTTTTCTCTGCGGCGTGCACACGCCACAATTTTCCACCCTCCCTACATGCGCGCGCGCGCGCCTCTCTGTGTGTGTGTGTGTGCGTGTGTGGAACTGAGTGTTCGTTCCCTTCGGCCTTTCACCCCTTCGGGGGTGCACTGTTGGTTCCATCGACCAACACAAGGTTCTACAAGTGGTGGTTTCATCGTGCACTTGTTGTCCTCATTTCGAGCAGTTCGCTGCTCGAGTTCCCCGAACAACACCACCATCATATCGCATCCTGCGCGGCCAGCAGGTGGCCGTGATACGCCTGCGTGCGGTCCTCGGTCGCGGGCTCGCCAGGAGGAGCAGTACGTCAAAAAGGAGGAAGGCGAAGGTGGAGGCGCCCCCCTCTCTCCTCGAGAACGCGTTCTCGGGTTCTTGGTTCGCTCTCACTCTCTCTCTTTGGTTGTCTGCTGCGCTACTTGCGCCTATTGTGTCCCACTCTCCTCCCTCTCCCTTTCCTATGTATCCCTATACGAGCCGGAAATAATTTCCACGCAGGATGTGACGGATGGATTGATCTGGGACTGCACCACACACACACACGGACACGGACACACACAGCACGCACTAACCCTCGTTCGGATCCGGTCACTTGGTTTTTTGAATGAAAATCGAGAAAGAAATTGCGAGAAAAGCCCCTCGCGAGCTGCCATCGCTACACATCAAAGTATGCTCCGTTTCCGATTGCTCCGTTTCATTGAGTTTGTCGAGGGGGGAGACGGACTCGGGATAGAGAAAAGAATACGTCACCACCCCCGGTTCGGTCATCGGTTGGCCGGTGGGCCGGACTTTTCAATATTTTGAAATGCATGCAACAAGTGCGTGTAATCGTGTTGTTGTTGTTGTGGTTGCTGTAAAGAAAATCAATAACCGTCACCGGGAGTAACGCAACCCACAGAATGTTCTCGTAGAAGTGAATGTAAATATTTCGGATCGGATTGAAGATTTTCTTGTAATTACTGAACACAAATTTGCATTGTTTCTAATAAATTAAACGTTTGTTTAACTGTTTTAGATTTCGATTTTCCATCCGCGGATGGATCTGGAGCTGGAATAACATTATTAGCTGAAAAGCACTCCTTGGATTTGGTTGCAATTTGTTTTTCGAAAAAGAAAGTTGTATAACTGTTGTATAACAAGTCCATTCCCCCTTTGCCATGCCATTTCTGTGGTCCATCTTTTAGCAAACGGAAACACACACACACACACACACGCACACACACACACACACACACACACACACACATACACCACACGAAACACGCATAAAACAATAAAACCAAAGAAACGCAATAAAAGTGCTCAACCCAACCAACAACGCTCAACGCTTGGTCCGTCACGGTGTCCGTGTGTGTATGTGCCCCGAGGAAATCCATGGCATGCGGCATCCTGTCTGGCACCGGGAGGAGCAGGACGCGTTCAAATCGTTGTGTCGCATAGAGCATAGAGATCGCTGCGATCGGTACGGTGGCGCCACGACCGAAGCCGCCGCCCGTCGGTGGTGTACTCGAACAACGATAAACATAATTCTAAACATAATTTTACAATTTCTGTACGGACAATGAAAACACGCATAAAAGGTCGTTCCCGTCGAGTGCCTGAAGGGCGAAGGAGGAGGAATCAGTGGGAGGGGAAGGAAACTTTTCCCAAACTGTGAAAGGAACCACTGGACTGGAGATGGTGGTGGTGGTGGTGGCGGTGGTGATGCTGGTACACGGTACCGGCCGGACCAGCGGACGAGATGAATGGGCGAAAAAGTTTTCCCTCTCCCCCCCACCAAGCAGCAGCATCCGTTCTGTTCGTTTTTCGGACTGCAAATGCCGGACCGGACCGGACCTGGCCAGGGGAGGCCAGGGGGGCAGTGCAGGCGGTGCGGTGCGGTTATCGATGTGTCCGACAATGGTTGTTCGTTCGGGGAAAACATTTTCCACACCGCGCTCGCTACGACGACGACGACGGCGACGAGGACGATGCTACAACGTGACGCAGTCAACCGGTTCGGAAAATGCGGATTTTGTGGACTCTGTGGCAGGCCTGGCTGTACTTTTCCTGCACTTTTCCCGGGGTGGTGGAAAGGGGAGCATAAGCTTGCGGACACTTTTTCGGACGAACACGGGCGGGCGGACACGTACGCGCAGTGCAACAACGCGCCGGACGACGACGACGGAGCGCGTCCGGTGTTCGGTGTTCGGTGTCGGTTCTCTGGCCACTACCTGGTACTCGCGCGGTACAAGGCGGAACATCTCGAACATGGCCACCGTACAAACAAGCAGCGAATGGAACCCCGGATCAAGCGGTCGGAACATCGCCGCCAACCAAACCGGACCGATGGCCATGATATTTGTGTTGTGGCTCCCTGATTCCGTTCCGTTGGCGCACCGGAACGCACCGCGACCGATCGATTGAAAAGCGATTGAGCAGCGAACGCACAAGGCGTGTGGTGGAAAAGCGCAGGAAAAGCGTTTAACTTGGTTAGGAGGGATTCAGTTTAAACTGTTCCAGCCATTTTCAATTAGACTGGACATACACACAGTCCACCGTGTCCTCCGACTGCTCGATGGCGCCTTCGCGTGAATCAACTGTCCATGTAGTTTGAAGTAGTTCCTCCCGAATTACTCCCTCAACACACAGACACACACACACACACACTCCCAGGTCCATGTGGCAATGCGGCACTCGTGTGTCGTCTGCATATTTGGTCCGCTTGTTGCACCATCGCACCGTGTTCCGTCGGTCGCCATCGTGTGGTGTGTGGTGTGTGTGTGCTGATGTTTTGAGTGAAAAATCGTTAGCCCAAAATTGTGTGACATTGTCGAAAAGTTTCACCACCTCTTACCACCCTTCCGGACGAGCACTTGCCACGGCCATGTTTTGCATTCCGCTGCATTGCACTGTGACAAACCTGGTGTGGATGGCTGGCTGGACGGCTGGCTGGTGTCGCTACTCGTCGCTGCGGTGCTCAGGAGTGCAATAAATCACCTTCGGAAGTGGTAGCTAACTGTTGCAGATAGCAAAGAGAGAGCGAGCGAGCGAGAGAGCGAACGAGAGAGTGAGAAGGCTTATCAATTTAGCAACAACAAGTTACACAAACTAAGGTACATCATTTGGATGGATACAAAATACGATGAACCTTCGGTTGCCTTGAGTGTTCGAGTTAAGTGTGCGTTGTTACTGGAATACAGGTACACCGTCGATTGGAAGGATTAATGTGGGGTCCGTCCATCCCCGCCACACCTTCCTCAAGGCCAAGGTATAGGTTGTTGCATAAGTAATTGCAATTTTTAAACATGGAAAGTATTGATTATATTTTTTCAGCTACTTTGAATGAAGGCGATAATCAATGATTTATTTTTCATTTAGTTCTATGATGTTTTGACTACTTTCTGGCATCTTCAGGATTCGCACTTCTGGTTTTTATCTTTGAAAAAGAAACTGGAAGAAGTTCAATTTCAAAGTGTTATCCTTACCTTACCATTGAGGTGTTTCTATACAAGGAGTTCTGCAAAAATCGAAACTAATGGCAGTCTGATAGTAAAAATCCCGGGGCTTTATGCATCAAAAGTGCACCAAAAGACCCCCAATCTTTGAAATTACAAATTCTGGCCGTTTCTCGTGGATAATTGCTTTAAATTTGAATTGTTTTTTAACAAAAGACAATCAAATCAATCGTATGATTTGCATAATATGTCCTAAAGCAAGGCTAAGAATTAATTTATAACTTTGCTAGAAACCGCTAGAAATATTGTCCTTTACTTATTTAAGGAAAAGACTCGATTACTTATGAAACAACCTAACAGTATAACCGAGCGCAAGTGACAGGACTTGTGCATTAACCAACATCGAACATCGTCGAATGGCGATTGTTAGTTACACAACGACGCCAACGAGTGGCCGCCGCTTGGAGTCTAGCAGGAGGAGAAGGAGAGTGTCGTAACATGGGGCTACGTACCGTGTGTAGCTTGTGATACTGGTACCCCTCCTCTCCCACCCCCACCACACCTCTAACTGTCCTCAACGAGTGCAACAAGGCAAACATATTGAAATAAACTTGTCCAACAATGTCCAATGGATCGGGCGCCACCGGTTGTAGCTTGGTAATTCGGGCAACTCCCCAGGGGGGTTGGTGGCAGGTGGACTCGTCGCTGCATCTGTGTGTGTGTATGTGTGTGTGTGTGATGGTAGTAGGTGTTTTAATTTGATGTGACAAGAGAAGTGCGACCTGTCCTCGTGTTCATGTTGTTGTTGCTGCTGCTGCTGCTTCAAAGGTGCCACGATGTTTGAGTTTCCCTTTTCGAGACTGGCTTCCACGGGAGGGTTTTTTGGGGAGGGGGACCCATTTTTGGCAAGTTCTGCA